>NW_017731590.1:1093592-1095236 GCF_001890085.2 Hipposideros armiger
ATGGTGCCAAACCCTTTCCATATGTCATTTCACTGCCATCTCCTATTAAAGCCTTAAAGTTGTATACAGGTGGCAAAACACCAGCTTACACAGATCCCGAGCGGCCAGCCAGGGTTTGAATTCTATTCTGGCCGACTCCACAGCCCATGCTGCTTCACTGCACTGCTGCTCCCATCTGAATTATTTTTCAGAGGTTAAACGGTATATTTCCTCTCAGAATTTTTTGTTCATAGGTCCCTTATTACTGTAATACAACCTGGCAACTCTGATGTGCCTCAAATGTGTTTTCCATGTAAGAAAAAAGGAATTGTTTGTGGGGGCAAATAGCAAATGCCATTTAACACGAAGAAATGGCAAATGACAAATGTAAATGTACTTCAGAAATATACATTTTAAAAACATTCCATACATGTGATTAAAATACGCTGGTTTCAATAATACAAAGAATGCAGCAAGAAATGGGTGACTCTCGGTGATTGTGCAGCCACATAACTGGGACTGCATATTCCCATTTCGAATATCAGTGCTCACCCCCCTTTGCCTACATGGATGATAAGCTGAGACTACATAAACATTGTTATAGCTACAGTTCCATGATACAGTAATTCACTTAACTTTAACATGATTTATGGATCTGTCAATAGGGGAGGTTGAAAACCCTGCACTGAAGCTTTAATGTGAGGTTCATATTTAAAACAGCAGTGTGTGTGTGTGTGTGTGTGTGTGTGTGTGTGTGTGTGTGTGTGACAAGAGGAGAGGGAGAGAGAGAGAGAGAGAGAGGAGAGGGAGAGAGAGAGAGAGAGAGGGAATTCTAAGGGACAGCAGCTTCTTTTGTGAAGATGAGTTTAAATCTAGGTCCACGTGGTTAATCACCCGATTCTCTGTCTCTCACCCTGAGGGCGTTTTGCCTCTTTAAGGGATTAAGAAGCCAACTGGTTTTAGTGCTCTAACCTGTCCTCTTTGGGACAACATATTAACATGATTCCACTGCAGAAGAGCTCTCTTTAGAAGTTTGCTGTGGGGATGACAAATTAACCCAGCAGGGTGTCCTACACATCTATCTCAGTACAAATTATTAGTGTAATAGAGCTTTTAGTTATGCATTTATCTAGTAATTATTGAACAGTTACACAAAACCAAGCTGAGCAGCCATGGCCCTTTATGAGGTTCGCTCGGTGGGTGGCCTTACAGTTAATTTAGGGTAGTTCTCCACTAACAGCTCACTTGCAGACAAATTAGCTAAACAGCCTTCTCCTTTAAATATTTTCCATGTCACAGTGAAACTCTTTACAATACAATAAAGGTACAGTTTTAATTACACGCTTCCTGACTTTTGTTTAGTTGTAGTTTTACAGCATTTGCTGGCATTGTTTTTTCCTTTGGCTGGCCAGTAATAGCGGGTTTTAAGTATCTGGCTAATGAATTTAATAATTTCCTGAACTGGGACTTAAAGGGCCTTTGCTGAAATGCTGCTTTTCCTCTTTACTATCCAGTTCCTTCAAATCCCATCGACAAAGTTTCCCCATTAGGTGGGAAACTGCACTTGAGCTAACCCTGACCAATGTTCACAAGCCCTATTACTTCTCTTTTCAATGCTCTTCAAGGTGGCACTTGTTAGGTCTAAGACACCTGCATTTAAACATC
>NW_017731590.1:1098456-1107163 GCF_001890085.2 Hipposideros armiger
TCTGAAGCAAAGAGAACCTATCAGTTTCAGGGAGGGGATGAATGTCTTTTGTATACAATTATGTGCAATTTGAATACTTTCTATTCATCCAACCAATACTTGTGCACAAAACCTACTGTGTGAGACACAATGGAGGTGCCCAAAGTGTGAGTTAGACAGCCTTCCTCTCAGAAGTTTCATTCCAGGAGAGTGACGAGACATGTACATGAACCAACAAAGCAAGATGACGTCGGTGGAGGAAAGGTGCAGACATGAAAGGCTACCAGAGTTTAAGGAGTGTGACATGATGGCAGCCTGGGTGGGGCTGAGGAGGTTTCGTGTAGAAAGTGGTACTGAGCTTGAGCTTGTCTTGGGAAGGGTAAAATGCTGACAGGTGAAGGCAGTTGGGAGGCATGAGATTTTCAGAGCCTGGATAAAATGAGTGATTAAACTGTTTCCATGACCTGAGTACACACCCTCTTTCCAGGCACAGTGTGAAGGACTACAAATACTTGATTTCATTCACTACTTCGATAATACAACTCCTGAGGTAGAGATTACGATCTTTAATTTATAGAGGAGGAACCTAGGCCTGAGAGAAGCAATGTGCCACGTTCACACAGATGGCAAAAGTGATAGGCAGGATTTAAACATGGGTCACGTCCCTTTGACCCCTGAGCTTTTGTGTTTAACCACCATGCTACGCTGCCTCCCTTCAAGGCCCTATGTTTCTGTCTTTGCTTTGCAGTCTTCAAAGAGAGGTTTCCTCTGTAAAAGATGGCCACCAAATTTCCAAATATAGCTTACGTTTGCAGTAAAAAATAGGGCCACTGTTTTTTCAGTGAGGTGAACTTGCTTTGCTGTAGCTCAGTTAAAATATCACCTCTGGCCTGGGCACTGAAATATGTTACACAATTATTGCTTACAAACTGGTGTTTGTCTAGTCAAGGTATTCCCATGAAAAATTTTAATAAATTTTAAGGAAGGCATCAGAAGTCCTGCCACTTGGGTGTTAGGGGTGAATATACCATATGACTGTGAGCAAAAGTGCAGTAAACAACATCCCCTACCGTGCAGCTTTTGGAACTCTGGTTGTCTGTTTAGGTTCTCTAGTGAATTTGGATTGTGGCAACTCTACACAATAAAAGGAGCATGCAAAGTTGAATTCTCCTTTATGTATTGATATCACATTTATTCCATACTGGTTCCCTCGGTAAGACTTTCCCTCATGAAATCTGGCCTCCTGTTCCTAAAACATCAATTCTTAGACCCCGATGTGATGTCATTTCAAGCGTTAGTTTTGCGACTGGTTCAGAGAATAATAAAAGGGAGTACGGTACCAGTAGCAAATATTTCTTAAGTAATGAAAGGCTAAATACCAACCTTTAAAAAGTATCTTAACCCAAGGACGTCTTATGTTAGCCTATCTCAGGTCTATGATTCTTACCACAAAGACGCCATGGAAGAGTTTCATCTCAACTACTCCAATTCCCTTCACCAGACCACTAAGGGGGGCAGGGAGCAACAAGAATGGGTACCTGAGCAGACTTTCCAGAAAGGAGAACCGAGGATGCTGGGAATCATCTTGAATTCTGGTGAAAACAAAGAATCTTTGGTATTCCATAATTCTTGAACTAAGCATCTTTCTCTTTTCCTCAAAAACAATTCCATGACTATGACAGGAGATCAAAACTCATTGTTCTATAGGCTAAGGAGGTCCACTCTGGTTCAACACAGTGTGGATCATTATAGCAAGTGTGTTTAATTGTCTAGCATGAAGAAGCTCCCAAAAATAGCATCCATGGGTAAATGCTAGAAACATTATCATTATTTCTAGAACTATACGGTTATAGGCAAGACTCATAGATGGCACTCTTAGTATTTATACATAAATGATAATATATGCACATTGCTTTATGCTCCTCAAAGAGTCTCTACAAGTATTGTTTTATTGTAGTTTCCATATAAGAATAAGAGGTTGGGAGAAATTTAGCAGTAGTATTGTCCCCATTTTATTGATGAGGACAGTGAATATTCCAGAAGGTGAATGGAAAGGCAAAGAGGCAGTTGACCCAGTTGCCCTGATGGCTAGCATATTATTCTTCCCAATCCTTATTACCTTGCTACACCATGAATTTTTCCTTTGCTTGGAATGTAAGCAACTTTTAAGATTTGACTTCAAAGGTATCTACACTTTGAAGTCTCTTTATCTGATACAAAGTGATATGTAACAGCATATTCCACATCATCTTCTAAACGCTTATTTTCTTGTACCTTTCTCTTACACTGGACTGTATGCTTTATGAGGACAGGAAGTTTATGATTTTAACATTCACTTAGCATTTAGAATATGTTAACCTAACGATAAAAAAGATGAGAAACATCACATGCCTTATTGCCTTGAGACCCAAAATCTTTCTGACTAAAAGGGTTTCATCTCTCTTATTTTCCACCAGTTAGGATGCTTAATGAATGTTGACCTTGAGGGTA
Organism: Hipposideros armiger; assembly: GCF_001890085.2. NCBI lineage: Eukaryota > Metazoa > Chordata > Mammalia > Chiroptera > Hipposideridae > Hipposideros > Hipposideros armiger. Next base: position 1,100,926 of record NW_017731590.1, read on the forward strand.
ATATCGTAATATTACCCCATTTAAAGAGACTCATTCTGCATTCTGGGACTGTGTAATCCAATTCAGATGCAAGGTTTTCAAATTAGAATACATATATTTCCTCTCTAATTATATCATACACACATATAAGTGAAACAATAAGTTGAGAAAGTTCTGTCGATGATCATAAGATATTTAAAGATGAAACAAGTAAGTTTTCATAATTGTGGATATAGAAATTGCTTCACACAATAGTCAGAATACTTATTTTCTTCATTGCGATTTCTGCATGTGTGCGTGGGACAGCCCTCTCAACTGCCATATTTTCCCGAGATGCACAGAGACTATCCATGAAGGGATTCAGATTTGTGGGACTAACAGTGAGATTAATGCAAGAAATATCAATTTTCCCAGGCGTATGTCAAAGTAGACAAGAGACCATAACTTTCTAGGATGCTTTATGATACCAGCTGGTAGATCACAGACCTACCTAAACGAAAATCTGATAGAAGAAAGCAAACGTGGTTACAATTATTCATACTCCTACTGTGGGAGTTTCATAAACAAACTAATAAATATTTTCATCTTGCAATAAGATCAAGTTAAGTGACTTGCTGACATTCTCTTGAGGTTTAAAGCTTGTCTTTAATGTGAAATACAAATCATATTTCTTGTGGACACATTTTAATAATAAACTTAAAAGCACACAAGGCAAAAATAATGAAAACATTGCAATGAAAACCAGACAAACTATCTACCACTTCAAAAGGAGTGAATGAAGACGGCTCGTCCACAGTCAACACCGTGATGCAAACAACCTCAGCGCAAAATGCCGTATATTGAAATCAGGTTTCAGGGACAGGGAATCATCAGGGACGACAGAATGAAAAAAGCTATTACAGTTGACCCTTGAACAATGTGGGGGTTAGGGGTGCCAACCCGCCACACAGTCAAACATCTGCATATAACTTAAGTCGGCCCTCTGCGTATGCGGATTCCCCACTGCTGAGTGAAAATACAGCTGTTTGAACGAGGCAGGCTGCTTATATGTGGATTTTTAAAATCCTGCGTTGTTCAAGGGTCAACTGTACTTGAAGACAGGTGACTGATTACATGGAAATATAGTCACCTCAAACACACACACACACACACACACACACACACACACACACACGCCTCTTGTACAATCTGTGGAATGGATTTGATTTTGGTTCAATTCCAATTACCTCCCACCTCTTTGTGCAACACCACACTGGCAAAGAAAGAGGTTTGGTCCCTTTCTGCCTTAGGTGAAGGATCAAGGGTTTAATGCCGCATGGCTTTGGTTGCTAACATTCCAGAGCTGTCCCCAAGGATAGGACACTGGGAACATTCGCTGCCTTCAGGAGCATTCTAGGGGAGGCCTCACTGTCTCTTGTTTTGCTACGCTGGTCCCAAGGCCATGATCTAAGCATAACCGAGGGCGCCTGTGGGGCAGCTCACCTCTGGGTCCCGTAATGACAGGCCGGTGGTGCTGTGTGAATGCTGTTCCCAGGGAGGAGGTCTGCGAAGGGGAGGGGCTGCTGAAACCAGACTTGTCCGACTTCTTCAGTGTGGTGGGAGATGGCATTCCTGGCAAGAAGGATGGATTGGTAAGTGCATTCGCATGCATGGGAACAACAGGCTGTGCAACACAAAAGATAAAACTTAAAGAACTGAAAAAAAGAAATCGGCTTGCGAACGGAAAATTTGTTTTGAATTGCTTTGAATTTGTCACGGGAACAAACAGGTGACAGAACAGTCACCTGGTAAGTCAGTCTGTAATTGATTTTAACTTATTCTACTAAATCACAGTCCATTTTGGAGTTATTGATCTCTAATTATAGAGTGCCACTTTCCCAGGGTTTCCTGAAAGTGTGGCCTCTGGGACCCTTCAAAAAGGATGCTATAGAAGAAGCCCATGAAAACCTCATTGCAATCATTTCATCTTTCCAGTTACCTTACACCCAAAGCACTTTAAATTTTTTGAAATAATTTAGCTATTTTAACATTTAAAGAAAACCTTCAACAATGGTAACTCAGTTGCTCATCCAATAAATTATTTATAATACAAAGAAAAGATAAAAGTAAAAAAAAAACCTCAAATGCCCCACAATTGGCATTTGATAGAACTGATGCAACTAATACTGTAAAAGAATAATGACATGGAAAGATATTTGTTTAATGATATACTGGGTTGTCAGAAAAGTCATGACGTATTTTTTCTATGACGTATTTTTTCTATGTTTTTCATTGCAAAAGAGCATCACGACTTTTCCGACAACCCCATAGAATAAAGGCATGGAAAGCAATTACAAAATAGGGTGTGACACTGTGATGCCACTTAAAGACATATTTCCGTGTCTAGAGAAAGAACTGGACGGAAATAGGGATAGACTGCAACAGTAGTTCTGTCCGGGTGTTGGATTCGGGAGCTTTTCGTTGCCTCTTCTGCTTACTTGTCTTTTCCATGATGAACATCGATTACTTTCATGTTAAGAAAATACCAAAAAACAGCTTGTTTTTAAAAATAGCATTTTTGCTCTAGCTTCTAAGGTTTTCATGCTGGAAATGCTTTGGGAAGAAAATAATGGGAAAATAGTCCCTTGTAAGTACTGGACTTGTAATGTTCTCAGCAGCCACGCTGACATACACAACTGGAGGCATCTATCAGTTTGGTAGGGCGCCAATTAAAACAATGAAAGCTTGGATACAAAAATAAAGGAAATGACTCTTAGTCTCCACATTACAAGACCAACTTGGGCTCTCTTAAGTTTGCAGCACAACATCAGCCTGCGTTCTTATCAAAAGAACCAAGTCCCCTTTTAATTCTACATGTCTACATGTGTTGTGCTCTGCCTACAGCTGGAGAATGATTTAAATGGGCTGGAAAAATAAGTAATACAAGAAATAATGATATTAGCATGTAACTGTTATTGAGTAGTTACTAACTACCATGCACCGTGCCAAGCACATTATAGGTATAGATCTGTTCCGAAATCTAGCTTGGCCTGTATCTAAATATGTCCTTGTTACTTCTGATCCCAGATTTCTTCAATGAGATTCTACAACACAAGCTTCGAGTGTGACTACAGATTCTGTAAGCACGGAGGCCATGTCTGCTTTGCCCCTCACGCCCCTCTAGTTCCAGAATGTAACAAAGAGCCTGGAACACAGCAAGAGGCCTGAAGGGATTTAAACTATTTGTACAGGCCTCAGCTTTATCTGTGGCTTCACTAGTAGGTGCTTGGATATAGCAAAACTTGGGGTTTTGACTCCAAGAAAAAAAACAAATTGCAAATTGGTAAGTACATTTGCATAGATGTAAGGACAATATGAAGTTGTGTGTGATTTCACACTAACTTGACAAATCTTGAACAGATCCACTCTAGATCAATATCTATGTGATTTGAATTAAAAACAAAGTCACTAAGTGGCTAGCTATATTTCTTTGCTCAGTTGAATCCGTAACCAGTCACACCATCACAATGTCCTAACATCATTAGGACAGATGGAGGGTTTGGATCAACATTCATGGCAAGTCACCTAACTTAAGGTCTAATCACATAATTACATTAGAGAGTTGTCAAATTAAAAAATCAAAGGAAAGAAATAAAGAGATGCCAATATGTAAACAAATCTCCCAATTCATTCATACCTCTTCTGTGCAAACAAATTTTTAGGCTGCCAACCAGTCCACTGATTTCAACTCAGTCAAATGTCTGAATTACATGTCATGAAACAAAATGAATAGAAAATAAAAATGTCAACACTTTTAAGATGGAAGAATTTTTATCAGACAATGGAATCACTGATGACATGCAGTATCTCAAATAACTTTATTAAAGAAAGCAAATGGTCAGGCCTCTACACTGTCTATGAACTGTACACCTGAAGCTGCTGTTGACTAATATTATATGTCAACTATAATTTAATATATATATATATAGTCATGGGATGTGGAGTATAGTGTGGGAATGGAGTCAATGGAATTGTAATAGATATGTATGATATCGGAGGCGGAGGGGCAGTGGATAGGGGAGAAGGGTTGTCNAAAAAAAAAAAAAAGCAAAACACAAGATTTTCCAGCCTCCCTTGCAGCTAGCGGTGATCATGTGGCACAGTTCTGACCGTGCTGCCTGAGATTCTATACAAGGCGTTCGCAGGAGCCAGGAGGCACTTTTTGCTGTCACCTCTTCCCATCCTTTTGCTTGGAATGCAGGTAAAAGGCAGGAGTGCAGTGACTATGTGGGGACCATGAGGTCACAGCATGAGGATGAAAACAACCCACTGAAGCATGGCTAAGAGAAAAACATCTCAATCCTTGATAGCATCATCCTGCCACCATACCAGTCCTGAATCACATACTAATTTTCATATGAAAAATATAGGAGCCATGTAGTCCAAGTTTCTGTCACTTGCAGCCAACCATATTCTTAGCTGATACAGGGAATGAATTAGACCAGAAGATGCCCAGAGCACTCGCAATGTGTATAGTTCAGGTTCCTCCCCATTTCTAAATCCCTAAAATACAGAGTTGCTATACTCAGTGCAGAGCATTTTAATTTTTATTCATTATCTTGTTGTTTTTGAAAAGAGCAAAGACTTACGCAGAAACAAACTTCTTGTTTCAAGAAGACAAACTTTCAAGAAACTCTAAAATATCACTGATGATTACTCCAAATACTTCTCAAAAGCATTAGTCCCTTTGAATCACCAGGAAAACTTAAAAATCTTGAAAAAGCAAAGGGAAGAACAAATATTTTTTTCAGGTATCGTGAATAAGATAAATTTTCAGGATTAAATACTTTAATATGGTTGAAATGTTAAGTACTGGTAAAAGGAAGACTTTGAAAGCCCAACCTTTCAACTTAAAAGTGCACAGTAATTGTAATAATGTAAAATGACATACAAATGCCTTTACTGAAACTTAATATCTTCCCTACTCCCCAGGATACTTTAACCCCTTCACCTAGTTTTAACTACATAGGTGGTCAAGTATTATCCCCATGATACAGATGATAAACTGAGGCCACAAGGTTAAGTGATTTATCAAAGCCATAAAGAAATCCAATATCAGAGAGGAGATTCATTTTAAGAAACCGCACGTTTTTACCTTCCCAATGATGAAAACAGACAAGTGATTAGAACAGAAAAAAATAAAAAAGAAAGAAAGAAAGAAAGAAAGAAAGAAAGAAAGAAAGAAAGAAAGAAAGAAAGAAAAACCATAGCTTTTTCATAGCCTATCACAGCTTTACTTACATAATCTTGCAAAAGTTCTCTTTGGATGAAAAGCCATGGTTCTTCGCCATCGTGGATATTCCTTATAAAGAAGTACTCCACAAACTATTATACATGTATCACCCTTAGGTTTTCTGAAGCAAAGAGAACCTATCAGTTTCAGGGAGGGGATGAATGTCTTTTGTATACAATTATGTGCAATTTGAATACTTTCTATTCATCCAACCAATACTTGTGCACAAAACCTACTGTGTGAGACACAATGGAGGTGCCCAAAGTGTGAGTTAGACAGCCTTCCTCTCAGAAGTTTCATTCCAGGAGAGTGACGAGACATGTACATGAACCAACAAAGCAAGATGACGTCGGTGGAGGAAAGGTGCAGACATGAAAGGCTACAGGAGTTTAAGGAGTGTGACATGATGGCAGCCTGGGTGGGGCTGAGGAGGTTTCGTGTAGAAAGTGGTACTGAGCTTGAGCTTGTCTTGGGAAGGGTAAAATGCTGACAGGTGAAGGCAGTTGGGAGGCATGAGATTTTCAGAGCCTGGATAAAATGAGTGATTAAACTGTTTCCATGACCTGAGTACACACCCTCTTTCCAGGCACAGTGTGAAGGACTACAAATACTTGATTTCATTCACTCCTTCGATAATACAACTCCTGAGGTAGAGATTACGATCTCTAATTTATAGAGGAGGAACCTAGGCCTGAGAGACGCAATGTGCCAGGTTCACACAGATGGCAAAAGTGATAGGCAGGATTTAACATGGGTCACGTACCTTTGACCCCTGAGCTTTTGTGTTTAACCACCATGCTACGCTGCCTCCCTTCAAGGCCCTATGTTTCTGTCTTTGCTTTGCAGTCTTCAAAGAGAGGTTTCCTCTGTAAAAGATGGCCACCAAATTTCCAAATATAGCTTACGTTTGCAGTAAAAAATAGGGCCACTGTTTTTTCAGTGAGGTGAACTTGCTTTGCTGTAGCTCAGTTAAAATATCACCTCTGG
>NW_017731590.1:1115463-1178449 GCF_001890085.2 Hipposideros armiger
AAAAAAAAGAAAAAAAAGAAAAGTAATCTTTTTTTTGAAAAGTTCATGTGTTCCAACCCATGTTATTCTAAATACTGCAGAAATATTGACATGATTTAAATCCACTATTTACCCTTATAAAGGAGGAAGTATAAGTAAACTTTAGGCAATAACAGGCATCAAGAATGATCAAAAACAGCAAAATTCAAATCTTCTTTGAAAGGGTTAATGAGAGAAGAAATACTGTGTACAAGAAGAACAAACCAAACTATGTATAATCTAAATTTATCATAGTCAAGTAATACGAACCCTAAGACTGTCATGAATCTCAAAATTACTTTGTGTTTTCAATTTTTAAAGACCTATATTGAGCACACTTCCTTATTATATACTTTAATATTTTCTCCATATGCATAATGTATGTTTTGGTTAATTTGCTTCGTACACTTAGTTGACCGGATGAAATTTCAAAATGTTAGTAAACTGCTTTATATTAATAAGTGAGAACATTAATCTTGACTTCTGTTTTTGAAAGAAAATTTGGTTTCTGTATGTTGTTTTAAAAATAAACTCCCTGTTAAAATTTCTGTTACCAATGAGCTATGCACAACTGCTACACAATTACTATACAGGTTAATGAATGATTGGCTTTCTCTTAATGAATCAAAACCTTAATTTCAATGTAGTTTTTAGAAGTATCAGATTTTTTAAAAACATGACAGATAAATTAATGCTACCCCTTTTTCTGGAACAGACAAAATATTACCTCAAAGTTCTTTTCAATATGAAAAAAAAAAGGAATCTTATAGAATGAGAAGCAGCAGAAATTTGGCATAATGTTTCATTTCAATGGGACACTTCCTCCTATTGACTGCTATAAAAATCCCACTGGTGGTAAATAGAAGAGGAGATGGATTTCAAGAAGCACTTTGGCTTGTCACTGGCTTTCTAACCATCAGACATTCTGAATTTCTCTCCACTTTGCCATTTTTCCAAGCTACCTGAGTCATTTCAAATAGTGTTCTGTGGACAGAGGCAAACAAACACACATGAAATTCTAGTCATTCAGTCACTCTGATCCCTGGAGGTGGTTTTGAGTGAGAAGTCCAACAGGAAAACCTTGAAAGTACAGTCCAAATACAGTATCCACCAAGATTCTGTTAGATGCATCATTAATGTTGGCGGTAGTCAAAATTCTAAGGTGGCCCCAAGGTTCCTCGTCCCTGGGGTACATACTTGGTATAAATCCTCTCCCCCTGAATGTGGGTGGGACCTGTGAACACGATGGATGTCATTCTTGTGATTAGGCTGTTATATTGCAAGGGTGAAGGAACTTTTGCAGATGTAATTAAGATCCCTAATCGGATGGCTTTAGTTAAGTAATGAGTTATCCTAGGTGGGCCTGACCTAATCAGGTGAACCCTTTAAAAGAGGGACTAGAAGTCAGACAGATCCTCTTGTTGGCTTTGAAGAATTAAGCTGCCATGATGTAAAAGGGCCTGTGACATGTAAAAGGACCTGTGAGAGGACCATATGGCAAGGGACTGCAGGGACCTACCTCTAGGGCCTAAGTGGGACCCCTGGATGATAGCCAGCTTTAAGAAAGCTGGGACCTTAGTCTTAAAGCTACAAGGAACTGAATTCTGCCAACAATCTCGAGAGTTTTCAAGAGGACCCTGGGTTCCAGAAAGGCATGTAGCCTGGATGAAATTTTGATTGCAGTCTTGCGGAACCTAGAGCAGAGCGACCAGCTATGCTGTGCCCAGACTCTTGACCCGTGGAAACGGGGAGATAATATTTGTGTGTTGTTTTACACTAAGTTTGTGGTAACAGTAATGTAATATAATATTCAAATATAAGACTACAGTCAATGCTAGAAATGTGTGTATTAAAGATGCCTATTGTGCATTAATTACTCCTTAGAATTCCAGAAGTTTTCATTCATTTTAGCAAATCCATCTTAGGTCGTAACCATCTTAGCCTACAGTCACCCAGAGAAGATGGTAAGACAGCCTCCTAGAAAAAAAAGGCCAATAAGTGGTTACTTTCAATGGCATAAATACCTTTGAAATTTTATATATTTCCTTCTGATTCTTTAAGAAACATCAACAGCAAGTCAGATTAAATGATTTGAAAAAACTCAAAAAAAATTCTTGGGGTCTCCTATAACAAATCAACGTTTGTTTTTGGTAACCTTTTGCTGCAACCTGATGTTCTAGAAAGCAAAAAGAAGATTCAGGGGAATAAAACTATAATTAATTTCAACTACCTCTCACTCCCAAATGATGAGATTTGCCAAACACTTTAACCAAGAACTTTATTGTGACAATAATAAAGTAAATCCTACAAAAATGAGAAGATAGTACAATGCTGTTCTTTGCTTGAGAAAGCTTCTTAAAGGGGATTTTTTCGGAGTCAAAGGAGCTACAATATTAATGGGAAGGAGAAGAAGGGAGAGATCACAATAATCTATAATTATTCCAGTGATAATGGAACAACATGCTGGATTTTTAAAAAGGAAAACTGTAATAAGACAGTGTTAGTGCTTGGTTTGTTCGAAGATTTATTAAGCCATTCATTGTCTTGTGAAAATTATCCCTGGCAAATGCTGTTTGGGACAGCAGGACCGTATCTTGTCTGTTATAGGAGTTTAGGTGACGTATTGCAAGTGGTCAGAGAACATTGAACTGGTATGTTTGTTTCTTCAAAGTATCAAAATTAAAAATAAAATGTTTAGTTTTCAGTAATGTTCACTTATTGTCACAATCTGTTTGGGAGAAACTCTGGAAACAAGCAAACTCTGCACTTTGGTTTTAAAATCCGATACATAAGCAGGGTGGAGAGGACCACAAAATGCTGTAAGTTTGGTTGTTCAAGTTTGACTTTAGAGAGTCTCCTACCCATTGTCATCATCTAATTCCCAATGACCTACCTTTACTACTGTTTCATCAAAACAACTATTATACCAAACCTAAAGACTCTTGGAAGCTTTCATCCCTCCGGCGGCCTCAAGAGAGTCAGGAGGCAGATAAAGAGATGGTCATCACACCTCTGCATATTGACCATTTCCCAAAGAACAGACTGAAAGTAACAAAAGCTACAAATTATGGAATACCTACTATGTGCCATGTACAATAGTCCCCCCTTACCTGCAGTTTCACTTTCCATTGTTTCAGTTACCTGCAGTCAACTACGGTCTGAAAATGTTAGATGGAAAATTACAGAAATAAACAATTGCATAAGTTTGAAATTGTGTGTTGTTCTGAGGATCGTGATGAAATCTCGTGTCATTCTGCTCCATCCTGCCCAGGACGTGAATCATCCCTTTGATTCATCCATGTACCCATGCTATATATGCTCCCCGCCCATTAGTCACTTTGGTAGCTGTCTGGGTTATCAGATCAACTCCTACAGTAGCCCAGAGCTTGTGTTCAAGTCACCCTCATTTTACTTCATAATGGTCCCAAAGTGCTAGAGGACTGATGCTGGCAATTCAGGTATGGCGAAGAGAAGCCGTCAAATGTTTAAGTGAGAAGTACAAAAAGATATGAGAGAGAGAGAACATTTACATAACTTTAATTATAGTTACATTGTTATAACTGTTGTATTTTATTATTAGCTATTGCTGTTAATCTCTTACCATGCCTAATTTGTAAATGAAACTTTATCATAAGTATGTATGTATAGGAAAAAAATCAGTGTAAATAGAGTACTATCTGCAATTTCAGACATGTGGGGGTCTTGAAATTCATCCCCTGTGGAGAAGGGGGAACTACTGCATTTACAAATATCTCAGATCCTTACATTTTCATCTCAGGTAGGTAAGCACTGCTATGATGCCTACTTATAACAATATTGCAGAACTGGATATCGAGAGATATCAAGCAACTTGTTCAAGGTCATACAGCTACTAAAGTGGCATTTCCGCCCCAGGTCTCTCTAGTTCTAAAGCTTGTACGTGTTGTAAAACGTCATACTCCGCATGTAGTTCCCCTTGTATACCATAAAAAGTGTCCTATTTAAGTCAGTAAAGTCAATATTTATAGCTATAAGTTTAAATTAGAAGTTTCTAATTTGCTTATCCAAAGGAAAAATTCAAAGAAAGGTTATACCGGCTGCAAAAGACTATGCAAAAATAAAAACAAATCTGAAGTATACTAAGAATCATCTTGTCTTACATATCAAAGGTTTTTCTTGGCCCTTCATAAGGATCAATTAGGATTTTATTAAACAAACTGAATATATTTATCAGTAATCCTAACACAGAACCTCCAATAATTAAATATCGCATACACTTAGAAGGTAATGACCCAAAGATGTTAAATTATAAAAATGTCAATACATACATTTAATATTTACGATAGGCCTCTTGCCTATTCAAGTTGTTTTCTCTATAAAGCCTCCTGAAAACATAAGTAGAAAGGATCAAAATTCTCCTTTTAAGCATCATTGATATCTTCCAAACCTCGTGTACATTATAAAGCAGTAACACCTCACTTAATCAGAGGTAAAGTGTAACACACAAGTATTTAGAATTCAGTAAGTCTTGACATCAAGAGAGGCCTCTGAGCTACTAAAGCCAGTGTCAAAATAGGCAACTCAGCTGAGGCATTTCACTCATAGGAAAGTGTAGTTTTACAGAAACTAAGAGAAGTATTTCAAGGAGAAGGTCATGATCGAGTGAGCTGAATGCTATTGAGAGGTCAAGTATGAGAATATATGAGCTCCAGGGGAGCGCAGCACATGGAGGATCGGTTAGAATGGTTTACAGAATCAATGGGAAGTGGAGAGGCAGGGAAAATGGGTGCAGTCAACTCTAATGACATCCGTCTGTAGAGGAAGCAGAAACATAGGGCAGTACCTATAGAGAGATGGACGGCAGCAAGGCAGAGCTTGCCTGCAGATGGGAATGGTCCAGCAGACGGGCAGAAAGCAACGACTCAGAGAGAGGATAACTGGGGGAAAGAAATCCTGAAGAATATGAGAGCCCACACAGTTAGTACACAGAGGAGCCAGGATGTGCACCCAGAGCGCCAAAGCTCTTTCTCCTTTCAATGTACTACTTATGCAAGATGCCAAGTTCTGAAAAAAGTTCCGATCATTGATCTATCTTACTGATACAAACCAATCATGAGCTGGCTCAAAATAGAGCTCATTAATGATACTTAAATATTTTTCTTCAGCTTCAATGACAGGCTAACTGCTATGGTGACTGTTCTCTTTACATTCAGGCACTCAGATTCCCCTATCCCCCCAGCTCTGAGTGTGGGTACACCAGGCATGTCTACCAAATTGATGGTGCAGCATACATTTCAATGCCATTTCCCAAGCACAGAATGAAAGTTGAGGACCGGTACCATATTTTGCAAGCCATCCGCTACCAGCAAATTGATGCTCAGACTCATCCCTTCCAGATGCACTATGCGCTATGCAGCCCTCTCTAGCAGCTGTCCAACAGACAAGAACAGGACCTTCCCAGAACAGTTTCAGCTGCACCTTGTGATGAGGTCATCTCTAACTGTGATGCTAAATAAAGGCTGTGATTGCATAGATTAATCCCACAGTTAAAGGACCATTCTGTTCCTGTGGGTATAAACACATGCTGTGTGATATGAGGATGTAGTTCAAGATACTACACTCATCTTAGACTCATGTCCTAATGATGAAATCCATCAGGGTTCATTCTAATGTAATTTATTACAATGAACACACTCAACAATAAAAAAGGTAAAACATTCAGACTATTTCGACTTTTAACCTTTTCAATGAATAAAAATGTTTTAAAATCATTTTTTATGATGGAGAGAATAAAATGAAAGCTAATATAGCTTCTGAGGTTTATCCTTCTTACTCTATAGGCAACCATTTAAAATGAACTAAAGGACCCCCAAAAGAATTACCACATCATAAAGAAGTTCAGGTAATTTAAAAGGCTTGGATACAGTGATTTTTTTTCAATTTTTAAAAATGGGAGAATGGAGTAAAAATTATATGGATTATTCAGGAGAAAAGAAATGATGAATTCTCTAATGTATTCCAAATGTTCATTTCTGAGTGAAAATTTACTACCAGAGATAGTGAAGCATAGACACAAGGAAAATGTCATAGAAAAATCTGGTTCCTGGGCAAACAATAAAGTCTCTTGATTTTTTTTAGGGTATTTCCTCTCCTTTCAGGATAAATACAGACACGCCAGTGTCAGGACTGAAATTTAAAAAATTGTATTTCATGTTCCATATACTTACAAGTTGGAGATTCTCCACCCATCCCATCTTCCCCCAAGCCATCCTATCCTCCCATGTGTTCAGAGAAGGATTGATTTTGGCTCAACATAGCAATCACACCCATTCACAGAGGACTGAAAATAAAGAAGAAATTACTGAGAAAACCAAATGACTTCCTTTGCATGAAAAATATAGTATAATATAGTATAAATGTTTTATTCATTCTGCCTAGACACTCAGCTGCAAAGTAAAAAACTCAATCATACATATGTGTGGTTTATATCTGCTCTGTCCAATATGGTAGCTACTAGCCACATGTGGCTACTTAAATTTAAATTAATTAAAATTAAATGAATTTAAAACCTCAGTTGCTTGGCATAGCCACATTTCAAGTGTTCCACAGCCATATTTGGCTCATTGTTACAACATGGGACAGTGTAGATACAGAATGTTTGCATCCTTGCAGTAAGCTCTGTTACACAGCTCTGGTCTATATGCCGCCAAACAACTTCTTACTTTTTTGGTTCTGCTATAGAACAGCAGGTTAAGTCTTGCTGTTATATTTTTTTTCATCAGGTTTGGCCCTTTTGTAAGTTACAACAGCAAAACCTATACACTATACAAATACAGAATTGTATAAAGAGAAAAAGCAAAAGCCCTTCCCTCCCCATCTCCAACAAGCTGGGGGTAACCCAGGGCTCAGGCTTGGTCAATACCCTTACAGATACTTTTCTCCATCTCTAATGCTAATTTCAATGATAAGTTAAGTGTTTATTAAATTATGTTAAAATCCATCGGTTAAAACATAATTGAAAGCATAGTTTAAGGGTCCTACTGGTAAAATTTAATTTGTAGAGATGGGGAATCTCTGAGGTATGTTCGGGATATACCTGCACTGGGGATCTATTGGTCCCAAGGTCCCCTGGATACAAGCAGAGCACCATCACTTTATTTAAGGTAAAATTTGAAACTGATTGGAACATTTTATAGGGGAAAGAAGAAATATAATTTTAGGCCTCTTCAAATTGATTGAACTGTGAAATCAAGTAGTGAACACTAGAAAAGGTTCTGTCAGCGAGAATCTAAGCTTAGTGTAGTCAGCATTTTCTTGCTAAACCTTATTATGGCAAAGCATTTGATTTTTCCATCTCTGCACTCTGTTCATCCCCACAAATAAAGTACTTTGACCTCCACCTGTTACTTAGTGAAATTTGCCTGCCGTCCTTCAATAACCCTATTCTTTGCCTTCAAAGGCCTTTGAGTTGCTGAGAAAGTGGGAAGATAGACTTGTGCAATACACTGAGCTGATGCCATTTTATAACTATGCAGTAGTTCAGAGGCAAAGTTAGAAGCCACCTAGTAAAAGGAAGTGGAATTTTTTAAAAGGCAATGTCTGTGGATGCTGGAAGGGGGCAACACATTTCATCATTTTAACATGAAATTTTTCATGGAAAGAGGTTGTTTCTTGAGCTCTTATTTAATGCAGAAAACAGTTGGCTTTTTCTTTATAAGAAAACCTCTCTCTAAAAGACTCATGCCTTAAGAAATAAATAAATAAACAAACAAAAAATAAATAAAGTAAAAGAGTCATTCCTTCATTTTATATAGATGAGCTAACAGGTCATGACAAAGCTTACAAATACTTTCAATAGTTCATCATTCTGTTATTTTTCAAAACAGAATGAACTACTAACTTCAAATGCAGCTTTGTGGATGCAGCAAAAGGACCACACTATCATTGAACACTATTAAAACCAAATAAGTAATAAAATGGGACATAACTGTATATATAACCACATGAATCCTTTTCTGAAGCACAATATCGGAGAAAATAGTTTTTTGTGTTTTTTTTTAACAATGACGGATCAGAAAAAAATTTCCTGTGTAAAGTTGCACTTCTGATTAATGCTACACTAAACAGAAGAGACAGCGCCTGTCTAATTATGTTGAATACTTATCTGAGAGGGATTAGCAGGATGTTTCTGCTCACTGTGATTCTTTGTGACAATGTAATGATAGATCCATTTACTTATGAGTGCAACTATTAAAAACTGTGCTGTTTGTTAACTGTCTCCATATCTTAGATATATTATATTAAAAATTATGTATCTGACACTAAGGGTAAATGCTTACCAAAGTTTTTCATATCAATTAAGTAAATGAGTTAGTTCCATTCAGTCACCACCTTTGTGGAGGGTCTTATTCAAGTTTGGTGAAACTTGATCACCATCATGCTTTTATGTTAGAAATAATGATTCACCCTTTTTTCTACTTGTCTCCTTTGTCCAAATCCTAAAGTTTGGTTTTCACTTAAACTAAAAACTGCTCATGGCCGACATTTTCTCTGGAGTCATGATTTAGCACTTCTCTTTCACATTCACACCTTTTTTTGGAACAGAACACAAGGATCCAATTTTATACAGACAACTCCCCACAGGCCAATCAGAACTGGTTGCTAGCAATATACCATCTTTTGCAGCTTTTTCTACTCATGTAATTAACTTTATCCAGAATCTATTAGGAAAAGGTCTTTATACAAGATAAAAACAAAAAAGCAAACCACTTTGGGCTCTACATAAAAGCCTGGCTACCCCCAAACCAAAAGACTATTTCCATATGTGTCTAAAGAGACAAAACTAGGTTCCTCTCTTTTTTATTTCCCTTCCATTTACTAACTCCCAAATGACAACTGTCACCAACCCTGTCCTTAACTGTGAAAAACAACCAAATATGGGTATTGAATGTAAGTTACTGAACCACTCCCACAAGGCAGAGTTTATTTCTCTGGCTTTAGGCATCTTAAGACAACTACCAAGTAGTTCAAGTAGCAGATAATGACATTTATGATAAATTATATCTCTGAAAAAGTCTCCAAATGTGTGGCTAGGACATAAATTTATGTGGCCCAATATAATTATTATGTGTTATAAAGACTTTTTTTAAACTAAGGGCATGTTAAGACTTCAATGCTGATGGACAAACTCATAAAAATATCGAGAACATCAAAAGGAGAAAAATTACCAGTTGAGTCTTTTGAGGATAAGATTTCTTTTGTGAAGAAGAAAAAAAATCAACCCACTGGAAAAAAGAACTCTTAAAATTAGAAGCAGGTGTCGCCACTATGAAGTGATAAATATCAAAGAATAACTGGCCTGAAAAGCGTTCTTATGCATCCCATACTACTTTTAATCCTTACACATGTATTTTGACATTAGAACATGAAGTCCTGCTTATATGAGTCCCTAAAGAGAGTTCAGACATGAGAGATGCTGTACAGCCATTTTGATAAACCCCTTCTTCAGTCAGGCTCATGAAATGGCTGAAAGGCAGATGGCAAATTCTGACTGGCATTAGGTTATAAGTAGTCATGATATCCTAGAATTTATGAATCTTGGAAGCTAATCACGGTGAAGTGATTTCTGGGTTGGGATAGCTATCACGGCAGAATAACATGGCACTACAGAAGACACTTCAAATTAGAAATGGATATTGGGTTGCCATTCCTTGAATTTCTAATGACTTGAGTGCATTTCCAATGATGCACATGAAAACTTTAACTACCTCTCATTACTTATAAAGTGGAAAAACCCCTAGAGATTGGAATGTTTCTTCAAAATGAAGGACAATAAGATGTTTGGACCACATTAAAAGCCGGGAGAGCTGGCATATTATCTGAATAAATACCAAACATTCACAGCTGTCTATAAAGCCTGTTCTCCACAGTGGGATGAAGGCGCTGGACTGCAAAGCAGAGTTCCTCACTCCAAACAGACCAGAGAACCGGGAACCAAAGTAACCTAGTATTTAAAATTCCAGAAGTTTCACAGGGTTATTTTAATTGTTAAGGAAGGATGGTCAGTAATACCTCACTCTGAAGAGGCAAGCCTAAAAACTGCATTTCAGTGGGCTCATTCATTATATTGCAATTTCATTTTTCATCAAGTTTCATCAAGAGATGCTTCGAAATAAAATGACTTTTTTATTCCCCAAGTTTTCTCCTATTTAAGAGACATACTTTGTGATTCCATGCTGGAGAGAATCCTGTCCATTTGAGCACTTGGTGTGTTGTTCAGGAATCCATCAGGAAACGGTCCCTGATTTACTGCACCGATATGAGTGTTTCTCGTAATCTTCTAGGATGTAATTCACCCATCATCTTGAAATAGGTGCCATGTCTTTGATTAATTGATAAGTTTATGATGTATTTGAAATCCTTGGATGGAGAGAATTGGATAAATAGGCATTACTGCAATCCTCTGTCGAGCAGAAAAGCAATTGGGATGTGCACAGCTGCATCAGAAACTGCCGCACAGCACGGGCAGAAAAGCTATTGACTCCTGAGCGCTGCGTGGGTCTTTGGGCTTCTCTCTTTCCTCTCTCCCTCATGCCCCATAGAAAGCCCTTTATTCTCAAGTAGTAAAAAAACTATTTTATTAAAAACGCTGATGACCCCAAAACAGACAGAACTTCCTTCTCATATAAATCGATGGTATTATACTTGATTATGTAACATTTAAATAGCATCATCAGTATGTAGAAATAGGAAAACATGAGAGAAATAAGTCTGCAAATAGTATTATTAGTGATCTGTATCATATTTTACAAATTAAATGAATATATATGTACATACACACATACATACACACATTTATATATGTATATACAAATACAGAAATGTTTAAAAGCTATATATATATATATAATATATAAAAGCTATATACCATAGTTACATATATACTATATAGTTGTATGTACATATATAAAGCTTAGAACAACAATGTATGAACATAGTAATTGCTCAGTAAATACTAGCTAATACTTATAAAACAAATATATTTAAAATGTGAGCAGAATTCCATTTACAAAATATAAGTAAATTTATCTTTTACTGTTAAGCAAATTGTGGTATTAGTTGAGTCTGAAATATCTACATTGTGTTCATAGAACAGAGGACGTAAAAACACTAAAGGCATATTTTTTTTCTCTTTATATCAGAGATTAAAACTACCTTCTCTTTGAGTTCTACAAACATTTAATATTTATTGCATAAATACAATTTATTAGATACAGAAAAATCAACGCATCAAACTATTAGGTAAGTGTGATCTATCTATCTATGGGGATTGTCGGAAAAGTCATGACGTATTTTTTGTTTTTTGTTGCAAAAATGTGTCATAACTTTTCCAACATCCCAATCTCTCTCTCTCTCTCTCTCTCTCTCTCTCTCTCTCTCTCTCTCTCTCTCTCTCTCTCGTTTCTCCTCTTCCATCTATACTTTCTGCTTATTTTTCCCTTTGGTGAATTTAATCTCAATTCAGAATAATTTTGTTTTCTCTAAACATTTGCTCAGATTCTGCCCAATTTCCTTACAAGTCAGAACACTGAGATTTGGATCCAAGAGTGCAGAAAGACGTATCTTTTATTGGGGTTGGATGGCACTGCCTTGTGCACTTATTCAGTTTCCTAGCATATCAGCTATCTGCGTACTTCTTAGAGATGAAGAAAGATAAGACTGATATTACAAAGCGGAGGAAACAGGGACCCACATTCACTGATGCTCCTTTAGTAATGGTGTGGCTGTTGCACCAGCTCTTTTAAACAGTTACAGTGGAAGACTGTGGTCTAAACCAAGAAATAAACTCTCAACCTGAGTGATTCTTAGCTTACTTTATACCTTGTATTACAGCCACTGGATATGTGGTAAACACCCGCTTTCCTTCACTGGGCTGGAAGCACTTTGAGGGCAAAGTCTGTCTTGGTTCATTTATATATTTATTTTCCCTCTATCATCTCACACAGAATAGATGCAGGTATGTACGCCACGTTTTCAATTTAATTTCATAATCTCTTACATAACATTTCAGAGTTTCCAAAGTATTTATAAAAAAAAAGATTTGTATGAAGCTTTATTGTTTATTAAGTATACTCTGCTTCACATGCATTAAAAATACTCTCTGTCCAATGCCACGCACAGTACCTTGCACACAGTTGGTACTTAATCAGTGGTAACCCCTGTGTTTATCATCTCGTTTGAGTTAGGAAGGTCGGGCTGTTTCACTTTCCCCAATGCTTACGTATGAGGAAAAGAAAATTCAGGGAAGCGGTTTGCTGGGAGTTCAAGGCTTGCTCAGGGCCGAGAAGAAGAATTGTAGCTTTCATTCGTAAATTTGTACTCTCTCCTCTTTACAATACACTCTATTTCCCTCTTATTTCCTCCCCCCCTTCCCCCGCCCAGCAAGCCTCTGAAGATTGTCATAGATAGAACAGCATATGCTTTAAAATCCTGCCTTAGAACACGCTAAATGCGGCCACACGATGAGACAGCCCCTTGCTGCCTAAGCCACTGGAGCTGTGCTGAAGATGGCGACAGGAACAGGGCAGAAGCAAGATTTCACACATAATTCTAAGATGTGAGCTACGTTTTCTTTCTCCCTTCCTTCTGGACTATTTACACAGCCTCATTTTTCAAACATGAAATTAAAAATTTGGAGGTTGAGGTAATTTATTTATTCAGATAAAACCAGCGGAAACGCAGCATCTGTTTTCCTGGGAGCTTCCGTATTCACACACTTGTGCCTCTGGGCTCCCTGGCACAAGTGGAGCCACGTTCACTCACTCAACACATGTACGCAGCGCTGTGCCCCCTCAGCACATCCCTGACTCAGCGGACAAGATGAGACATGTGTGGTCTCCACCTTATTTTTTGTTTATTTATTCAACAAATATTCATTGAATCCCATGTGCCAGGTACTCTAAGACGCTTCAGAAACACAGCAGTAATTTTTTTTACCATGCTCCATCATATACACGGGGATATGACAAACACACACCTATACATAGTGTAAGTGCATGTGTGTGAGAAAATTACTTCTTTTCTTCTAACCTTTTAGCCTCCCATTACAATAGGTTGTTTTAGGCCTCTTCTTTTGCCATTAAAAAAAATAGCATTGATAAAGAAGGTAAGGGCGTTTTTGAAGGGTGGTTAGAGTGCTCATTTTGTAACACAGCTTTCTTGTTATAACCCTTTATTTAGATTAAATTTCTCTGATAAGGATCACTAAAGACCAGGCTCCTTCTGACTGTATTGCGGTTCCCTGCTACACTGGTCTCTAATGAGCAGGTGCCAATACTAAAGAGATAATGGAAGGCAATGTTGTCCCATAACAGCGCTTTCCCACTGCTCCATAAATGCAGAAGAGAAGCCAAGATATTGATCCTATGGCAGTGTTCTGTATCAGTGACTATTCCGATTACAGTAGTAGACTGCGGGAGATTTAAGAATTTTCCCTAATACATTCTCGTGCAGCAAAGTGTCCACGATCAGTGTGCTACTATTAGCAGTCTGTTGCCTTTTTATGGAATTGATAAGAGGCCCTCTCCTATGTGTCTCAGCTACAAGTTTAAGTTGGTAAACTTCCCCCTCTCCTACAACTGATCCACGGCTGTTGGCAGTCAAATTAGAACCAGCAGAGTTGGGAATCCAAGTGAACTTGATATGGGGTATTTAAAATTACAATGAACTAACATAAATCTGCAAAAATCCAACTGTGCTTCCAGTAGTTATGACACTGAGCTCTGGTTCTACACGTCCTGGGCTGCTGGTTGACCAGATGCTTACAAAAATATTCTTCTACAAATACCTGTAAAAGGAATGGATTTCTTGACTTAATAATTGTGTTAAGAACAGACAGCAGGCCATCACAGAACTTAATTTTGACCTTAAAAAATGAGGACTACTGAGTCTTTGGGAAGAAGTCCATCTCTGAAAGAAGTTTATCTCTGAAAGTTTTTAAGACAATACAGCCTAATTTACTACTTACTGAATTTTGACTTAAAAGCTTTTTACTGAACTGTTTAGAATTTTTAGAATCTTGGCTAATGTAATTGTGTCCATTAATAAGGTTTTACAATCACAGTGTAATTGGAGGCATGCTAGAATTCTGAATATTTTAAAATTCAGAAACAAATTTAAGTACCTCTTACTCATTTTCAAACACAGTACTAAATTTCACTGAAAAGCCCTAAATTTCATGCTTTTTCAAAATAAAAAATTATCTTTACTTCTCTGAAACTGACTGATAGGCATGTGCTCAATACGGTGAGGTCTCAAATGCAGGAAGTCATGCAACTCAGTAATTTGTGAAGCTTATAATTCACTTAAAGGAGAACCCTTTAAGGCAGTGGTTCTTAACCTGTGGGCCGCGACCCCTTTTTGGGGGTTGAATGACCCTTTCACAGGGGTCACCTAAGACCATTGGAAAACAAAAAGATATTTACGTTACAATTCATAACAGTAGCAAAATTACAGTTATAGAATAGCAACGAAAATAATTTTATGGTTGGGGGTCACCACAACATGAGGAAGTGTATTAAGGGGTCACGGCATTAGGAAGGTTGAGAACCGCTGCTTTAAGGCAAGGGATACTTGTAATACAATTTTGTACTCTACTACTTGTCAATGGGGTCACTGGCAGGGCCTTAGCAATCGTTTTGCTTGCTACTTATTAAAAATTGGATTTGACTGAATAACAGCCTATAGATTGAGACTATAGTAAACATCAATTCTGAGAGGGTTATTTGTAGAAAATTCTGCTTTCAGATTTATTGAAAGTACCCAAATTTCTCTGCTTTATAGGTTTCATTTACTCATTCATTCAATCAATATTTACTTATTTATTTATTTTATTTAAAGATTTTATTGGGGCATTGGGGAAGAGGAACAGACAAATTGCTGTCCTTTTGTTCTTCAGTCTAGTTGTGGAGGACGTTGCTTCACTGGCCCATGTTGGTATTATCATTGCGCTCTTCCCGGGTGAGGCAGAGCTCACCGGCCATTGGACGCCCGCTCACAGCAACTCACAAAAGCTCATGCCCGCTGCTGGCCAGCCCCACTGCAGCCTACGCCATCACCGGCGACTCACGGCAGCCCAGCTCCAGGTTGAGCTGTTCACCAACTTAACTGTAGAGGGCATAGTATCACTGGTCCTCATGTGGGATCCGAACCCGGGCCTGTTGCTCAGAGCTGGCGTCCCAAGCCAACTCTTAACCAACACGCCACTTGGCTGGCCCCTCATTCAATCAATATTTATTGAGTACCTATTATGTGCCAGACATTGTTCTGGATGCTGGGTATACAGCAGTGAAAAAGCCAAACTAAGTTCTACTGCTCATAAGTGTGTACTCTAGAAGTAGAAGACAGTCGATAACAGTAGGTAGTGGTATGAAGAAAGGAAAGCAGGTTTATGAATTATAGGATGATAGAAAAGAGTCAACAGCTATTTTAGATCACTGGGAGCCTCTCTGATGAACTATTATTTGAACACAGATCTAAATGATGACGATTCTTTGATTTCATGGGCAAAAATGATAAATATTTCACTTTATTAACAGTTAACACTATTTGCTTCTATGTTGTAGCCTACATGTGTTAAATAGCCCACATTTCTTCCCTGGCCTAGGTTGTATAACAAGGATTCGGGATAAAGAAACTGAGGGATTTTCCAGGTCTTCCTGATTAGTTATTTTTTGGTTTTCATTATTATGTTTTTAATTTGAATACAAGCCCAGGACATGAAACCTTAAACTGCAAGCATAAACATTTACAGTAAAAGAGGTTATTGTAAGACAAAACATATACTTTGAAATCAGATTTAGGTTGAAGTTTGGATTTCAGATTACAATTTTCAATTTTCATCTCTACTGAGGCAGGATATTTTAGAGGGATAATTTTTTTTTAATTAAAAAATAAATGTAGTACCTAGTAGGTACTCAAACAATTGTAACTATAATTTTTACCATATATATGAAAGCACCATGCACAGTGTCTAACTCAATGTAGGCGCCTGCCTGCTGGTTTTCTTCCTATGTATTTGCATTATCAGTTTCTCTGCAATTTTTCATTTGCACAGATAAACAAGAGTTGATCGTATGTGCATTTTTGCTTGATAGAATTTCATCGGACTCATTTCATCAGTGTGTGATTAGCTTCAAAGCTTCAAATCTAACCCAGTTTTGAGATAACTGGGAAATGAAACTAAGTGGAGGGAACAAATGCAGCATTGTGAGAGAAGCAGAAGTCAGCTTGAGGTTGTCTGATGTTTTTAAACTAACATCATCTTTAATCTCCTATGCCCTTCTTCCCAGATAATAAGAGCTGTGCACTAAAAGTGCTGAGATAAACTAATGGGGATCAGGATACTACAAAAGACATTTGAAAGAGCCCATGTAATTTACTGCATGTCTGGTTTGTTTTACTTTCCAAAGCCTTCCTGTTGCTCAAGGAAATTTGTCTCTTCTGGCAACCTTCGGCCCTCTTTTGGCCGGGGAGTCCTGAAAAAGCATTTGAGGGCAGGTAAACAGATGCAAAGCTCTCTGAGTGAGGAGTAAGTACAGGCCTTGCTCCCCGTGTCACATCCAGAGGCATAAACAAAGTATCCTTTAGTACTTGTTGGAGAGAATTATCCCTAATATAGGCAACCAAGAGGCTGCTGGAGCATTCAGATATACGTAACTCCCAACATGCTCTGAAGGTAATTTACATGAGTGAGCCACTAAAGGCCTCCTACTCAATGAACGGTTCCCCTGGGGAAAAGCCATGCAGGCCCGGATCAGTGTGGGAACAACATAAGGGTGTTCTCTGTGCCAAAAAGGGGATTGGGCTAGATGGAAAATCCCCAAAAAGGACCATCTGGCAGCATAAATTATCCATTTAAAATGGCTGGTGTGAGTTAATGACACCGAAGTCACCATGAACATGTACAACATCCTTCAGTTGAGTTTTAACGTCCCCTCAGGCCCTGTTTCAATTATGACTTTCTATGCTGAATGTAGCCAAGTGAAAATTTATCCACTGTCCTCCCCCATCCCTCACACACATATACCATGAAGCTGCATTTTTCTGTAATGACATAGGGATAGAGACTAGAGAAGCAGTCTAGGAATATAATTATACAATTGTGGAGGTTTCTATCTAAATAACTATATATATAGTTATTATATATATACCTATATACACATATATATTTAAGAGAAACCCCCACACACAATTATACAATTATACTATGTATGTTATTATCTATCTATCTATCCATCCATCCTCCCAAAAGGATTCAGCCATTAAACTTCAGTTATTTAATGAGTACAAAGGATATAGGCATTCAGATATTAAAATTCATGATCATTTGATCCATAAGGTGCAGAGAAATAAATTACTCTGAATAGAAGAGTCACTAGCTCAAAGTACTCTATATTCAACCACCCCAAATATGCCCCAAAGCAATCTACCTAAGGACCCATGGTGGAGGAGCTTCACGTACATCGCACGATGAAAGCAGCTTTGAGATGTCTAAACCTGCATCAGTACAATACTCAAGCTCAAATGTACCAAACCTACATATTCTGATTTTCACTGAAGCAGGTACGCTGGCTAGTACTTCAATTAGCCTTTTTAAGAAGGGTTCAAAAAAGTTTTACATCTTTTTATCTTTTAATAGCACATAAACTTTTCATTGGCACTACGACACTGAGGTCGTGCTGATGATGCAGTTAGTGGTAGCGAGGAGTCAGCATTCTCCTTTTCATTTAGGCCTGGCTTTATTTCTTACTACTTTAGGTGAACTGGCATGATGTAAGTGTGGAGTGAGGCTGATGTGTGACTTTTAGAGAAGACGTACCACACCATGAGTGCTGTGTTGTTAAAAGCAGAAAAAGGGGACACCGGAGGCTAATGCCTCCATCCATTCACGTCCCATCTCACCGTGTGATGAGCTTCTTATGTGTCTGTTTCCCACCCCCAGCTGTGAACTCCTTGAAAGCAAGAGCCATAGTGTTCCCATTCCTCCTTGAGTTCCCAGAACCAGGCACAGTGTTTCATCCAGAGAAAGTTCCCAATGAAGATTTCTGAATGAGCAACTGAATGAATGAAGAAGTTGAGGGAGAGGATTGGGTAGAAGCAAGGCAAAGTGCAATTTTTGCATTTTTGGAATGGGAGCAAGGCAAAGGACTCGGCCAGTGGGGCCTGAGGTTTTGCTTCGTTTTGAATTATCATACAGTAAAACTCCCTGGGGGCAGGGGAGAGAGGCAGGAGTATACATTTCTATGAATGTTACCGTATGTACCGATTCCTGCAACCATCACCACCATTAGGATATAGAACAGTTCCATCACCCCCAAAATCTCCCTCCATACTATCCCTTTATACTCACACCCTCCAAGCATTGTCTTTTCATACGTTATACAGGAGAGAAAGAGGTTAAGATTTAAAGATGAAGGGGTTAGTTCAGAGATTTTCTTGGTACTTGTCTGTTTTTGCAGAAAATTACTTGGAGGCATGGATGGGGAGAATGGTCAGAAACATTTTTTTTTTCAAACTTAGTACTGGGTGTAGTTCTTAGATGGTTTATGTATGCTACCTCATTTAATTCTCAAGAGCACTGAAATAGCTAGTTATTGACAGATTATAAAAATGGGGATACTTAGGCTCAGAGAGGTTGGGAAATTTGCCCATAAGCACACAGCCAGCAGGGGCTGGAGCCAAGATTACACTCTACCTAGCTGATTCCAAAGCCCACACTCTATCCTTTACACCTGCTGGACTTTGCAATATTGGGGAAGGCACTGAAGAAGATGCCCCCTTTCCCAGGTGGAGGCTAGACATGGAGAAAGACTTCAGAAAGCTTCCACTATCGGAATTATTCACATTATTCTCAAGACGACCCCAGGGGGTTAGACTGGAAGTCATCATTTGCTAGTTCACTAAAGATGAACCTAAAGAGCAACTGTTTCATTTAAATAGAAAAACAATCATGATGACATCCAGTAATAGGAAAAAAATATTTTAAAGTATTCTCATGATATAAAAATTCAAGTACTATATAAACTGTAACACAGTCTCCTTTCCAATACTATCCATTCAGCTGAAAAAGTAGATAGACTTTTGTTTTGATTATTAAAAGACAATTCAAAAAAAACCAAACCCAAAAGGCAGTTAGTGTAAAAACAAAACAAAACCTAATGGAATGCTGGATTGTAGTTAGGTAAAAATAAGTCAAAGTAGAAAACCATATACTGTTCTTACCAGTCTTTCATTTCAGTTGAACTGCTGCTTTTCATGGTCACCCTTTTATACATGCAGCAGTCAGATACAAACAAGTATTCATGGTGAAAAAGTCGAAAAGTCAACTGCTTAGAGTTTGCGCTCTTCGCTTTTAGGCATGGTGTGGGCCCTCCCGGGCACTTATTATAGAATAGATTTCACAGTGGTAGCCCCACGCCCCTGTGCCCACCCCGCTTACCTGGCTCCACTTCATGCCATCCGCTGGACTGACTGCCGCTTCCTGGGGAGCGCCCTTGGCCTGTGTAAAATGGCTCTTCACCAGGACTGTCCATTTCATCCTCCACAGACTTGAGGCGCTTTGTGGAGCTGAAATAACACACGGGTACATGTTTAAAGGCAATCCAAACCACCTTTCCCTTGGACGTTGCATCTCTGCTTGAAAGAAAGCCAAGAGAGGAAGCAACTGGGCAACTCAGTGTAGCTCTAGGACTCTTCAGGCTCTTGTCCAGTTTAGTGAGTCACTGGATGTGGAACAAAGTCTTGGGTCTGTGTTGCTTGGGTCTGAGTTTGATTTTTATTGTCGCTCAAGTTGCTGCTGCCGCCACATCCTCTGAGGAACTGGTGGCTGGTTCCCGCTCCTGTCTCCACCTGCAAGTATCAGTAGTAAGCCCACACGTCATGTTTCCTCAGGCTGTGGCTGAGACGTAGCCATCAGCAATTGCCCTCATTATCAGGTCAATCCTTTCTGGCACCCCAGAAAGAAAAAAAATCAGGGTGCATGACCCTTCGAGAAAAGCTTGGATTGTGTTTTTTTTTTTAATTTGGCCATGTTTTCTCATCTTCTACTTACATCTGTTCATTCAAAAAATATTTACTGCACAGCTACAATAGTCCAGGTACTGATCTAGACACAAGATAATACAGTGAACAAAAGAGACAAAAATAGGAGGAAGTACTGCATTTCCCTATGACAATGAGGGGCATGGAAAAACAGTGGCCCAGTGACTTTTACGCCTTTCTTCTACAAAGAGATTACCAAAATGGAGTTCTATTCCATCAAGGTAGGGATTTCTTATTTTTGGAGAGGTATGGTTGAGAAATTTCTAGAATGTTTCCATTTGCTCCAGTTAAAGGATTGAATTTTTTCCCCCCAACTTGTGGCTTCATGAAGAGAAGATAAAAGGTAGTAAAATACTACACATTGCTAATATTGTAATTGTCTTAATTATGTCACTAACATACCATAGTGGTAGTGCTTATAGGGAAATCTCTTTCTCATGTGTTAGGGTACAGAATTTTTAATGTGTTTTCATCATCGAATATTTTCTGTATTACCTCCTACATGCAAGGTGCTGCAATAAATGCTGGGATATAGAGATGAATCAGACATGGCCCCTGGTTCCATGGGTTTACAGTCTAGTGGATGAAGACAGAGAGGTAAACAAAATTGTGCAAAAGAGAAATATAGGTGTTATGGTGGAACCACATATAGGACATACTGGGTTCCTCAATGGAGGAAGAAAACAGTGATATGCCTGGGAAGTTGGCAAAGGATTCCCATAGGAGATCATTCCTGAGCTGTCTGCAAGACTGAGTGTCAAGCAGCTGGAGCAAAAAAAAGGAAAGGGCAGAGAGAGGCTGTTATTCAGCTGATGCACCACTTAGGCAGCCATTTTGGATTTTTAAAAAATGAAATATTTCTTTACCAATTGGCAAAGTGCCGTTGTCTGAAGCCCCATAAATTTCTTCAAACGTTGCCCCCCACATGTTTGCCCCAAGCAAGCCTCATGATCCAAAACCTTAAGGGTTAATGTCTGGCACAGCCGGGGGCATTCCAGTACTTTGCCCAAGCATTGTAGCAGGGCAGCATCTGCTCTAATTGGTATGTTTGTGTCACTCAAGTTATCGGGTATTTTGAACATCACTCCCTGGAGAGAGGTAAATCTCAGGCAGAAACAACATCATGAGTAAAGTGTGACACGTGCAGAGAATTGCCAGGTGTTTGGCATAGCTGAAATTAAAAGACGGGCACAGCAAAAGATGGGGGTGGAAGTTATAGAAGACACTGTATGTCTGGACTTTATCCTACAAGTCGTGGAGACTCCCTGCAAAAGTCTAAACAGGAAGTGACATCAAAGTCATATTTTAGAAAGGTCACTGGCAAAGGAAATAGATATACAAGCCCAGGAAGTGCACAGAGTCCCAAACAAGATGACCCCAAACAGACCCACACCAAGACACATCATAATTAAAATGTCAAAGGTTAAAGACAAAGAGAGAATCTTAAAAGCAGCAAGAGAAAAACAGTTAGTGACCTACAAGGGAGCAACCATAAGACTGGCAGCTGATTTCTCAACAGAAACTTTACAGGCCAGAACGGATTCACAGGAAATATTCAAAGTGATGAAAAGCAAGGACCTACAACCAAGATTACTCTACCCAGCAAAGCTATGATTTAGAATTGGAGGACAAAGAGCTTCCCAGACAAGAAAAAGCTAAAGGAGTTCATCACCACCAAACCAGTATTACAAGGAATCTTAGAGGAACCTCTTTAAGATAAGGGGGGGCAGAAAGGGGGGAGTGGGAAGGGTAGGGATGGGTGAAAAGGGGAAGGGATTAAGAAGTACAAAATGGTTGTTACACAGCAGTCATGGGGATGTAGGGTATAGTATAAGGAATATAGTAAAAAATATTACAATAACTATGTATGGTGCCAGATGGGTATTAGATCTATCAGGGTGATAGATGGGAATGGGTTGGGGGCAGGGTGAAAAAGGTGAAGGTATTAAGAGATACAAACTGGTAGTTACAAAATAGTCATGGGGCTATATAATCAATAGTCATAGAGAATATAGTAATCAATAATATGGTAATAACTCTGTATAGCGCCAGGTGGTACTAGTTAGGGGGATCACTTCCTAAATTATATAAATTTTTAACCACTATGCTATACACTTGAAACTAATAAAAAGTAACACTGAATGGCAACTGTAATAGAAAAATTTTAAAAGCAGGAAAAAAATCAATAATATTGTGATAGCGTGGTACAGTGTCAGATGGTTGTTGGACTTATCATGGTGATCACTTCTTTAGCATAGGGAATAAACAATAATGTGGTAATAACACTATATAGTGCCAGGTGGGTGCTGCTGAATAAATATGATATACACCTGAAACTACTATCTGTTAGCTGTATTTTAATTTAAAAAAAAACTTTAAAAAAAAAAAAGGAAAAAAGAAAAGCAGAGGGAAAAGAAGGGATGGAACTGAGAGGCAGGACGACAGTTAGGCTATTTCAGCAATCTGAATAAAAAAATGTGGAAGGCCCAATTTAAGGCAAGAAATTATAGTTATTAAAGTGGCATACCATTATTCTTAGCCTTTAAGCTCTATTCTCATTAAAGTCAAGCCACAGGAAAGTAACATATCTGTTGCATGCTAGCTTAGAACTCAAAGGAAATATTTTAACAGCTTATTAAATATTCTTTGCTTGGCTTTTCTTGAAGTTCAGTGAAAAATAGCTACTTGAAAACTTTTCTATATTTTATGTAAAACTGCATATCCTTTATAAAAGGATGTACACAAAAAAATTCCCACTAATACATAAACCCAGAAAAAATATGGTCTTTTTAAATGGATTTCTATCGCTCCCTTTTATTAGAAAATGCAGATTGTATAACCTATTTCTTCCCCTTCTTGCCTTGGCAACCAGGAAATTCAGGGGTACATTTAAGGAATAACTCTTGGTTGGGGTTCCTATTATAATGATTTCTCCTATCTTTCCATGTGGTTTCTAGCCACTTTTTCTGTATTTAATATTACCTGTTGTATTTTAAAATTGAAAGTCACCTGAAATCATTTTAGAAGTTGCAAGAATACAAATTGGGAAGAAATAATTATTTCCTCATGTTCTCTGGCAAATAAAATGCAAGACCTGTACGTTCTGATGGCACTGTGAGGTCTGTGGTGATGGAGCTATATATATTATATATCTATTGATCTCTAGTGCCTTCCACAGAGTCTGGCTAATAGCATATGCTCAAAAACTGCTGATTTGGGCTACTGATTAAGAAGCAGCCACATGAGTACTTGTGTCAAGGATTTGCCAAAGTGTCATGATTCAATGAGATCCAACCCAAAAGGCCAACAAACTCCATTGCCCATCATTTGCCCATTATTAATATTTTTCCGAGTTTGTCAAACTTTTGATTTCCTTGGTATCCATTAATAAAATGCAAATACCCCACGCAGATTTTCAATCCCAAAAGTGACAGAGTCTGCTGTTATTACGGGAAAATTTAGTTTGAAAGTGAGGACTTTCAGGGGTTGACACAGGATAGACAGTGGAGGTATAAGATAGAGGAGGGGAAAAGATCCAGAAGTGAAAAAATTAGAAGTGCTAGGATGGACAGGTGGAGGGCTTCCAAGATAAAGTTTACTGACTTTACAAACTTGAGGGTTGGTTTATTTTGACAAAGTTCTTTCGGATAAAAAAGTATATCTTATCCCAGTTTTTATACTACCTCTTCTATGATTTTGGAGATGTTCACTATGAAGGGGTACAGAAGCTACAGTTAATGTCTAGTATCAATCTCCTTTATTTTTTTAAATTTAGAAATGAATGAATCATTGATTTTGGTTTCTTGCTCTTGACTTTCTAGCACACTGATTCCAAAAACATTTGAGGAAAACAGGAGGGTGGCAGTAAGATCGCTACATAAGAGGGAAGATAAATACTCTTCTAAGGAGTGATGCACCATGTCTTCTTGTGTGTGGAATTTGTTCTTGCGTTTCTAGAAATTCTACCTAGAAATTAAGGTAAGAATTTCTTACCTTATGAATAAATTACCTTCATTCCAAATATGTGTGCAATCCCTACTATGTATAAAGCCTAAAAGCCTTACCTGTACCCAGAAAACTGCAAGATACCTCTTTCCAGAGTGTTCAACTACCCTGCACTGAAATTTTCCATTTACTTGTGAGCCTCTAACCATGAGATTGTAAAACTCTTAATTTTTTACTTTATATCCACAGTGACGAGGACAATATCCTTGGTACTAATAATGTCTGTTGCTGAACTGGAAGAGTTAGACACTGTCCTCTAAGGGACTTATAGTCCAGCTAGGGAGGCAGGACCTGTACATACCTCAAAGATGGTAACAATAATTCAGGATAGCAAATGCTAAGTGTCCGGAAAGAGTAGAGATGCTAGATATTCCTTTTGGGGGGATTAATGTTCTATTGTTCTTTACTGAAAGAGTGAACTCCATTGTTAACACGATTCAGTATAAAAACAGCATGTTATTTACATTTCAACAGACCTGAGTTTGAATGTAGAGTCTGCCACATACTACGTCTATGACCTTGGGCAAGTTACTTAGCTTCTCTGAGCTTTCGTTTGATCTAATCTTAAATGGCAACACTATCTATATTGTAAAATTATTATGAAGATTAAATCATATCAGGTATGTAAAGTACCTAATACAGTGCCTCTCTCAGAGTAGGTGACCAATTAATATTTGTACAGCACAAACAAATATTGATTGATTGATTAGGTTATCCATATGTAGATCTTGGATATTCTTTTGGGCACATTTTCTAACCTGTGCTCAGATAATTCTGCTGAGTCTGTATAATGAAAGAATAATTTTAAAAAATCATCCTAGGAGACTGTAATGAGAGTAAAACAAACATATTACTGGGGTATTAACTGCTGATGCTGTTTATAATTAGTTCCTTATCAGGGTTAGTTATTTGCAGAATACAAAAACAACACTAGCCTTGTAAATGGCATTAATAACCAGGTTTCCACTCGGAGAGTCACAACAAAAGGCAACAAAACAGCTGGAGAAGTCAAAGGCTGGGGGTGAGGACCACTGTCTGGGACGCCCATGGTACATGAGCAGCACACGTATGAAAAACAAACAGCCCATCAACTTTTAAATTAATCACTGCCCACAAGTGTTTGCAAAGCTTTTTCATGTTGACTGAGTGCAGTTACACACAGTGTCTCTTCCATCAGCAAACATTCAAAATCCTCAAAATGTATTAGCACCTGAATGTGTTCACAATCCCATTCTTTTATTATAAATGTACTTTGGATTTCAGTCTTTTTTTTTTCTGAAGAGCTGATATGACAGTGAACTAACAGGGGACATTTAAACAATATGAAAGATGATGGCAGATTTGGGTGGTTATATTTAGAGAATAACTGTTTCTTCAACTGTTTTCAAGGTATTCATGATGACTAAGCTGATTTTTAAAAATAAGTAATGATGGTTAACGTATATAAAGTCAAGGTAAGAATGAGTTTCTACCAAGGAAAATTTCTATAATCTGGACATTGTTTCAAATCATAAAACTCTGGGACTTGCTTTCGGAGGGATATGCCTTTGTCTAATGTTTTTCTGCAAAGTACACAAACATTAAAGATTGTTCTGCTCCATTCTTTTCTTTGTTGTCACAGTCCAGTGCTAAAGCCAATTTGTAAAAGAATACTGTGGGTTTAATGCCTAATCCCTTTCCCTCTGGTCCAGGTTATCTAGAGACAACAGGATCTTGCAAAATGCTTCATTTTGATTTTGGCTTTGTGACCTCAAGGGGCTCAAGCCCCCTGTAATGGTTATCTGGCTGTACACTTCCAGCTTTACTTTACTTTTTTAAAGCTCTCCCAGTGCAAATGGGTTTATGATCCAGCCCCGCCCTGCCATAGGACTGTGTTCACTTTTATAACCTCACACCAGGATATCAAATAGGTTTCTCTCTTAGGGCAACTCCAATAGACTGGATGTTGAGACCTTTGGATGCTCAGTAGGAAAAGAGCTGGGACTGAGCTGTAATGTCTGCTATGGGCATGGGGATGGGGACTGGTGTCACCAGTGTCAAGTTTGTGCCAAACATGCCAAAATGCACACACCCTTTTCCCTAGTCAAGGCTTGTCCTTAATTTCCTGAGAACATGCAATGTTCGTCATCCGTCCTTCCTCCATGACTTTGCTCATGTCTTCACGCCACACAGGACAACATTCCTTTTCCTTTCCATCTCACCAACCCTACCCAACACTTACAGCTGAGCACAAGTCACTCTTTTTGGATAAAGCCTTCTTTAATCATTTTTATCCTTTGTCACAAAATTTAGCAATGAGGCTAAAAGCCTGTTGGGGCTGAACCCACTTTCTAGTATTTTCTATTGCTATAGGCACATTGCTAAGGGCCTAGCAGGCCAAGACTTAAAATCAAGGTGTGGAATTATGAAGTGTGCCCTTTTTAAGAGCCGTCAATCACATTACCTGGTAGAGGATGTGCTGGGTAAAGACCTCCTCATTGCCCCCGGACTCATGCTGTAGTATGAAGAACTTTCCAAGTCTGAGAGAGAAAAATTTGGGCCAGTTCCTGCAGCTATTGGTGCTAGATAAAATAAACAAGCAAAAGAAAGAAAGAAAGAAAGAAAGAAACAATCCGCATAAGTTAAGTTCTGTGAATAAAATATCAATGAAAGTAAATTTCAGTGTTACATTCAATACATTTTATTTTTGAATTTATATGGTAAGCTTATCCAATATAATCAGTAATAAACTCTGACCTCAAAAGAATGTTGACAATACAAATAGTTTACATCAGAAAGACGTATTTTTTTTCTAATGTTCATTTCATCTTTTCTTTTTTTAATGGTAAATTGTCATTAAGGGTGCAATGTTCCTGGATGCTTTTAACAAAAATATCTCCATGTTTTTGGTCTGAAACTTTTCTTCAATGACCAGGCAAAACATTCCTTGGGCTTTTCTAACTTTGTCTGATCCCGATAGCTTCCACTCATCTGTATTTTGGAATTAGTTCTGAACTGTAAATTCATCTTTCTAGGTCACCCATTCCCAATTTCTTGCGATGAGAAATGTGTGACTTCTCCTTGCTCTGAACCACCTCAGCAGCCTGCACACACCTTTAATATGCATCTGTCGAGGCAGAGCCTTAAAACTATGGTCCCTGAGCCATAGTTTTGTAGATAAAGTTTTACTGGAACACAGCTACACTCATTCATTTAGGTATTATCTCTGCTTCCACACTATGAGGGCAGAGACAAGTAGCTACGGAGACTATATGGTTCACAAAGCAGAAAATATTTCTACAGAGGATGTTGCCAACCTCTGTCTGATTTAAGGGGGTAATTTTGACTATATGTGATTTTCAGAGCTGACCCTTGTGTGAGATGTGTTTCCCTGTATTTTTTGTGCCTAGAGTTTCTGGGTACCTTGTTTTCAGTAGTAGCATAA
This sequence comes from Hipposideros armiger, assembly GCF_001890085.2. Lineage (NCBI taxonomy): Eukaryota > Metazoa > Chordata > Mammalia > Chiroptera > Hipposideridae > Hipposideros > Hipposideros armiger. Next base: position 1,142,990 of record NW_017731590.1, read on the forward strand.
TATTTTTAAATGAATAAATAGCATCTATCAATGTTATAAAACAGCTCTGTAAAATTAGTGGTGCAACTATATTAATGCAAATAATCCCTTCTTTTGAAAGAGTAAAAGCAAAAACAATAGGTGCACTTACATACTCTACTATAGTTGGGAACTGTTAGGGTTTATATTGTCAGCATCCAATATAAACCCTGATATCAGGAGGCAGTCAGTAAGCATTGATCAAAAGAATAGATTCTTAGTCAAAGGAGGACTAACAAAATATGAGAATGCTACCATGAAATCTGCATTTATAATCTAGAAGCATCACCCTGTCATGACAGTAGGCATAGTGGGGATGGGGTGGCAGTTGAAGAATCTAATCAGTAAAACCATAGGGGCCAGTGGAGTCATTTAAGTAAGATAAGATGGGCGTGTGGTCTAAATTCAGGGCTGAAAAGGAGGGGTCTGGTCTGAGTTATTTAGAAGTTAGGCTGAAGAAAATGTGTTGACTTCTTACATGTGGTAATAATGGAAAAGGGGAAATATGGGATGATTCCCAGGATTATTGCTTGCGGAAACTGTGGTGCCATAATTGTGGTGCCAAAACAACAAAATCAAGGAGAGGTACGAGGGGATACAGCAATCTCTAAGAATAAACACTTAGTGGTTGGATTAATTGCAATGGCTAAACCTTAATAATAACTGCCATTATACAAAAACAGTCATGGCTAAGAAAGGGAAAAACTATATTGTTTTGAAATTCAAACACATCTCTCAATGACAGGCTCTAATGGAGGAGTGTCCTTTAGTTCAAAAACAAATCGTTGGGCTTGACTTTAAGTATAAACAGAGTTCTAATTAATAATTTTGCTACTCATTCCCTAATGTGCTTTTTACATTAAATTTATTTGCACATTTCTCCCTTTTATTTTAGAGTATTTGGGGGGGGGGCTACTCAAATATGGGTCTGGATCACGCATCACCCGTTTTAGCAGTCTGGCAGACAGCAGGTACCTACTAACATTAATGATTGGGCCTTCACGGAGCTTTGAGAGTCACACCTCGCATTCACTAAAGAAGAGGGATAAGGCTGATCAGTGTCAAGGGTCTGGATTTAGAGTTTCCTCACAAGTTTCAGGGTGGCGTTGACGCCTCAGCTGGATGGAGCAGCAGCTTCACTCCTGAGCGCTGAGGAAACTTCCTAAGTCCCCTTCCCTCACGCTGGGAAGGAAAGACAGAGCCAGTCGTGAATGAGGCAGACTTGACTGCACTGAGAGAAATCTGAGGCCCTCTGCCTCGTGGCGAACATCCAGCTGAACTTATAATTAACACTCTATCTGCCATGTTTTACCCTGAAAAAATGTCCTTTACCTTGATTATCTTTTTAAAATGTCCAGGGAGCCAGAATGGGCGAAGGAAGGGAACTGCATGTGTAAATGTGGTGTGCCTACCTCTGAGAGAGATTAGAAACTAATCAAGCCCACAGACATGTTCCTTCTCTTGCCCTTATATTTACTTCCGGTGAGCCACTTAGGACACTGAAGCTGTACCGTATCCAACAGCAGCAGGTGGCCTGGCAGCATGGCGATGCTTTCCAAAGTGTCTGCTGGACTTCGGGGGAGGAGCTTTAGGGCTTGGTAAACTGATTATGTGTGTCCTGAATTTTAAAAGCTGACTAAATTGCTGAAATGAGGCTGGGTTTCACAACCTGAGTTCAACAATCCTAAAAATGCACAGACCCAAACTCTGCCCTCTTCAAAACGAGGAAGCGTCCCAGTACTGTCAGTGTGTATGTGTCACACAGAAGGTCAGCTTATTGGAGTGGATTCTGATTCAGTAACACTGTCACGGCCAAAGAGAAAGTCTCATATCTGAGGGTAGGTGTCACCGACCAAGTGTCCCTGCAAATGGGTTGGGTATTTTCAGTGCGTGTAATCTAAACAGGAAGAGACTTCGAACAAAGAACTCAAAAGGTGGGCTTCCGGCAGGATTTTTCTGAGTACTTGAGGGGTCATGTTTTGATAAGCACTTTATTTATTGTATGTAAGTTAATCCTCAAAGTAACCTTTTCAGGGAAGTACATTTTCTAGATGAGAATAACTAAGCCCTGGAATGAGGTTAAATCACTTGCCCTGGATTATAGAAAGGCCAGAAAGAGGGAGGGAACGCCAAGATTAAAATTCAAGGACGTCTGACCCCAAAACCTGTGCTTTTGCTCCCATACCACCTTGACTCTCATATACAATCTTTGCCTTAAACTTGAGGTGTCAAAAAGGTATATAGTGTCTCTGTCCCCAGAAGGTTTACAAACTAGTGGAATGATAAAATAACATATGAATATCTAATGCAATACTGAATGTGTTCAATAGGAGAAATACAAAGAATGTGTTAGGACAGTTCAAAGGAGTAATAGATCACACTGGCTTGTGGGATCAGAAATAGGGCTGATTTCAGGAAAAGTTGGTGCTTAAGCCTTCAAGGATGGTTAGAGGCAGAGAAGGAGATAAGAGGGTTTCTAGGCAAATGACAAAGCATGAACATAGTTTGGAGGTAGGATGTAAAGGTGTGATCCGTGACAGGTTCTAAGTAGGGAAGTGATAACTGTTGAATGTGAGGAATGGTAATACGTCAACAGCATACAGAATGCACAAAAGGGGATTAAGACTCTGGAGGTGGGGGAATCAATTGGTGGGTTGATTCAGGAGTCCTAGCAAGAGGGGATGGAGGCCTAAACCATGCTGTCAAGAAAGGAAGTAGAATTTTCACAACGGATATCTGTCACCTCTTTCAGAATAGTAAACAGTTATAAAACACCTGTTCCCAATTGTGCACTATGAAGGCATAAATAAGCAAATGATCATATTATTCTAATAAATATCAAATATCAATAACATGTATGTAACACATTGTGCTTCTTAGCTAATAATGGCAGTAAGCCCTGCAAATTAGGGAGCTAAAAGTTGTCAAGGGTTAAATGACTTGTCCAGTGTCTGCCCAGGATGTCATGTTGAGCTTCTGAAGCTAATGACAAACTGCTTTCTGGCGTGTAACAAAGATTACGTAGCCACTGCCAGTCAAACATGGGGATGTTAAGGAAGGAATGGACCAACCACAGCACTTCCTGTCTGTGCTAAATGTTGTGACACCTGATTTTGCTCCATTTGTACTTGACCACAGACTTTATCATTCTTTAATTATCTCATACATAACATTTTCTCTCCAACCAGATAGAGTGCATTTTGAGGGCTGTAAAGATAGATATCCTAGGGCATAGAAAAAGTGCTGGTCTGGGCCTGGGAGAGATTGTCTAGAGTCCCAGCCCTGCCAATAACCACCTGTGTAACTTGGTTTAAGTCATTTAAACTCTTTGGGCCTCATAATTCTAATAATAGGCGTGATAAGATGAAAGATCACCACCACCACCCACTGCTACGGCCATCACCATCACAATAACAATGACGAACATGTATTAAGCGCCCTTTATGGGCCAGATGCTGGCTAAGAATCTTAAGCACATCATCCCCTTTAATCCTCACAGCACCACTAGGAAGGAACTGAGGCACAAAGAGGTTCGTTAAGGACCCTTCGTAGTTCCTGAAGTCACGGGGTCATACCAGATGACCTTCAATCCTACAGATCCTACAGCCCCTTCTGTGTTCTTAAACAGCTCACCACAGTTTTGTATACACAGTTGATGATCACCATATATGCTTTGAATTAAGGAGAGTAAATAACTACCCTCTCCATTTGTATCCCCCACCTCCAAATTTTAAGCAATACAAATGAAACTTAGAAATCTGTGCAGATATACATAAGTAATAAGGACTGGCTCCTCAACTGTCTTAAGCAGTATTGCAATTACTCTAACCTGAACTTTTTGTGGGTTTTGTTCCACCAAGGAGTTTTTCTCAAAAGGATAACTTTGGGAAATTGTCTCTCCATATGTTCTTTCTTTCTCTTTTTTTTTTTTTTGAAAGATTTTTTATTGGAGAATTGGAGGATGGGAACAGTGCTGGGGAATTGGGGGAAGGGGAACAGACAAGTTGCTGTCCTTTTGTTCTTCAGTTTAGTTGTGGAGGACGTTGATTCACTGGCCCAACTTGGCACCATCATTGCGCTCTTGCAGGGCGAGGCAGATCAGTCGCCGGCTTCTGGACGGCCGCTCACGGAGGCTCCTGACAGCTCTCAGGGCTGCCAGCCACTCACGGTAGCTTATGGCAGCCCACTGCAGCAGGGGCTGCAGCCTACGCCATCACCAGCAACTCATGGGAGCCCAGCTTCAGGTTGAGCTGTTGTTCAGCATCTTAGCTGTGGAGGGCAGTGTCACTGGCCCTCATATGTGGGATCCGAACCGGGCCCTCTGGCGTCCCAAGCCAGCTCTTAACCATCGCGCCACTTGGCCTGCCCTCCATATGTTATTTCTAAGGCATTCGTCCCCCACCCCCTTCTTCCCTGTCATGAGTAGAATGTAGTCTTTGTGTCATTTCTTAATAAATGGTCTGCTATTAAGGAATCATTATAGTAATGTGGGCTATTGGAAGAAAGGGGTTACTTTAGTAGCCAGCCCTCTTAATGACCTGCTCTTCTGTACACATTAGTAGTTGGATAAGGTTGTGGTTATTGAACTTCTGCCATCTACCAGAGACAATCTGCTCAGGCTTGCATTGTTGGAAAGAGAGGATGATGGAAAAAAAAAATTCTATCCAAATTTTCAAGCTCCTCTTCCTGGGAGATGACAGTGCACGGAGTTTACAGCTTGTCCAACAGGAATCGGCGGGAGCGTTAACTAAACGACTAGCATAGCCAGCCTATTGCTGATGGCACACAGCTTCTGAGAGGCTGTGTTCAATGAAATTCAACAAATATTTATGGATCTCTTTTAATGGGCCAGGCACTGCACTAGTTGCTTACGATCCATTGGTGGACATGACGTATAAAAATCCCCGTCCTCGGGGAGGTTTCCATTTTACAGATTAACAATCATCATTGCCCCTTCCTCAAATCTGCATGGCAACTAAAGAATACAGAATCATGGCCAATAGATACCCCTTCCCCTCAAACAACAACAACAACAACAACAACAAAACACTATCAGGATTTAGCACTCCATTTCCAATTTATAAAATAACTATTGAAAAAAAAGAGAGAGAGAGAGAGATTTCTCTCCAGATTACATAATCCATGTACTCCCAGAGACTTAGGGAACTTGTACTTTATGACAGCCATGGGGGGGTGGGGGCAGGTTAAGGTCCAACAACAGCACACAGTTCCATGGGCCCAGCACAATTTCATGTTGTTTTGCATTCTAGTGGCAAAGATCTTGTGAGAAAGTCCATGTCACTGGCACAAAAGGAGTGAACATGGGAAAATACTTGTTCGTCTTTCTCTCAAAGGCGCAGCTGTAAAACCCACAATGCTATGAAAACTCAAGCAAATCTGGAATCATCGTTAAAAGGAATTAACTTGGAATGTAATTTATGCAAGAAAATTCAACTTCTTTGTTATTTCCTTTCACCGTCATATGCTTCCTGAACACTACCTACAAGAGAGGGCTTTCAGAAAGAAAAAAAATCAGTATAGCAAAATTAACTCATTTTATCAATTTGTGCTTTCGGCCAGAGTTTCCTGATGATGGCTGTGAGGGGCTGTAAAACTGATGAATTTGCATGGAAAAAGAAACCAGTGTAAGTAATTTGTGTAAGAGGTAACAGGGACATGGACTGCCATAATTCAGACACCCTGCAGATAGCAGCCTGCTGCAGTGTGAGCAGTTATGGGTTAGAAAAATGACCACACTGCAGTCAGTCTGACTTGAATGGAAATCAATCATAAAGGTACTTTCTCTGCAGCTTGTACACCACAGTCTTCAGCAACTCCCTTGCCAAGCAGATTTCTGGTCTGTAAACCGTGTGCTGATCTCCTTTTTCAACCCTTCCTTTCTGAAAGGTCTGACCAAATACGGGCTACGGGTATGGTTTTCCAGAACGGAAACATAAAAGAAAGGCACTGAACTAAAATGAGTATTCCCCCTATGTGAAAATGAACTTTGCTGCTATCCTAAGATGTAAGCGATGCTTTTTCTGAAATGTAGCATTAGGTGCCAAAAGCCAGCAGAATGTTTACCCCCATCCAAGGCACCTGCTAACACAGACGGAGCACCATTTTCACATATCCACATTTTGTGGACACAAGTTAAGGAATATGTGTGTTTGTGGTGGCAGAAGAGGTAAACACAGGAATTTTCATTTCTAAAAATGTTTTCCTTTTACTAAAAGAGGAACAATTCCCTGATGTCATCTTCCTCCCCACTCCAAATCATGAAGATGGTTTATCTTTGATAGATAATTATTGTAAGTTCAATTTGTAAAATAAATGTATTCAGGCACTTGATTGCCTTAAAGAAAGCTCAGTCTTAGGCCCCAAGAAACTTAGAGATCTACTCTATAAAGAAAGTACCTGTTTCCTAGTTATTTTTGCATTCTCCTCAGCACACATATAGCTTCATATAGCAAACATGCAACAAACATTTACAGAATCGAACTAAAATTATATGAGCTTGTTAATGACAAATAGCTAAGAACTAATATTTATTGAGCATTTGCTTTGTGCCAGACAAGGTGCTAGGTGTTTTACCTGAATTATCTCATTTCACCCTTGCTTCATCCCCATGGAATATGTATTTGTATTATTCTCATTGACAAATGAGAAAATTAGTTGTGAGGTTAAGTTATATGATCACAATCACACAGTTACATAAATGACAGAGCAGGGATTTGAACCCAGGTATCTCTATATATCTGCCCAAACAAGCAAAGGTAAAACCCACATTTCCAGTCTCCCTGTTTTTCCTTTGTCATCAATTCCTGGGAGATGAATTCAACAGGATTTAAATAGAAAAATAATTGTCACCTACCACTTACCTGGCAAAGCTCTAGCTCATTGTGTCCCTTCTCACTTCTTTGTTTTTATAGGTCTTTTAGAGTCACGAGTGTCAGCCAGTGCTTCATGGGCTACAGAGCCCAACACTGGGTCTAGCAGAGCAATCCACCCACTAAGGGGGTGGGAGGTGAGGGGTGGGGGTGGGGGAGCAGTGCTGACTGGTCTCCTGCATTAGTGGCTTCTGCCTGTGGGACTGAAATTGATTTTCTGCAATTTAGAGTATCATCTCGTCTTAGCTTTTGGTTGAGGTCAAATGTGGTACCCATTTAGTATCTGATACAGCCTCGGCCATGAGATAGGTCTTCCCTGACAGGGGATGATTTGATGATCTATAAAACAGAGAAGGACTTCTAAACATAAGCCCCTTAACCAAGACTGCAGTGGGACTACCTGACCAATAGCTATTAGGAAACCAAACTATATCAACACAGTCCTAGCCCAACAACCTACAAATGCAGCTACCTACGATAATAGTTCTCAATATTTTCACCAAGAACTGTCTGATTTTTTTTGTCATCCATCTACTGAAAAATCCTAATATGGACTCACATCAATCACATGCTGGATGAGCTCAGTTCTAGTATTTGACCTCACATGAGGCTTTGCTGAGAGTGGGCTCCACCAGTCTCGCCCTAGACATGCCTACAGGGTCACCAACAAGTGTTTGTAATAAGCAAGAGGCAGCTAGAATAAGATATCTGTGGTCTAATTGTGGGGTAACATAGGATTTCTGTCAGGCTTTGGAAATCCTAAAAATGCCTTTTAATTCCCCAATGTTACCTATTTGATATCTGTTCTTAAAAAAAATTGAGTCATATGAGTGCATAAATAAAAGTTTACCAAAAACCACGTTGTCAGTAACGACCTCCGGCATGCTCCAGTTACTCTCAGGGAGTTTTTATGTCCATATTTTAAGACAAAGCAAATTTTCAAATATTTTAGAACTAAGTACTACTTTTAAAAAACTCTGATAAAAATGATCGAGGTGTGGCTAGCCACTTAAAAAGTTGTTAATGTGTCAGTGTTAGATTGAGAATTTTAAAACATCTTGTTATCCATTAGATATCCTGGAAGAGAAGATTCCAGAATAATGCAGAGACATGGGCTTTGGCTGAAAACTTGAGGAAGAAGAATTTTCTGGCTTCCTAAAACAGATAAATTAGATCTAGTATTAACATGTTCTTATTCTATTGCAATTATTTATTTTGAAGGGGTCACTAGAATGACCCTTCTAATAAATTGATTTTTGAAACATGAATTCTAAAATCGGTCCTTTTAAATTTACAAACACGCACACACACACACATACACACACTCACACACACATACACACACACATAGAAAGAGAGACAGGCACACAGCACACACAAAAGGCATACAGACACACATACACATCTTTAATAAATTTTCTGATAATTTCATCAGCCCAAGGATCAGCTCTGAGGACACAGTGAAAGATCAGGGACAAGGGCTTTGTTCAATAATAACCCTAGTCGTTATCATTGCTGAGTATTTACTACATGCTAGATACTTGACATTCTCTCATTTAATTCTCAAAACATTCTTGAGAGGTCTTACTATTTCCAGAACTCACACTTAGGCCCAGCACACAGTTGGTACTTAATAAATATTTGTTGATTGAATGAATGATTGTTACCTATGAGGTGAACACAGCTGACAAGGGTTAAATATTGCCCAACGTCATCTAGTTAACAAGTGGCAGAGCCAAAACCCCAATTCTATATCCTAGACTTTTTTATTATGTCATGCTGCCATCTTTCATATAGATTTTATAGAATATATTACACATAAGAAGCATACCAATGAAAAGGATTAGAAATAGATGAACAGACTAAAAGAGATCATGATAACAAATTAGTAGGTACATCAAGGTGTTATGTTGTCTGCTTCTCCCTGAGTCAAATCTTTACAATAAAGAATGTTCCTAATTTGGTAAGTTTAACAAAAGCTTTAGCTAAGACAGAGAACAGAAGGCCCCCTAAATCCTATATGAGAATTCTCGCTGCCATCTCTAACCAGGAAGGTTGTAAGAATATGAGTGTAACACGAAGGACTGGACTTTCACGCATAGGGTTGACTGATGAATCTCCCGATGTCATAAGCTTCTTCTTACTATAGTTCTAATTTCAGCCAACATGGTGGTCATAAGACCACTACTGGGGACACAAGGTGTATGCACATTTCAGTTTGTAAATAAGGGTGGGATGCCTCTTACTTTATGTGTTTCTTTCTCTATTGGGTGAGGCGAGTAGGACAGGAAAAAATCGTATTTGGCCACCCATACGGTGAGCTGGGATTCAGAAGAAAGAGTAGTTTGACAAAAATTTCTATTACTACCAGTCTTTTCCATTTGCTGCCAGCTTTACTGTCCAAATATTCACCCCAAATATGTAAAAAAAAATTAAAAGAAAAAAATTATACAACAAAATACCCTTCTGAGCTAATTCAATTTCAGTATTTATTTTAAAATTTTATTGGATTATAGCAGAGGAAACCCACTAAATTAAGCCAGCCGGACTGGCATTTTTCTTTCTATGAGTATGGCAATATTTATTATTTTATCTCTCTATGAAGGGCTGATTAAAACTAGAAACTGAAACATTTGCAATGTCATAATATATTCAGGGTAAGGTGGCTTAGACAGGAGACATGAAAAAATATATAGGGCTAATCAGCGTTTTCTATTCCATACCTTCACAGATTTTCTTTAAAAACTCTGGAAGAGGAGCCATTGACTTTTACAGATGGAAAATGTGTGATGTTCATTTTAAAATTACTAGTAGAGCCTGCTATTGACCATCTAATTATGCCGAGTTCCATTTATAAACATAGCTAACCACTAAGTTTATGGAGACTTTTTGTGCTGCTTTAATAGGATATTGATCGCGAGCATAGTTGGAGTGGACTGCCATTGAATTGTATAATGGCAAACAAAAGGCAAGGTCACAGCCACTGTTCATGCTAGGGCTGCGGTCCATTTTTTATTATAATCTTTTTGTTTCCTCCTTTAATGCTCAAGCCCAAATGGCTTCTTTAAAAGGAGAGCTTGCCAACGAATATAACCTATTTCTAAAATTAATTTCCATGCAATGGTCATAGCTATCGTGTTACTGAACAGAGGAGAACCCACTGGCCACTTGTGCAGAAAAGAAAGTTTCCGATGTATTTCCCTTTAATAAAGATCTAAAACACTGCAACTATTTAAATAGCACCCCAAAGAACTGGACATCTGGGATCTCTTATCCTATACCAATTTCCTGATGAATCCTTTGCAAAAATCATTTTATGATGTTCAAGTTTTGTCTTGCTCCTATCCAAGAGCTTCATTTTTCTTAGTGTACCTTATAACTGAGGTAATTCTGCTGTAGCAGCTACATCATGCCAGGTTAGACTATTGTCAATAGGTCATACTAAATAGCAGACCAGAAACTCCAGTGGATGGCTATGGCTACTCAAAGACATACAAAAGACCTAGGGACTTAAAAAAAGAAATTTGGATCATAACAATGATTCCTGTGTGAGCATATAGAAATAGTCCACATGTCAAAGGCAGAAAACAGCCACTAGGGTGCCACCTCATGCCAGGCTGAGGCATATGCCTGGCTCTATTCACTCCCACTCTCCATTGACAAACAGCTCGGGAATCCTGTAGCCACCCAGCAGCCCAGCTTTGTGGCAGAGCCAGGACAATTCAGCTGCTGGATTTTAATAGATTCTGCAGCAGTGCAACAGGAACCAAAAATCAGTCTGGGTAACTGAGAGTGGTTTTCACACCCAAGGACTCTAAGGGCTGGCCACAGTGTACTGAGAACCCTGGCTTTTCAAAATTCCAGGGCCATGAAGTCATCCCCAGCCACGAAGTTTACTTAACCCTTGCAGCCGGCTCTGGGGGGTACAAACCACTGCTGGAAAACTAGAACCCGCCGGGCCAGAGTCACAATGGCCTGTGTGTATTTGCGGTTTTCCTCTTTCCCAGTGAAGTATTTAGGGTTTGAGAGTCACTCCACCAACTTCAAGTAAAATAGTCAGCACTTTAGAAGGAAATGGGCAGAAGTAGTGGATTTTTCAGGAGGATTTTCTGGGTTCATACCAGGAAGGCTATTTGACAGCCTCAGAGCACACACTTGGAGGAAAACACTGGTACAAAATAAACAAGAGCGAGTGCTGACGAGACAGCTATCTAAGCAGCACCATTTAGCAGCTAGTAGAGTGGGCTCTCTTTGTGGCAACTTCATGGGAAAGAGCCCCATCTGAAAATGCTGCTAGAAGGCTTTGTTTGAAAATGCAGCATCATGTAAGAGTCATTTCAACAGATGGTTCCTGTCCCTTTCCTCACAGTATTAGGCTAAAACAACTTCAGTGATTCTGAACTGCATTGTTAACACTTGTAAACCCCTTCCCCCCAAACAGAGAAGACTTCTCTTCTTCTCTGGCACAGTGTCTAGTGGCCTGAATAGTGGTCCTCTCTCCCCTGAGAGAAAGTAATAAATAAGAAGAACAACTTTCAGATGGTCCTATCACATGGGGGGAAAGGTAGGCAGAGAACAAATATACATTAACTTTTATGCTACAGTACTTCCTTTGCTGCTAAGAGAAATAGGACTCTACTTTCTTGCCTTTCATGGACTCTAGATAATGCAAAACAAATTAAAAGGTGGGAGGCAAGGGTGAGAGGGGAGTTGGCGGGAAACAGCAGAAGTCCCTAATTCCAACAGCTCTGTGCATCTGATCTGACTCTCACCTCTGCATGTGTGAGGCTAAGCCAGCAGCTTTCTCTTGAGCTTCTCTGCCATTGCCACCCTGGAGTAACACGATTATAAACAACAAACTTAGCACACAGTTATTTCAGTGACTTCTCATGAGGAAATACTGAAATAGCGCCTCCCTCCTATCTTAAATTCAAAGGTAGGAAAACTAAAAACAGAAACTGTAAACCTGGGGAAAGTAAATATTTATATTAGCAAATTTAAAAATTGAATACTAAAGAGCCAGGAAAAGGGAAGATTTCAAGCTAAGGCCACCATTAATGTGAAATTTCCAGGTCATATATACGGTCGTTACATGTGGTTGGGGGACCAAGATGGGGCTGGGATAGGTAAGAGGGGTGAAGAAACAATTTGCAGCACTGGAAGAAATCCTAAGACATTGATACCATTAAAAACATCGGGGTAAAAGACAAAACTACAGAAATTTAAAAGATTACTGGTTGGGGGAGAGGGCGATAAATAGAGCACAGGTGATTTTTAGGGACGTGAAACTATTCTGTATGATCCTGTAATAATGGATACATGTCCTCATGCATTTGTTAAAGCACATAGACAGTCCAACATAAACAGTGAACCCTAATGTAAACTATGGACTTTAGCTAATATAATGTGTCAATACCCTCTCATTAATTGTAACAAATGTACCACACTAGGAAAAGATGTTACTAATAGGGGGAATGGTATAAGGGGTGTTTTGAAATTCTGTACTTTCTGTTAACCAAAAACCATACAACTAAACGGCTCTGAAAACAATCTAGTCATTAAAAAACAAAACAAAACAAAACAAAAAAAAACATACCAGAAAACAAATCCAGAAGAAAAATTTTTAATTAAGTGTTTTACTTGTTTTGGTTGACATAAATATAGTTTTAACCTTTTTCAATGCACCAATTAACAATCTAAAGGTTTATCAACCCTAACAAGAAACAATTATTTAACAAAAGCACAGAATCTTTGGGTTCTGCTTAGTTTTATAAAGCAGTTATAGGAAAGGTCATGATAAAAATGTCTGCAGTCAGCTAGCTGAGTACAGGAAAGTAAAAAGAGCAACTTTCTTAGCCTCTTTGAGCACTGTGGTTGGTGTCTATCTGTTAAAAGGGACCAAGAGCAGCAACCACGGGAGGACTGGACGAGATATGTTTATGAAATGCCTAGGACAATGCCTGGCACGCGGAGTATGCTTGATAAATGCTAGCTACTATAATTTTTCATATTAGTGTTGGATCACGCTCTTAACAGGGCTAACATCATGCATTTCATCAACTTATGTGCCAGTGAGCTTATTGCTATTTTAGGGTTGCAGAATGCACCCAGCCCCATTCATCTGTAAAAAGTGTCTGCCGCACCTCTAAAACGGGCGCTTAGCTATTCCAGCATGGGCAAGGGTGCAGCACTGCAAGGACTGGTTATGGATTTCGACTTCATCATGTGGTTTGAGTGTTAAGTCTTTCGGAAAGGTGTGTGGGTCAGGAAACCTGACCTGAGGGATCCTTACCCCAGCAGCCAAGGCAATCTTGAGACATCTCCCTGACCAACCTGGACTAAAGATCTGCAAGGAGGAGGAACCCTGGATGGCAGTTTGGCCCGAAGCCACGGTTTAGCTGACACAGCCCAACCCCACTCTCGCCAAACAGTTTCAGTCAGCACGAGGCCATGTGTGAGTGAGTCCTAGAGCGATTACGCAGCAGTGTGCAGAATCAAAAAGCATTCAATAGCTGAAGGACACTCGTGAGGCCAGGCATGTAACACAAGCCCCTAAACAGGGAAAGGAAACCAAACCAGGTCCCTCTGCAAATTCAATCTGTGGTCCAGCCATACCCTCTGGCAGTTTGGAAGGCAGGTTTAGGATTCACTGGGCAACCAGGCCATCGTAGGCTGCATGGAGGTCTGATCAAGCTTGGGACTAATAAGCCTTGGGATATAAGACCTTAACGGGACGTACAAAAAGTGGAAGAGGGATGTGATTCTGGGGATGGTTCTGAGCAGCATGAGCCTTCCCATACGACCCCCAGGCCTCGAGACACTGATGGTAATGAAGACTAAATGCAAGCATTAGAGCAGCCAGGGTAGATTAAAAAGGTCTAGTGCTCCAGTCTTAGAGTTCAAAGGATTTTCACTCCTGAGGCTATGTTTAGATCCTAGTAAGGGCTCAATAAATGTGTTTCCCTGTAATGCCACTATGACAGTTACACTCTGATATATACAACCTATATGACTATTATTAAAATTATAAGAAAAATATGAGATAGTGATCGTTTTTAAGAGTCCTAAAAAGTAAAAAGAAGTGTACACACACACACACACACACACACACACACACACATTGTTATTCGTCTATGGCAAATAACTGGCTAATCAGCTATGCTAGAGAAGCATGTATCCTCCAAGTTAACAAGGCAATCTGTTCTCTACTTCACTGGCTAGGGTTGGTATTTTAAGCATATTTCATAATATGACAGCAACTCTTCCCTTCTATCTCACAACCTGCCACTGCTAATGACTCCTGGCTTAGGGTTCCGACCCCCCTACACCAGGATACCCCTGCATCAACCAAGGATCCCTGACTCCCAGAATTCTAACACCCATAGTTACCTTCCTGCAATTTTCTCTGTCTAGCCTCACATTGTAGATTTCTTCCAGTTCTCTTGGGCCAGTCTAATAACATGGATTCTAGCATTATATAGATTTAACTTAACCATTTACCCACCACTTGGCTTTGGGCAAATGACTTCAACAGACCCACAGTTTAACTCATTTGTAAAAATGAGAGTAATTTCTTATCTGACATGTTTATTGCAAGGATTAACTTATGTAACTTAGCACAATGTCTGGCAGATAGTGAATGCTCAACAGAGATTCCCTGTCTATTCCCGGACGCCCAGATCCCCTGCTTTATATACCATTTTTGGATTCTTTAGAGCCTTCCAGCCTTATGAAATAAGAGAAGATAGAATCCAAAACTGTGAGATCAAGATGACTTGGCTTGCTTGACCTGACATCTTGCCATAAGATCGACTGGTTTACTCTGTCAATCTTGCAAGACAGTAATTCAGTGAATGGGTGGTGGTGGTGGTGGTAATGAACTTGAAAAGAAAGTATTTCTTTTACTCCACCTTATTCCACAAATGATTTGCTTCAGCTTGAAACCAAGTTTAACAATGTAAATTTTATCTACAGGTGGTATTTTGAAGTAGGAGGGTGATAAAACATTTTAATATTTGGTATATATTTTTTCTTATGATTGGGACCTCCAACATAGTCATTGTAGGTATGCTTTTAAATAAATACAAAGTGATGTTTTTGAGTGAAGGCAACTGTGTGTGTGTGTGTGTGTGTGTGTGTGTGTGTGTGTGTGAGAGAGAGAGAGAGAGAGAGAGAGAGAGAGAGAGAGAGAGAGAGAGAGAATATCCTATACCTTCTCCTTGGACTATCTGGGTTATGTCATAGCAAAAATACAATCAATGACCCTTTGATCAATGGAACAGGGTGGTGACAGGTGCTCTTAATTCACTGTTGTTGGTGATTATTGACAAGCTGGTAATGATCATGCTGCACTGTGTCACTCATGCTGAGGGCATTAGCATTCTTTAAAGGTCAAATACAATTTTTTTAATGCAGAATTTCTTAGAAATCAGGAAGCCTCAGAAATGTTTTAAGCCAGGCTCACACTATACACTAGGGAATATGTGAGACACTCAGGATTTCAGTTCATTCCCTATGTCTCACGTTAAAATATCAAATTTTCCTGCTTTAAATTCTTGGCTGTTAAACAAACTACGTGGCAAGTCTTCCAATGGGTGGAGGACAAGGGGATTCTGAAAGCTCTTTATGGCTCTAGGATGCCTAGGCAGAAAGGAAGCACAAACCAAAGGCAAATCTGTACCAAATCAAAGCAAAATTATACTTACTCTGTGACACTCTTACTAGTTCAGTCACACTAAAAACACCTGATGTGACAAAACTGTCCTGGAAGCCCAAATGTCCTGGGGAAACAAAAACAAAAGAAACAAAGTGTCATAAATAGAGGATATTTGGCAACAGAATTCTAAACATGAATTTCACTATGATTAAAAAATATGATGTCTAACTTCATATTCTGCTCTGGTTGGAGTTTCTGTGGGAGGGTACAGTCATTTTGATATATAGAAGGGTTTTTTTTGTTTTTTGTTTTGTTTTGTTTTGAATCTGGAGGTTATGGAAAGCTATGACACAACAACTGTGTGATTTTCAAAATGGTTAAAAAAAAAAACTCAACAGGAAATCTGAAACAAAAGACGATTTAAAATAAATGGTTACCTTGGCTGGCCTCTGAGACCTTCACAACTGGTATGAAAACAGCCTACCTAAGAATCAGCCAGGATAGCTAAATTCCCTAACAGTTTTTAAACATTATGCTCTAAAGAAACATCTGATGGGGATTAGCTATCCATTCATTCAAATCAAACAAGATTTAAAGATGTTCTCTTCATTTCTAGAGGCACCACAGGGTAAATCTTTAAAAAGCCAGACTACAAAAAACAAGCCCTAACCCTTGAGACACAAAAACAAATTCTTTTGAGCACAAATAAAAATTTAGATTTGTTTCAAGAACAAGAGGTTTTTGTAGGTGGGTTGATTAAAAAAAAAAAAAGATAAATTAATGGTTCAAAAGGACTTAGTCTTTGAATTTTGTATCTGTTTCATTTTTGCTGGATATAATTAATTTCCTTTAAGATATCTGATATTACATCTATTTTCAACTGCTTATTTATTTTTATAGTATATTCAAGAACATGACATTTATCAATGGCAAGAAATATATAATTGATGCCATGTCATTTCCTCTCTGCCTCTAAAGTTTTCTCATTCTATGCCTCTCACATGGGTACAGCCTAGCTGACAGATCTGTGTGTAGTTAGTGTAATCATCTGCTTTAAAACCAGGGCCTAAGGAGAAGTTGTTGGCTGAAGGGTTTTTTAAAATAACTGTTCTTTGAAATAAGGAATACACCTTTAGGAAATGCCACATAAGAAAACAGACCAATCTGAATCCATAACCAACAGTTCATAAATAAAATTTATGTTATAAACAAAAGTCCACTATGAAAGGGAAGCAAGTTTACCTATGGCATAGTTTATGTACCAATAAATGTGTTAAATGTCATGCATATAAACACATGCAAAAAATCACCATGTTCTGGAAGATTATAAATGGACCTATAAATTCTTTTCCTTTTGGTTACATTGGTCTTCCACATAAGAAATGTATTTTTTTACTGGGATTTAAAAGAAAATTTTCAGTTAATTTTTAAATCAAACACAATCTATGATATTTTAGATTAATAGCTCTCATTTTTAGAATACTCAACAATCATAAATTACTTTTAAAAAGAAAATGGCACTATATGTGGTGATGGATGTTAACGAGACTTATTGTGGTGATCGTTTCCCAATATATCCACATAGCAGATCATGTTGTACACCTGATGTTATGTCAATTATATCTTAATTTTATAAAAAAAGGGAAAAAAAGTATATACACAATTTTTAAAGTGGCAAAATTTCATTTAAAGAATTGCTTAAGAAATTTTATCTCCCAAATAACCCACACCCAGGAACTTAGTTGACGTATTTGGGAAGTGCCTGAGGTGCTGTCTCTTGGATTAGAGAACTGAGAAGTAAAAATAAATAAATCAACCAAAAGTCTCTAACATGGTCTTGGCAAAACAGACTCTCACATCTCTTTCTGTTGTGACAATGTTCACATCACATTTATCCCACAGACCATAACAAAGGAAATCCAGCCACAGAGTACATTAAGTTTGACTTCAAACATGTAACAAAGGAAATTCGCAGTTGAATAGGAAAATCTGGGTTGATCTCCAGCCCTTGCTCATCTCTCTCTGCATGTCACCTGCAGGCCGATACTCGTTTCCGTTCCAACCTCTGGAATTCCTTATTGTAAGGAAAACTTAACATGAATTTCTGCATAGAGTGAATGTGAACACAGGTACTTTAATCCTGCCACCAAAAAAGCAAGCAATATATATTGAAAACTAAGTTTAGTTTGGCACAACGGCTTGGGAGGGGGAAATCCCTGTGTTCATCCATTCAAACCCTCACCCTGTCCCAACGGCCCCTTTTCTTTTGTTCACCTCTTAAAAGTTGGTGTGCTCCAGGGTTTATGTTCATCATATATATATATAACATATATACATATATGTTATATATATATAACATATAAAAATAAATGATATATATTGGACGATTCATTCATTATATACCTGGGGTGCCAAAAAAATGTATATATTTTAAGAGATGTTATCTATATATTCATTTTCTACCAGACAATGCTCGCCATAATCAGATGTGTCTGGATGCTGATGGTAACCACTTTGAACACCTCTTGTAATTGCAGAAGTCAAATGTGACTTGTATTCATTGTTTGTTAACGGTATATATTGAATATTACAATTTTAATACAGTTTTTCCCTTTCTTAAAATGTATATACATTTTTTTGGCCATATATATATATATATATATATATATGTTATTGTCTCCATTTTCATGGTATCAGCTACCAGGCTTGTCTGTGATATTTGGGAAAGCTTGAATAATGTTTCATTCTCCACTGTATTTAATGCCTGGAACAAAGCAGTTAATATGTAAGTATTTGTTGTTGAATGAGTAGATGAATGAATCTATAAGCCAATGACTCTCAAATCTTTATCTTTTGCCAAGATCTCTCTCCTGGGTTCCAAACAAATGAATCAAATGTTTATTGCATATTTCTATCCAGATGGCCCACGGGGATCCTCAGACCCAACATGTCCAAAGCCGAGCTCATTTTCCTCTCCCCAAAAACCTGTTCTTACTCTTTTGACTTCCCTACATCAATGAACCATCCACTGTTCACCTCATTTTCTATGTTTTGCTGTCATCCTTGATGCCTGCCTCATAAATACCCACATCCACCTAATCCTCACTGATTCCATTTCTTACTATTAATATTGCTTGACTCCACGTCTCCTCTTCCCTCTTATGACTGCGGCTCAGGCTTCTCCCAGTTCTCACCAGCCTCCTGACTATGTTGTCTATCATCAGCCTTGGCTTCTCCACTAGTCCATGTTCCACTGTGCAACCAGAGCTGTCTTACTAACAAGTTAAATCTGATGATTCATTCAGTTATTCAACAAATATTTACTGAGTCCCTATCAGGGGCCAGGTGTTGGCCTAGGGGTTTGAGATACAGTCTCTACCTTCAGGGAATTTACAGTCTGTGATTAAAGACAGCTGAAAATGTAAAACAAATGATTTCAAAAATTATAAGTGGTATAAATGATATGAAGGAAACAAATAGGAAAAATTTTAGAAAGGGTGGGTAGGGAAGGTCTCTCTTAAGAGCTGACATCTAAAAGATACTAAGGAAACAGCCAGGAAAAGAAGGGGGGCAGAGCCCTTCTGGCAGAAGATCAGCATGTACAAAGGCCCTGAGGTGGGAAAGAATGAGGTGTTGGAGAATCTAAGATAAAACCAATGCGTTCAGAGCTAAATACCTTGTCAGAAATCTTGCAAGATCCCCACAGAGATTTTAGGGTCCTTCACATGGCATGCAACCTTCATGTAGCCTGTGTTTTCCTCTCCAGGCTCACTTTTTATCTTTTACCTCTTGCTTGCAGCCCTACTCCGTGGCCCAAGTGAATACATGTTCCTCCAAGGTCCTGGCTCAGCCCCTCCCCTCACAGTGTTCCTTCTTCTCAGACTTCCTGTCCTTCCTACTCTTTACATGGACTTCCTGTCAGTCCCACGACTTGTCTTTGGGGCTCAGCTTTGTTGTCATCTCTATCAAGGCCTTCCCTGGTTACTGCACTGTTGGAGAAGCCTTCCTTTCTCTTTTCTTGATATTGACCTACGGTGTTATGTATACCTCTAACCTAGGACTTAACACACTATTGTATTGGGTTGTCAGAAAAGTCATGACGCATTTTTGTGACGAAAAACATAGAAAAAATATGTCGTGACTTTTCCGACAACCCAATAATTATCTCTTTTTCGCATATTAGACTACGAAACCTTTGAGAAAGAGCATCTTCCAGGTCTCCAGCCCCCCACATCCTAACACAGTGCCTGGTATGCAGTGAGCACTTCAGAGATGCCTCTGAATAAACACAACTCAAATTGGGCTCAATATGTGTATTTTCCTTTTCATAAAAACATTGACAGAACTTTATATATATGTATGTATCTATATCTCAATCTCATTCTCTTTCTCATCTCTAGCAGTACAGTTTGAACTAAAACCATGCCAATGTGCATCTGAAAACTATTAAAATGAGCCATCCAAAGGGTCTCTCCAAACTACACAGAACAAGGACAGAACAGACAATTCCTTTAGATACAGTTTCTGATCAAGAAGATGCCATCGGGTTCTCTGATGAAAAACGTCTGAGGGTTGTCCTATTGTTGAGGTTATGGTTCATGTTTTGGGGCCAGGTAAAAACAGAGTTGAAAGGCAGCATTATTTAACGAACATAAGGGGCTAAAAAAAAAAAAGACAGAAATAATTTAGTCTGAAGCATAAACTAGGATCTGTGTGATCCTGAAAAAGTCATTGACAAAACAGCAATTTGGTCTTCCTTCCCCTCCCAGCAACCTGCCTTCTCAGGCTTATTTTAGTAGAATGTGTGTAATTCAGAATGTGGAATATATGTGAATGTAGAATAACAGAAAAATAAAAATAAGAGTAGAATTATTTCAGAAATCCCGATGTAGTATCTCTTCACAGTGGTATGAAATTATCAGATGGCCTTGACTATATTTATAATGTGTCCCCAAGGAAAGGTCTGTGTAAACATGCCATGTAACTTTAAATGACTATGAAACTGGTTTTGTTCCTTCACCAATTATTTGGAAACCACTGATGAACTCCAGAGGAAGACAGCAGTGAGAAATGAAACCTAAGAAATGATGGAAAAAATGACACAGCTAATGTAATTACTAAGCAAATCTGAGTAGATTAATATTTCATTCTCACTAACACAAACCAAATCAGAAAAATGACTTTCAGGGAAATAACACTAATCTAAGTGCTCTACTTTGTTGTAAGATGAGAGAAAAATGGAAAAGAATATAAAAAGGTACATTTAGGTAATTCTGAATTCAGATGTTAGCATTAGAAGATCCTCAGCTGAAAGCTGATTAAACACTCCTGAAAGGTCCCAAGATTTACATTTTGAATAGGGTATCTCAGAAATGAGTGCAAAACATATACTTTTGTTAAGTATGTCTAAGATGAAAAGCCAGATTGCATAATGATCTGACTCTCCAATTGTGAACTACTGTTCAGGAGCAATTGTAGAAGAGACTGAAATGAGGAGCAGATCCTTTTTCATTTTATATAAAATGGCTAAAAAAGTTCATTCCCTGAAGTCTTGTTCAATGAATTCCCAATTAGGGTAGAGATTTCAATACCTTGGAGTCAGTCATACTCGCAGTGGGGAGAGATTAGGCTTTCTGGGAGAGGCAGAAATATAAAAAGCTAAATTATTTTATGGGTGGTTAGGAAAAGCAGCTCTCTTTACCTCGGTGATATCAGCAGTTATGGAAAACGTCATTATATGGGAACTAAATTTCATCTCATGAAGGGACTGAACATCTATCTACCTTTGAACAGGCAGGAAACGGAAAATAGTTCGATTTGCAGAGAAGACAGGTAACCTTGCAGAACTGCTCAGAGGTCGGGGGAAGAAACAGCTGGGAACAAACCATCTAGGGGGTTGGCCTATAAAAAAAAGTTTGAATGTCCACGAAGTGGAACAAATGTATCTGAAGAGGAAAGTTTATACACAAGACAGTATTTCTATTGGTCCTGTTGGGAGAGCAAAGGACTCTCAGCTCTAAATTATCAAATTTCATCTAGCTGATGGATGCAGACCAACCGGAATACAGAGGTCACCGAAAAGAAGGTATCTCTATTCTCTTCGCCTTTGGTAAACAGGTTCTATTTATTACTGGTAAAAGACAGGCCAGTGACCATGTCTACCCATGCTTGGGCTACACAAAGCGACATGAGCTCCCTTATTCTCACACCCTTTATATTCCACAGGAATTTGGGATTCCCTGGGGTGTGCAGGCCCTGAGCTAAATCCCAACGACACTGCTCTCACAGAACTTGCATTCTTATCGCGCTAAAGGAAAGTTTACTTCATCAACACTGCTCCTCCCCGGAATTTTAATTTCTCCTTCTGTCAACTCCCCACTGGCTTATGAGCCACCTAAGGAAAGGGACTGCAGCTTTTCCATCTGCGCCCTGGCCCCCAGTCAGTGCATCTCAGGTGTGCTCAGTCAATGCTGCTGAGGTGAACAGAGCTTCTGCTCTGTTTGTCTTATGGCATACCTCTTACTAGTTTATCTGACAGTTATTCGCTTACCTGTCTCAGCTTCGCACTCCTACGACAAGCAGGGTTTTGTGTCATTAGCTTATACTGCCCATAGGGCCCAGCACAAATCCTTATTCTAGTTGTGTAATAAATATTCAGTGATTCAGATGAGTGACTTGAGACACCCTTATTTGGTAGCCCTCGAAAGCACCATGTAAATCCCACCTCCAATGCTATGCTACTTCTGTACTTTTAATTTGGGATATCTTAGAAAATAGGTTTTTGTGGAGGTAGGGTGGGGGTATATTCCTGCTGGCACATTAAGCCCAAATTCTAAAATTTTGGTCTGATTTTATTATACGTTGACTATTTAAATGATTCTGCCATTCACTGATGACATTTGAAATATTTATTTTAAGAATTACTTATTTCAAACAAATGCTAAAAATTCAGACATCTACTACAAAAGAACATAGTAGCAATAAAACTACATATACATTCTGTTTGTGTGATTAATTTTTATGATGGAGAAAATTTCAATTGGTAGTCTACTTATGATAAATATTAAGATTGGCATATGGTGTTAGACTGACAATAAGACTGAAATATTTCTTTATCTAGAAAGTTGTGCCTGAGAATTTGTAAAACAAAGAAATAATGTTTGCTGACTAATACCATGGATGAGGTGTTTTGAGATTTTCAGATGAAAAGGATTGTTATAAATGCATTTATAATATGATTGTCATTTCTGGTTTATTATAACACATCAAGGGGTTGTCATTAACATGGGGATAACGTAGTCTTAGCTGAAAAGAAGGATGAATCAAAAAGAGGTTTCAGAAGTGTGTATGTCCTGGGCCTTACATACTGCTGAGTTCCTTCTTTTGTTGCTCCAAATTTCCCTGCCCTGTTCTTCAATACAGGTACCTACTACGTGATTTTTTTTGTTTGTTTGTTCTGCCTTATTCATAAAGACAAAGTCAATATTTGGTTTACTGCTTTCATTCAACACATATTTGTTGAATGACTATTACAAGGCAAGTGCGGTACTAGGTCCTGGAGACACAAGAAGAAATAGCACAAGGTCTTTACTCTCAGGGGCTTACATTCCCAGTTAAGGAAGACATGACCAAGATTTCCAGTCATGTATTTGTCTAAAACTGGGTCTTCTTATAAGACCTTTCCAGGAAACCATTCACAACTCGCAAAGACTATTGTAATGTCCTCCTGTGCTGAGGCTGCTGGTTGTCCATTCATCTCTATGGTTGACAGCTACAGACACATCCATGGTTCCCAGCCTCCCTGACAGTTAGGAGTGACCACTACTGCAAAGTGAACGGAAGTGATACAATCAACTTCTACCCCACCTGCATGAAAAGAAAGGTCTGCCTTAGACACTCCCTCTTCCTCTTTTTATGAGCTAGAACAGTTTCTACCATGCAGACAAAGGCAGTGTCCATGGAATATCAGAGCAATAAGACAGAAGGAAACTGGGAGCCTGAATGACAGTGTGGGGAAGAACCACTCTGCCAACTTAGCCCAATCATCTGGAAGAGCTACCAAAAAGAGAAATAGATTTCAGTGTACTTTAACCACTGTATTTTTTTGGTCTCTTTGTTATAGCAACCTAGTACTTACCCTAACCAACGTAAGTGCCAACCTCTCCCTTTAGAATCCACAGTGTCACAAATTAGCAGCACACAGGCCAATTCCAGTCTGTAGATGTATTTTGCTTGGCTAGCACAGTACTGATTTTTTTTTTTTTGCATACGAATGGTTTTAAGTTGGGTATGCCCTTACAAATGGATCACATTCCCCAATACTCTTCATTGTATTTCATTTATTCAAATGATCTGTAAGGGCCCTGTAGGCACACAAATTTGTGGTGCCTTCTGGGTATCTTCTCTGCACTTTAATCCACTGGCACGGTGGGGAGAGAACGAATGGATGGTTGGTATCATTCATCCAATAAAAAAGCCATCAGTGTTTCATGATTTCCTTGAGAATTAAGTTTAGATTCCTTAGTTAGGTATTTAAAACTCTTTAAAATCTTGCCTCGAGTACACCTTTTCCATATTATCTTCCAATACTACCCAAATATATGTTCTCTATGCTACAGCCAAGATGTCCCATCTGCTATTCTCCAAATACTGATATGTTCCATCCTCCATATCAGGGTTCATATCAGTGCTTCCCTAAAATGCTCCACCAAAAAATAAATAAATAAAAGCAAAGACACAAATACATATAAAGATCTCCATAGTAAAATAAGTTTGGAAAACACTATCACACCCACCCTGGAAGAATGAAAAGGAACATTTATGTGTCAAAGCCTCTGAGTATTCCTGAGATAAATCGGCTTTCTTAATATTATTTGGCTCAGTATTTCCCAAATAATTTGATAAGGATATCACTTGTTTTTGCCAAATGTTGTCCTTTAGATGCATTGTTCTCCTTTTCCTATTCTCCCCATTTGGTTTATGTACCAATGGGCTGAGGGGAAAGCAGAATCTCAACTCTGAGCTAATCAACACTTATAATGCAAGGCCCACGGACGCTCCACATCTTAACTTGCAATCACCTTAACATATCTACATTAGGAAAAAAATGGATCAAGCTAGTGACAGGTATTGTAAAGTTAGACAACCTATTTGAAAAATGTATCTATAGAACCTCTCCAGGTAATATTATCATCAAAAGTATAGCTTTCATTTATCCAGTATTTACTATATATTTGATACTCTGCTAGCACTTTAGACACATTAGCTCTAATTCTTTGCATAGTTGGCAATATTCTGATCTTACAGAAAAGAAAGCTTAAGCTCAGAGAGGTTGAGTGACTTGCTTACGGTCACACAGCTAGTGGCAGAATTCGAACACAGATTTGTTTAGCTCTTTTATCAAATAAATTTTTTCACTTTAACCCATCATATGTAACACCAGAGACTTGATTATCCAGTCTAACCCAAAAGCCTTATCACATCTTTTCACCAATTCCTATAGTTAATAAGGGAAGAGTAGTATTTCATGAAATTATATTTGATTGTTCAATGACTTCAAATAAAGAGGATTTATGAGTTTGAGTTACAAGTGATTAAGCAATTAATTAAAGGACTTCATCTAACAGGTAGCAAAACATCTAAATAAAAAGTTTCAAAAGATTTTTATTTATTTGTATGTTTAGAAATACTGGATACATGACATGGAATGAACTGGAAATGAAGAGATTATTCCATCTAGTAATGGAATAATCATCATTGTGGCATAACAAAGAATTTTAGAGTAATAAAATAATAAGGTTTAATTTTTAAAATATAATTCACTTAATATGTTTGCTTTCCTGTAACTTCTCATTTACCTCGATTTTGTCCTTTGGAACAGGCAGAATAAATCTAATCTCTCTCTTGTTTACTACCCTTTAAATATTTGAAGACAGTCTGTCAATCCTTAATTTTCTCCCCTCCAGGATAAATAATCCTTTCATTTATTGTTTTGTCATGTCAACAAATTAATTTCTCCTAAACATTTAGAATCAAGAACTTATTAGGCCTATAAGCAGAAATAGGTATTTTGCAGGTGGACCCAACTACAAATTAATTCTGTACAAGAACTAACACTTGCTTTATGAAATCTTTTTAAGCACCATAAAAAAAACATTTTAATAAGAAAAAGAAAATTTTGCTTTATGTTAGAAAAAGTGCCAATATAATTAGCATAAGATCAGTATTTTATAAATATTTTAAAATTAATTAGTTGTTTTTAATGCACCACAAACTTACAAGTATTTTTTTTATTACCCTGGTTTTGAACTAAAAGGAGTTTTTAAGCAATTTTATTGTTTTTAGGTTCTGAATCAAAGTTTCCTCTAAACTTGGACAGTAACAACTGATAATCTATTGATAGATCAAATTGTTTGTAATAGCTTCAGTTTCTGCTTAGAAACTCTGACATATACTGGAGAAAAATAAGGAAATTTATTCTCTGAATACATCAGAAACTGATTATCTTAAGTGAAACAGACATGAAACTGGATCACCTGCAGGCTACCCTGGTTTATGGATGTAAAACAGCAAACCACCTTAATGCCCATTGTCCTGTTCTTCCTTTTTAGGTTTACCTCACATGGCTGTGAAACCACTTACAGAGAGCTCTGCTTGCTAAACCAGAGGACATGTGCAATGACAAGGAAAGATGACCAGGGGCCATGTGCTAATTTTAAGACACTCAATACCGATTTGGGTCCACCAAGTATGGAAAGAAAATCATTCATGAACTGAAGCAATATATTTAAAAAGAATCCTTGTTATTATTTCCCTAGACTACAAAAAGAAAAAAATTACAAATAGGTAGATGTGGTTTTCCAAAATACACAATAAAACTAGTTAATGTTTGGAATCACAAGATACAAAGAGCTTTCCCCTTTTTAAAAGTCGTTTGCTTTGTACAATTCTTGTTCACTTACCCGGCAATTACTTAGTTACTGATGCATAATTCACAGTGTTTATTAAATTATAGACTCTATATTATACATTTCTGCCAATACTATGGCATGCCACAAATCGTGTGGGCCACTAGACTTTGAAGTTTGCTGGCTTAGCACAAACACAAAGTATTTTAGAAGTACCAGAAAATTCTTTGTGAAATATAACAGAATGAATTAGACTGTTCAGGCCATGTCGTGTTAGCACAATGGAGAAACACTTTTAAGACTTTAAAGTCATGTAATACAATTCTAGGCTGGATTTTTCTTGTTAAAAAAAGTAGAATGGGAGTGATTGGAAGAGAAAAGGGCCAATATTTGACAACAGAAATCAGCATAACCTTTTAACTGCAGCAGCCATGGGTGACTGCCCTTTGACCTTGAAAGATTATGTGGGA
Source organism: Hipposideros armiger (assembly GCF_001890085.2). Classification (NCBI taxonomy): domain Eukaryota; kingdom Metazoa; phylum Chordata; class Mammalia; order Chiroptera; family Hipposideridae; genus Hipposideros; species Hipposideros armiger. The sequence goes on from NW_017731590.1 coordinate 1,169,931, forward strand.
TTTCAATGACAACAGCTGGAAGTGAGCATGTGTGAATAGAGAACACAGATCTGAGGCCTGGTACAAAAGACTGCACAATCTCTGCCCAGATCAGAGCTCTGATTAGAAATTGTTTCCTGGTCCTGGCTTAATAGAGTGTGATAATGAAAGTTTTTTTTTTTAATTCTTCCAGCAAGAAATCATTGGTAGATTTCTTTTACACCCACTCTCCCCTTCAGCCCCTCAAATCTTCTAGACTTTTATAAGTAACAGGCCCATCTTTCCTAAGAATATGGTTAAAAACAAAACTTTGTTTCACAAGTTACTTTTCAAAGACTACTTTTCAAAGACAAAATTTCTTTAAGTTCTTGAGTTCCTCTCCTGAGCTTTAAAATAACCTCTATTGTGGCATTTCGCATAAGTGTTGTTATTTTTTATTTAAGGATCTGTCACACAGACACACACACATGCACATGCACACAACTTGAATGAGAAATTAATGAAAGTAGAAACTGTGTCTCTGATCTTTTTAATTCCACCATTTGTACAGTATATAACACATGGCAGGTCCTCAGTATATGCATGACAAATGAACATAGAAATAAAATAGTTCTTCTCCACTTACTCTTTTTATTCTTCCTGAGATATAAAGGTAGATTCCCCCACAAACGTTTAATAGTTTCTTTTTTTTTTTCAATCAATTTCACATATACATTAGCAATTTTTTTTAGTTAATTCTTTGGGTATGTTTACCCAACAAGAACATATAAGAAAGATGAGTCATTACTTCCTTTTAAAGATAAGGTAACATAACCTAGTTGAGCGAGTTGACTGCTTGGTGAATGCGGTCATTTCGATCCATAACACTGTCAATGAATGACATTCATTGAGCTGAAATGCACATAAATTGACGCAGGTGCACTCTCAGATTCCTGTGTAGACTCCCCATACTTGCTGACATTGCTTTGAAACCACCAGAATAATGCCACATAATTACTGAAAGGACACTGGGTTATGACTCATTTATGTTGTTTTGGTTTTACCATACACTCTTATCTAACATTGCATTGCTGCGAATTTTGCTAACTGCTCTAGCTCTGGATTTTGCTAACTATTCTAGTTTCTGTATCAAATTAGCAACTCCTTAGCTTCAGTAGAAGTTGGTCTTTCCTTTATGCAAATCATACCCTGAGTCGGGCAAAAACCAACCTGGCTGTGTGGTATGAAACAAGCAGAGGCTGGTGAAATTGACTTCCAAATCAGACATGGGTTTTCTGCCTACATCCTTCTATAGCAACTCTAGATGTTATTCCAAACAAGCCATGGGACAAATTGTTTTTCAGAACAGACCGAATCCATTTGCCGTTTCAAAATTCTATAAACAGAGTATTAAGGAATTCAATTCCCACAGCAACTATATGGGCGTTGGCTTTGGTTTTTATGAGAGTTTCTGCCAAACTCACATATTTGTAGAACTATTGGTTTAGACTATCCTTTGCAGCTCAGAGCAAGAGGCAACCAATGCTTGTGATCTCAGTTCACTTTAAGGACTGGGTCTTGTTGGTGACAGGTATACATGATAAATGTTCCAGAAGGCTGACCTAATTTCCGTTGAAGTGAGTGTTTTGCTAAGGACATTCCCTCAAAGTGCCAGCTTGCAACCAAAGATTCAAGCAAGCCAGTGTCCATTTTCCTTAGTGAGTTATTACCATTGCTTATGAAAGTTCACTGAAAACCAAGTTAATTCTGCTTCACCTGTCAAGCTTCTCCAGACTTACTTTTGAATTTAAATAAGTTATATATCTAATTAAAAATAAATAATTATCAATGTAAGTTTCATAGCCTTTAGTCACTTGTGGTCAGAAAAACCAAAACCTCTAGGCTAATTATAAATCAAGGTAAACCTGCAATGTATTATATTTGTCTTTTCTCTTGTAAAGGGATCAATACAGCAATAGGTTCATTCATTTTATCCTTCAAAAACTATATTTGCAAGGTATTATTTACATATAATATAGTAGGAAGGGCAGTATTATGGAAATTAGAATCCTAAATATCCTAAGCCTGCTTCCTCACATGTAAAATGGCACTAATGGTTGTACTCACTTCATAAATTTGTTAGGAATAATGAGATAATGCACTAAAAACACTTAGTAAAGAACCTAGGGCACAAAATGTATTCAAAATACTATTCAAAGCTACTATTACAAATAATAAACACATTCTTTATATATCTTAGATCTTGAATCGTGTAGGGAATTCTTTAAAGAAAAAAACAGGTAGAAATAACTAGGTTCTTTTGATGTGGAAGAGTAAATAATGTAGGTATTCACATAAAAGTTGTGTACATCAACAAAAACGTTGATAGTATAATTTTATTTGAGTGAACTTCTGAGTAAAAATAAAATTATTTTCTAAAACAATTAACACAAAGTTTATCATTAAAAACAAGTCCTCTGGTATGTCTTAGGTTTTTCTAAAGTGAGATATAACAGTGCTCAGCTTCCAAATTATTTTAAATAAATTGGGTATAAATTTTAGGAATTTAATTCCTAAATATAATCTTGTTTGTAGTATTTATAAGATATAATTATTTATAATGTCTAAAATAATTTAAAATATAGATCTCATCTATTCTTTAAATGCACATTGACCATTTACATGGGCCAAACATACCCTAGCTATGAGAATGCATATTTTGGTTTTATATTTTGGGGTGATGCTATAGATAATCAAGAAATGGATCTTGGGCCGGCCGAGTGGCATGTTGGTTAAGAACTGGCTTGGGATGCCAGAGGGCCCCAGTTCGGATCCCACATCTGAGGGCCAGTGACACTGCCCTCTACAGCTAAGATGCTGAACAACAGCTCAACCTGGAGCTGGGCTGAGGTGGGTCGCCAGCGACGGCGTAGGCTGCAGTCCCCTGCTGCAGTGGGTTGCCATAAGCTACCATGTGTAGCGGGCAGCCAGCATGAGCGGCCGTCCAGAAGCCGGCGACTGATCTGCCTCGCCCGGGAAGAGCGCAATGATGGTGCCAGCTTGGGCCAGTGAAGCAACATCCTCCACAACTAGACTGAAGCACAAAATGACAGCAACTTGTCTGTTCCCCTTCCCCCGATTCCCCAGCACTGTTCCCCTCCCCCAATTCCCCAATAAAATCTTTAAAAAAAAAAAAAGTTTACAAGACATGGGCCTTACAGCATCTTTTTTGCAGATGAAGTTGTATCTAAGTTTTTAAATAAGTAATGTATAGGAATATTTAGAAAAAGAGAGCGTGAAATGACACTTTTATTTTTTTGCCAGTTACACTTTATTTTTTAAACAATTTGATTTGTTGAAAATTCTTTTTGGTAACTAAATACATGCTAGCTACCTGTTTTAGAAAACAGGTATTTAGAAATGTAATTTTTCAAGTGAAAGTTATTGAAACTTTTTTAAATGTGAAAATATTTTGGATGGTATAAAAATGCATACAAAATAAGTAATATTAACGTTAAATGTAGAAATACGTTTTGGAGATGAACTACCCTCTAGTCCCGAGCTCCCACACTTCAGCTCCTTGCTTCAATAGAAATGGGGAACCATCAGAAAGCAACATTAAAGAAAGGGTCTTGATTCTTTATAGCTTTAAATCAATGCTAAAAGAATTTGCCCTTTTAGGCAGAAGAATGATCGGCATGTTTCACTTTACTGACTTTGATCACTGAAGCACTTGATGATGCAGGCCATTTCCTTGATTTTAGGGAGCAGAACCTTTGTTTGACTCACAGAACTGGGCGAGCACATCTTAGACTTCACTTTAGCTAAGTCAGAGCACCTGAGTTATCGGAATTTCTGCAGCGTTTCTCATCAGTTATCGGCATTCTGAGGGGTATTTCTTCCAGTGTTCAGAACTACCCTGTACGCTGTAGGGCAGTTAGCACCCCTGGCCTCCATCACTGAATGCCAGCAACATCCTCTCCTGTGACAGCCAAAAATTCTCTCACATATTTTTGAACACCCCTCAAGGGGGGCCATATTGTCCTCCGGTGATATACACTCTTTAGTGTATGAATACTGCCTTACAGACCTCATTAGGTATTTAGTACTATGTAATTCAGCCCACTACTGAACTAGCTATTGTCTCTGTAGTTAGAATACAAACTCTTATAAGCCAGGGAGTAATTATTACAATCCTTTAGAAATTCCCCTTCACTCTCGGTCATGTCCTCTACCCCTCACCCTTACCCAAGTATCTAGTTCAGATATTACAGTTAGAACTTGATTTTTAAAAATTGATTATATTTGAATTACTGTCTTGTTTTGTTTTGGGGGACAGCTCATATGGTCCATAAATATAAAACATCCATTTTGGACTTTTTGGAAGAGACTTGATTTCAAATACTGGTCTGTATATGTATGTGAACATTTTGGCCAACCCTCTTTGATTCCCTCTTGTTGCCGAGAAGATATTTCCACTGTTAATAAACCCCCAGGAAGCACACAGAGCATTTTGTTTGTCCATGAGAGCTTCATTGTTCCTAAAAGTCCACAGAAATATGAAATAACATGCAAAAATTGAAAATAAATGCGCATTCTGTTCTCTGCTCTCAATGAAAGGATGCAGGTAAAATAAGAAGACACGAGGCCAAAGTGACCCAAGTCGCTATGGCTAAACCCAACCAACAGCACTCTGAAAATAGACAGGAAACAAAACTAAACAACGACAGGCTATACGTTGTACACCAACCAGGAATTCCAATGAGTGCCTTTGTCTCCACTGCTCATTCAGGAGGAGGGCAGCTCCTCCAGCTCTAATTTTTTTTTTCTCTAATCATTCTGTTTATTGAATACCTGTCATTTTTCCAAAAGTAAGAGCCTAGGGCAGCTACTCGGTGCCAGGTTGCACAGAAGTCCTTCTGCTTTGTGATCACAAAGGGGCCCTCCCTTTGCTCAATGCCTACCCCTAACACTGGGAAATCTATAAAATCTCCTCAGGTTGTAGGAAAGGCACAGGCTGGGGGGGAGCCCTGTGTGCAATGCATGCAATGCATGCATATGTGTACATATATGTATGTGTGCTTAATTTAGTTTACTCCCCCAAAATCTATGCAGAGACAAGCACTTTCTTGTCAGGTACAAACTGTCAGGGGCACTTGAAATAAAATATTCTTTACTAACATAGGCATTTCTGATCTTCAGTGTCGCCATTAGCAACAATGCCATGAGGGACGTGATTGGAGGCTAATCTGAACATGGAGTCCTTTTGGACACAGCTGGCGAAGTCAATAGCATCCTGCTCTATTATACAGCAAATTGTATGAAAACGTCAGTAAGCTCGATGGTCAATTCTGAGGTTCCAACTAGCATCAAAAGGATTAGGGAAAAGCTAAATGTAGTTTTTTTTTAAACGTGCTTTAATTACAAACCTAAAGTTTTCTCTATAGCCTCAAGTTTTCTCTCCATCCAACAAACATCTGTTGATGCTAACCTATGAGCTAAGTAGAGATGATGAACTTGGAACCAATATCCCTATCCTCAAGGGCTCACAGTCTAGCACAATACCTTTCAAAGAAGAACCTAAGAAGGCTTGATTCACTCCTGCAAGACCCAATTCAAATGTCATCACCTTTTGATTTCATGTCTGTACCCTTAGAGCATCACAGTCCTCTATGCTATAGGCTCAATAAATATTGATGACTGCCTGAGAGAAGAAGCTGAAAGTGTAAGTCAAACCTAGGGGGATCAACAAGGATAGCCCTGTGGCTAGGGAACCAACAGTGCATGTTGGAGGCAGGGGAGGTGGCAAGCGTCACTGCTAGACAAAGGTTTGAAAAGAAGATAGGGCCAAAATGTGGACAACATTCTATAAGTAATGGTCAGTCTTGAGTCATAATTTAATGTATTATTAGGGGAATAGTTTCTATAGCTTATTATTTATTTTTATGTCAGACATGGTTCTCATTCAATTACTTAGCATTGTGACCTTGAGTCTATTAAATAAACTTTCATTAACTTATCCAAAAGCTATTTGTGAAATACTTATTCTATTTCAGGCACTGCGGTAGGCATGCACCCGGTGTATGTCTTTGTACTTCAGGTACTTGCAGTCTAGTCAGGGAAGCAGGCCAACATAGGGACAATGACAATAAAACGTGATAAGGGCTTTCGTAGTGGAGGCTGACTCTGAGAACACAGGAAGTCCCTAGACTAGTCTGCCAGGGTTAGGGGAGACTTCTGGGAAGAGCAGCAATGGCTTATAGAGTCCCCAGCGACCAGAAAGATTAGCACTATGAAGCAGAGGAAAGGGGCACAGTTTCTGACTGCTCACTATGTGCCAGCTATTCCTCTCAGCCTATTCATGTGTTATTTTTTTATAATCTTCAAAATGCTACAAGGTAGGTACCACTCTTATGTCCCCATTTTATATGCAAAGCAAGTGAGGCACAGAGAGCCTAAGCAACTAAGTGAAGATGACACAGATAGTAATTGATATAGTTGGGATTTCAACTCAAACAGTCTAATTGAAGAACCCATTTCTTAACCATGGCATGTTCCCTGACTGCACTGAAAAGAATACCTACCCCAGAGGCCCAGGCACTGAGAAAGGGCTCAGGAGACGATGATATGATTATGAGAGCTATTACTGTCACCAATGTATACATACTAATCCCTGAGCTGAAGATCTAACTACAGATTATTTTTCTCACCTGACGATGGACCCAATGGATTATAACCAAACCGAAACTCTAGCTTTACAGACAAAGGGAAGTGTCCCCTCATCAAAAAAAACTGTGGGAAGGCTATTTCTTCCTTATCAGTACCATGAAAACCATTATGTCTCATAACAATTTGTATCCTTTAACACCACTTCCCTCCGATCTCTTCCCCATGCATATGGTTTTGACCCAGTCTTACTTACTACTTAATTTACTGTATTTTTGTTCATATGTTCAAGCTTAAAGCTATACTAGCTTAATAATAGAAGCTGTGATTGAACATTTTGGGAACAGAACTATGAAAAGGGTTTTATTTTTTTGTTCATCCAATAAGACTGTACAGAATAAATCTTATTGTAAAGAAGTCCCAATTTGAGGGGTTTTTTTCGAGTCAGAATGTTGGGGAGGGAGTCAGCAGTGAATTACAGAATGCCACTAAGAAGCATGATTTGAGAACTCATATAGCTTTGCAAATCAAGTTAGGTAATAAACAGTTCTAATCAAGAAAACATTGGAGCATTGCTGATACCTATGTTTTCATCTGAGGGTCCATTAAGAGACATTGTACTTACAAAGGTCTTGTGTAGACTAAAGATGGGAAGATTATAAATCTCCTGCTTGGTTCTGGCTTACCTCTTTGAACTCTATTTCCCAACACACAAGTACAGGCCAACCGTGTACCCACAAGTGCACACAGCCAGGCTTCTCATTATCAGATATTTATTAGGTTGCCCGTGATATAAAGAGGGCAGGTGCTATTGCACAGAATAGGTAACATATGGCTCTCCACACCTTAATGGCAGTGAACCTCTAGACAGGAATGTGCAACTTCTACTCCCCACTGGGTGGAATGATTCATCTGAGAGGCAGGTAGCATAGGAAAGAGCCTAGTATTGCTGGAATGCAGATTAAATGAAATAATATGCATAGACTCCAGCATAGTACCTGGCAAAAGTTATAGGTGTGGGAAACCAATGCAAAGAGCATATTTCCTAATACTGTTGATGCTATGTCTAGGCCCCTCAGACTTCAACAGTGATTCCAAAAGGCTCTTCACTATGTTCCAAGGCCTCCAAGCATCACAGAGGTGACTGGATTATTTCATACTACTAGAAACCTGCCAGGAGTAAATGCTCATAGAATACTTAAGCATCAACACTTAAGCCAACACAGTCCAGTAATGTGAAGAGAGCTCTAGATGTGTTTACTAAATGGACTAATGAACTATTGATGGCATAAATTGATGGTATGTATACTTGCTTATTAAGTAGAATTCAATACATGTTAGTTCTTCTTAATTTATCTTAATTCAATGGTTCTCAATCAGGGGTTGATTTTGGCTTCAGGCGGCATTTGACAATGTCTGGAGACATTTTTGGTTTTCACAACGGGGCGTGGAGAGGACCGGGGGAGGGCAGCTCCTAGCATCTAGATAGTAGAGGCCATGGTGCTGCTAAACACCTTACAATGCACACGACAGTGATCCGGGAGGAAAAGGATCCTGCCGCAAGGATCAGGAGCGCCAAAGCGGAAACACTGACCAAATTTTTAGCATGGTATGTATATATTTTTAAATTAGCTTCAGAAAATGCAATGCAATACTAACTGAATGCCTCCTCTTCCTTAATTCATTCAACTGAAACTGAATGAAACTTACTGAGCGCCTATAATTTGCCAGGATTGTGTGAGGGCTGAGGAGACAGAGATGAACACTTGCCTGCCAGGAGCTTATACAGGCACATAACGGTGGAAACACCTGCAGGGCTCAGCACCAAGACCCATCATGTATGCACGAAGGGCAGTGAGAGCACAGAGCAAGTAGCATCTAAGAATACACGGGGG
>NW_017731590.1:1178999-1185053 GCF_001890085.2 Hipposideros armiger
CTCACGGCAGCCCAGCTCCAGGTTGAGCTGTTGTTCAGCATCTTAGCTGCAGAGGGCAGTGTCACTGGCCCTCATATGTGGGATCCGAACCAGGGTCCTTTGGCGTCCCAAGCCAGCTCTTAACCATAGCGCCACTCGGCCGGCCCTGGGCAAGTTAATTCTTTACTAGGCAGGACTATCCAGGACATTACAAGATATTTAGAATCTCTAACTCCTGCCTTCTCCCCTCCCCCTCCCAATCCTAAACGGCAGTAAGATGCTTCCTCCATGGGCATTTTCACATGGGGGGAAGCCTCTACTTATCTTCAGTATCCCAAAGCACTGGTGCTGCCTCCTCCATTTGAACTTGGTTCCAGTATCATAGAGCTCCTGAAGAATATTAAGCTTATAGTGATGAGATCAGAGAGAAGGTGAAAATGGCAGCTCTGAGTGGAAGGAGGTTGAGCCCTCCCTTTCCAGTGGTCTTTTCCTACTGTTGCGCCACCGTCTTCTCCTTGCTGCGACAGACTTGTTAAAGTCTGATACCACATCTACACTACCAGAAAATGTGGCCACCAGCCCAGCACACTAAAGAGATTTTCAAAGCACAAAGAAGCGCTGAATTGATTAACATTTCACCTGAGACACATCTTGACTGAGCAACTCCAACTGGGTCTTGTTTTGTAAAAACATCTCTGTCACTGTAAAACTCTAGGCGTTCAAAGCAAATGGGTTTAAAAACAGACTTGTACATTATTAAAAAGTCAAAAGGAAGCAATTGCTTCCGATCATGCAATCATCCTATAAAATAGAAAAGAAGGAAATATCTACCTAAATTCCTATACTTTCAAGGTCTCCTTTCACTCCTTGAACTAAAGAGAACTTGTTACTGCATCTTTAACATATATAAACCTCTATGTGAATTTTCCTCTTGTTTCTCTCTCACAGTTGACAGTAAGAGAAAAAAATGGAGGAAGAAGAGAGAGAGAACATGCCCAGAAATGTGAAGAGATTTAAGTAAGGAAGAATCATGGATAGATTTGTGGGTCAGGGAGCTTTTCTGGTGATGAGGGTTGAGGGGAGCATTCACATTTGTCCCCAAAAATGAAAGACAGTGGATACTGGTATTGAAGAAGTGATCAAGACTCCACGATTCATAGGAGTAACATGTAGGGAACGTGAATTAGAGGTCTTTTAGTATTCAATCCTGACAAAGCCCCTCTATATTGACTGCTGGGTGCTGGGCTCCACATAATTAACGTGACGTAGAGAGTGTGTGAGCTCAGAGGAAAGCAGTAAAGTCCTTTAAGAAAAATGACAGGAAAGAAGAGGAAGATAAGGAAAACACAACAGAGGATTCACAAAGAGATAACCAACGCTTGGTCTCTATCTCTTCTAATGATTGTGCAAATGGAAAATGGTTTGAGGGTTTGGCCCTGCAGTATGGATTACAAAACAATGGGATGGATTTCTTATGGACCCTGTGGAAATGTTGGGTTTGAGGAGCTTTATATCAACACTTGATTTTCAATCATTCAAAATAAGGAAGTATGGGGCCTACTTGGAATATAGCAGAATGCTGGTTATCAGGGCCCCAGCAGGCCTCCTGGATCAAAACAGTAATTACAATAGTAATAGCGGGGATGCCAACAATGATCTTTACTGAAGACTCACTAGGTACTTGACACTAAAGCATACAAAACAATGAGAGTCAGGCATTGGCTTATTTGCTTTCTGACTGAGAAAAGTAAGACAAACTTTAAGTGATCTGCTTGAGGTCACATCTGAAGTAAAGGACCAAGCAGGATGTGAACCTAAATGACTCCACACCCACCTCCTTTCCACAGGGACGCCCACCTCCTTTCCACAGGGACACCCACCTCATTACGCCACAGCTTGCCTCTCCGCAAAATGACATCTTACTACCCCCAACAACTCACTCCTGTAAGACAGTTCTATTTTACACATTGCCTTTAAAGCATGAATTCTACACACGCGGATGATATACACCTAGGGGGAGCATCTCATCTCATTCATCTTAAAAATAAATCTTTATGGGGCCGGCCAAGTGGCCCAGTTGGTTAAGAGTTTGCTTAAGAGCACAAGCTCTGAGCAACAGGGTTACTGGTTCAATTCCCACATGGGCCAGTGACGCTGCATCCGAGCTGAGCTGCCGCTGAGCTGCTAGCAGGTGGCAGGATGGCTCAGCTGGTAAAAGCACGTGCTCCTAATGACAAGATTGCCTGTTTGATGGTGGGCTACGCCCGCCCATGTCTGGGACTGAACTCGGCACCTTGAGCTGAACTGCCGCCCGGATGGCTCAGTGGATAGAGCGTGCGCTCTTAACAACAAGGCTGCTGGTTTGACTCCCGCACGGGATGGTGGCTACGCCCACCTGCGGCTGTGACTGAACTAGGCACCTTGAGTTGAGCTGCTGCCCAGATGGCTCAGTGGATAGGGCGTGCGCTGTTAACAGCAAGGTTGCCAGTTTGACTCCCGCATGAAATAAATAATAATAAATAAATAAAAATAAATCTTTGCTCTTTCCTGTAGTGAAACCTCAATGAGACCTCCAGCAATTTTTATTATCAATGATGATGATGATGTCCTATAGATTTTCCCCATGCATTTAATCCTTTGACTCAAGCACTACAATGGCCAAGTATGTTAAACTGCATTCATTGTTTTGTTAAAGATTGTCACTGTCACCTGCTTTCCACCATTACCAGAGAGAAAATATAACTTCCTTCATCTCTGTTCCCCTCTGCAACATTCATATAGAGACAACCTGACTGCTATTGCATTTTTCCAGCTTAAAAATGTAAAGCCAATAAATTCCAAGTACCACCAGGTTATTCCTCTAGACTTGTCCTTCATCCGGTTCAGCTACAGAAGGGGCTAATAATCTGTCACAAAGGTAAATTCATTACCACAGATAATATCATCATATTCCTATGGCCCATTTGCACAGCGAAGCACGCTGTCTCTGTGATGTGGTATCTCAGTTCTCCAGGGAGCAGTTTACGGCTGACATAATAATAATAACAGCAACAACAACTTACATTTATAGGGAAGACAGGCCTGCCTATATTTTCTAACTCTTGACAAAGAATAGCTCCCAGTTCTACTTCAGATGCATCAGTTTTCATCACGAAAGGCTCGGGAAAATCTGGAGTCTTTAAAAGATGCCTGCAAATGGAGCTGCTAAAGATTCATAAAAGTTTAGCTATCACAAACAGGTGATTCAATTGCCAACTTGATTGTGCTGGGGGAAATAGTCCCAGTGGTATTACTCCAGAACAACTTAATAAAAACACAAAAAGGAAACACGATCATACTGGGGTACTGGAAAAGATTCTTTATGGATTAATGGCTGATTCACTCGATCATTCAACACACTTATCCAGGTGACTGATTTTCATTATGGTTTTTAAAAAAGAAATCACATTTTCCGGTATCGGATTGCAACGTGGTTATTGTAGGATGCATAAATCCTTCCATGCTCATGCTACCTGACCAGAATTGTTGTTTTTTTTTCCCTACAGATTCCGCTTTAGTCTAAAATGGGTATTCTATTCTCCATGAATCAATTAGATACTTTCTGAACTCCTTCTACGTGCACAGTACTGAGTTAGATGTGGTAGACGAAGGCAAGATGAATTAGGAAAGAACAACCCTGAGAAAGATACAGTAGGGCTGAGCGGGCTGTAAACTTCGGCATAGGAAGACTCTTCTTACATCCTAAGAGCACTGCATACCTTGACGTGACAGGGAAACAATGCTCAGCTGTGCATGAACTTGCTGATCCTACAGAATAACTCCTCTGGGACTCCCAGACCAAAATGTGGCCCCTACACGTTTATGAGGTTGGGTGGTACCCATCAAGATCCTCCACACACACAGTGATTCAGGGTCGTGCATTATTTTGTGGGGGCACCTAGTAATCAATAATGGTAAGTGGTAAAGAGAGATGGGTGAGAGAGAGGAAGCATTCTAGAAATGACAACTGAGGGGAAAAGGGAATTCTACACCAAATCTAATAGTTTCTATCCAAGCACAATTCCAGGGTTGGAGGGTGAACGGTGAACTGGCCAAAAGCCAGGCAGGCAGAGGAGCTAGAGAAGCAAAAAGGCTGAATAATGAGTCTCTGAAAACCATCAGAAGACAGTTTCTGGCTAATAGGAAGGGAGTCCTTTGGAGTCAGGCTCCGGGTTTGAATTCCAGCCATCACCAACCAAGCCTCAGTGACTTCAACTGCTCAGCGGAACTACCACTGCCCATCTGAGGATTAACCAAGAGAGCAGATCCTGAAGCGATATAATGGTTGTCCCTCGTTTCCATCCCATTGGACGAGCAGGTCTCCCAGGGTTTGGCCCCAGGATGCACCGAGGAAGGAATCCTGGTCCTCAGGTGCTTACATAGGGACTTATAAAATCTGTCTGTACTCTCAGATTATCTGCTTAGAAGGTCTGCATGGCTATCTGATTTTATGAGTCTACATGTCACAGACATTACAGCTAAGTAGAGTCTCAAAGTCTAACCTGCAACCTCTGATACTTCTCTTGCTGTTTTCTTCTGCCCCTCCAAAATGCAGAGATTTCTGCAGAGCCAGCCAAGGGCCATCTGTGTGTAATAAAGGCACCCTAAGGTACACCTGCCCTGATGCCTGTTGGGACATGGTAATGAGTTGCCCCAAGGTTATCTTCTGCCCTGCTGACCAGTTCCAAGAACTTCTAGTTCTTCCCATTTGCCATTCTCATTCCCTCCTCCTTTTTACGTTTCTCTGGCTCTCTGGCTTAATCTATCTCCCTCCTTGTTCGCCGCTGTGTCTCCATTTTCCACCTACCTTCTTTTCCTCCTCTCTCCTTCAAAGGGGTTACTGCTTCGCAATCGCCCATGGCCCTCATGCACTTTAACACCCACATTGCCAGTGTTTTCCCCTGTGCCGCTAACTTTACACTATGCTGTTTTTGCGTACAGTGGAAATTTTGGTAAAAGACCATGAAATGTTCACACTTGAAAAGCCAATAGAAATCTACTTAAATTTCACTGCGAAAACAATGGTAGCCACATCTAACATTTGATGAGTATCCCCACCTAATCCTTGCTAATAGTGAGACAAGCACTACTAGTATTCCCATTTTTAGATGAGATTAAGAGACCTGGGCAAAGCTGCACAGTTATTGGTTGGAGACTGGAGCCTCCAAGTTCATCTTTCTTTCCCCTCACTGCTGTCCTCAATTGGCATACCAGGAAGGAAGCAAAGGCGGTGTCGCATTTCAATGTTCTGTCCTTATTTATTCCTCACAGATTTGAGTGTCTCAGGGAACATTTGTATGCACTACAAACAATATTTCTTGGAACGCCGGGAACTTTCACCTCTCCAATTCTACCAAGGATAAGCTCATAGATAAAGTGTCAGGAAGTACAAGGTCAGTTTTGGCTTCTCTCCATCTGGCCATCCGTGCTAACAAACTTGCTGCCTCCCCAGGGATCACTCCACAAAGTCCTGGGGTCCTTGGCAGATTCTTGTCAGCCCCACTGGAAAAATATCTCAACTCTGAACTCTCCATATTTTCTATTCTAGACCACCAGTTCTTTGAAAAGGAATTCATTCACTTATTCAAGCTGAAGATTTCATCAGAGGAATATTAGGTTAAACACAACTAACGTTTAGGATGCTTTGGCCTTAGAGGCCAACCTCAAGTAAACTCAGAATAGAGATCACATAGATTAGTTAGGTCACCATGATTTCTTATCTGGATTACTGCAGTCTGTCCTAATTGGTTTCCCTCCTACTGCCCTTGTCCCCTACAGTCTGCTCTCAACCCCATGAGGTCCTGTGTCTCCTACGCTCGAATCCTGCCAGTGACATCCATGCTATTGAGAGTCAGAGCCGGAGTCTCACAATAGCCTCAGTGGATCTCTGAGTGTGATCCCCGGACCGGCTGCATCAGCCTCACCTGGAGGAACCTTGTTCGAAGTGCAAACTTCTGAGTCAGAGAATCTAGGGGGACTGCCCAGCAATGTGTGTTTTTAAAAGTCTTCCACGTGCTGGGGCCGGCCGAGTGGCGC
>NW_017731590.1:1185333-1258983 GCF_001890085.2 Hipposideros armiger
AAGCCGGCGACTGATCTGCCTCATCCGGGAAGAGCGCAATGATGGTGCCAACTTGGGCCAGTGAAACAACGTCCTGCACAACTAGACTGAAGAACAAAACGACAGCAACTTGTCTGTTCCCCTTCCCCCGATTCCCCAGCACTGTTCCCATCCCCCTAATTCCCCAATAAAAAAATCTTAAAAAAAAAAAAAGTCCTCCACGTGCTTGCGATGCCACTAAAGTTTGACAACCACTGTCCTGCATGAGCTGCCCCTCATCGCCAGCCCTTTACCTGAGCCCCTCTCCTGCTACGCTCCTCCTCATGCACTGCTTTCTATCTACACTGATCGTCCCCAGGTATCTGTGCGTCCCACTCCCTCGCCTCCCTTCAGGTCTTCATTCAAACCTCAACGCTCAAATGTCAATGTCTCAGTAATGTGGCTGTGGCCATCTGCTTTAAAACACAAATTAGTCCCGACTGTCGGTATTACGCTTCCTTTTTAAATTTCTTCTCCACTTCTCACCACCTGACACACTAGAGTTTTCTGATTTATGTTTTGGTTCTCTGTCTCCATCAACTAGAATGTAAGCTCCTTAGGGGCACGGGCTTTATTTACTGATGTATCCTGTGCAACTAGAAAGGTATCTGACATAAAAGCAGGTGCTCAATAAATATTTGTTGAATGTTGAAGGAAATGATTACGTTCTGTCACTTAGTACTACGTGACTTCTACAATGTATTTAACTTCTCCGAGCCTTGGTTTCCTTATCAATAAAAAGAAGATTAAGTAAGATGAAAAGCCTACCCACTGCTCAGCTCATTTTAGTCACTCAATTAACAGTAACAATTAGTGATCGTCAGAATGGAAAAACACTTATTTCAATGTCATTAGAACTAAATGAAAAGTAATGGTTTGAACTTTTAAAGGCATTTTGAAAGTTTGGAAAACATTTGAGGGGGTAGTGGGGATGTCGGGGGGGGGACGGGGAGCTAAAGATACTAAAGATACATTCCCCTTTCTAGGAGCAGGTTGTTGGGAAAAGGAATAATCTTCTTATGCTGAAATTGTTTTCCCAAAAGGCAGCATTTTGATGAACTAAGAATAAAGGAATTATAAACATCCAATTTAATTACCCTTCAAAAACAAAATATATATTGAATAGGAAACACATTGAAAACTTAGATTTGTTTGTGGATGTTATTCTTCCAAAATATTGCAATAAAATGTTTGGGAACATCTAATAAAACTAATATGTAGCTGGATTTTCCTGCCCCCAAACTAATTTGTGCTGATTACAAGATAGGTCACAAGGTCTGCATGCTTTATTTTTGATGCGTTCATTCTAATTGTTACTATGGACGAAGACTAAACACAAAAAATAAAACATCCTGTTGGGGAATGATCTACCCAATATACACCACATGTTTTCTCTTCCATCATTAGTCTAAGGGGATTTCCACAAAAATGAGATTCTTAGAAACTAAGCTTTCACTCATGGTCGCTGCGTATTCCCACTTAGTCACTGTCCTGGGACCTCCCAGCTGCTCTCTGATGAAATAAATCTGCAGTTGCACATTAAAGTATAACTGTAGCCAGGAATGAGCTATCTGGAGAACAAAGCCCTCTCTCTCGTACTTGCTAGGCTTAACTGTGTAATATGAAATACGGCTCAACAATTTTTTAACATTACCATATTCCATGTGGTTTCTACTAGGGCAGACTTTTCTAGGGTTTCCATCCTAAGCATCTAGGACGAGGTGAGGGTGCAGGTACCAGCCCACACCTCTCTGCAATGAATGAATAAGGTCAAAAGAGAAACGGGTCACTGCAGTCGTCGAAACACATACCTTCATTCCTATCACGTTATCCTGTGTGTAATTAACCCTTGTGGTCCTCAGCAACAGTAGTGCGTCCACCTTCTACTGTAAATGGGAAAGTCCTCTCTCAGGGGCGTGCCATGGATGAAACCCAAAGGTAAGGTCACCAGGCCCAACAGTGACTTGAGTGCTGCCAACCAGCACCTTAGGAAGCAGCACTGGTGTGTGAGTTTGTAGGCGACCTGGCCATGACAGAAGCTACCCTGTCACTCCCCTTGAAAACCCCAAAGTTCTTTCCACTGACAGAAAGTGCTTTCAGACAAGAATCTGATAGCAATCATTTCTATTTGGAGAAGACTTAAATCAGCGTATTCATTCTCTTTTTCTCCCCCCCCCCTCTCTTTTTTTCTCTCTCTATTCTAAATCTCCTTTCTCTTTAATCAACAATAGACTTTATCCACTGCTAAAGGAGTATTCAAACAATTAGGGAGACACTTGAGAGGGTATTTTTAAAAATGCCTGTAAAAATAGCCACAAGGCAAATACCTGTTCTCCCCACACCCTGGCAAGCATATTCTTACGGAGGCTCCCAGTGAGGCTAACTGTGTGTTTACTCAGTAAAATATGTGGATCCAGTCTTTAAGCAAATAAAACACATCACTGGGAACTGTCTATGGCCCAGCTTTAATCAAAAGTCTAACTGTGAGTAATATTTAAAATCATGTGAAGACAATGAGATCTATATACTTCTACAGATGTTTGTAAAGATCATGATTTCATTTTCTCTAGCTTTTATAAATTTCCTGATAGATTAGAAGCAAGTTACTGCCATGGAGCACTCAGGCTTATTTTCACGGACTGACATATTTGCATGAGAAACTTCTAGTTGGTGGGCCCTAAGAGAAGCTATTTTACTAAATCCTCTGATGCATCTATTCAATAACACTGCATGCCACTATATCCCTCCGTGTCCTCCTGTCCAAGTTCTACAGGAAAAATACCAGAACTAAGTGCCAGGAAAAGATTTCTTCCCTGGAGGAAATGGTATGTATCATTTCAGAGGTAATGATAATCACCTAATTAATCATGCATGTTTCTCTTTTCCCTTTGGCTGCCAGGAAATTCAGAACCAAACTTATATATCAATGTTATTAACTATGTTGAACAACACGATAGACTCTTTGCTCAAATTTTTTCTCTGATATTATCTTTTTATTTTAATTTATATATTTCATAACTCGCATTTTTTACTTGTTTATATTTTCCATCTTACTGTACTTCTTTGTAAGCCATCTGATCTTCATAAAATGGAGGTCTATGTGTATACAAATTATATATGTGTATATATATATATATATATATATATATATAAACTATACATACATGTATGTAAGTTTGGTAAGTAGAATGATTACAATTTTAGTAGTATATATTTATGGGAAAGAACTATTACATAACACAGAAATAAAATTGGTTATACTGGATTGTTCACTGTAGAGAATTATTTTAATGAGTTCAACAAATCTCTGTGAATTATCTACCTATATAAAGAGCTATATCACAATTTAATGGCATTTTCTATAATTTATTTTACCTAATACAAAGGAGGATCTACAGTTTTGGGAATCTAATTTCTAAAAGGCCTTATTTTCAAAACTTTCAGATAGGTGTCGAGTTTTAAAAATTCATTATGCTTATTGCTCAGACTCCAGTGAAGTGGGTATAGATGTATTTGAATAGCTTGTAATTTTACTTAGACGAAGATCTACAAGGCACCCTGTGAGATAATGCACAGGAAAGTGTTTTATAAAACTCCAGGGTATAATACAAATGTTACCTATTATTGCTATTGCCCATAGCATATAAAATATGATCAGAGATGAACTATAGTTTACTGCTAAGCATGATAACTGTGTATATAGCCATAACAAATAAGAAAAAAAAATTTTTTAAGTCATCCTTAGTTCATTTGCACGTTGAGAGGGCTGAGCCTGCTCATGGATTTGAGGATTTTGTACGTTCCAGAGACACTTACTGGTACTCTATAAAATAAGGATATACTCAAGAACCCTCAGATATTTTAAAACTCTGATCTCATGAGAAAGGGACTCAATATCTAATTTTAAAATATTCTTCTTATGAAGCAGAAGTAAAAAACCCGAATAGATGGGAACTATGCTTAGTTAAGTTTTTCTGCTTGTTTGTTCCGTTCTTTCTGGCTATTAAACACAACCAAACTATTCACTAATAATCCAGGAAGCACAGAATGAAGACATTAACCAACTTGTGTTCCAAAGTAAAAGGAGGTTAAAAACACAGCATTGTAATACAAACACAGCTTATAAGTACAGTGTGTGTACCTACTGTTCTACCATTTAAACTTGGAGTCACTGTACAAACAAGTCTATCTTGAGGAAACAGACTGGGTAATTTTCCATTTGGACTGTTTGAGATTTCAAACTTGCAGAAGTCTGTGTTGCCAGACATTTTCTTCTAATTCGTTATCTATAGTTCTCCCAAGATTTCCCTTCAACAAAAATGCTTTTCTTACAGCCTGTGCTTTCAGTGAAAACTTTTCTACAGAGCAAGAGATTAAATTAAAAAAAAAATTAAAGAGGTAGTGGACCCATTTGGAAACATAAATTAAAACTCTCTTCTTCGTCATGTAAGATAGACCCAGATCAAGCTTTCAAACACTCGTGTCTTTTCCAACGTTCAGAGGAGAATTCAAAAGATCGAAAAGGAAGGTACAATACTAATCAATAAAAAGATCAAGATGCAAAATTGATGTAACGACAGTAAATGCTAACAGTGATTTGAGAGATCTTTAGAGACTTTTGACACAAGATGGAAATCTGTAAGACAAGGAAAACAGCAGCACTTAGCACATCACTAGAAAAAAAGTCTTCTCTGCATGCCTATAAACTCACCGGTACACTCAGGAACAAGTTTCAAGCAATGGAAAAGAGCCGTATTATATAATTATTTCAGATGTGCGTGAAAGTGCAACATTATAAGCTTCAAGTCTCAAATTTTTCAAAAATACCTGTTCTACAAACACAAGTAAGCACTCTTTTAGAGTGATTTTTATTGTGAAGGAAATAAAAAGAACCTTATTTCCAAATTGATGCAACCACTTTGAAGAGAGCAATTTTCCCCAGTGTGTTATAAGTGATCGATAACTAAAGTCCAGTTCCTTGAAGACTAGCAATGAGGTATCCAAATGTTGTAAATGAGTAGTTTCCTTTTTTTTAAGTACTATGCTAAGCACCTTTTATGCATTACCTCATTTAAGACTCTTAACAGCCATGAGGTAGGTACTATTATTATCTCCAATCTACAGAAAAGTAAATAAGGCTCAGAGAGGAACAGTTACTTATCCAAGATCATTGGCTAGGCCAGGAATGGAACCCAGTGTTCCTAATTCAATGCCTTTTCTAGCACTGTGACTGGCTGAATGATGGGATGGGATTAAGACTTAACTTCTGATGATCAGTGAGCCCACCAACATGTGCGAACTGATAGCATCTTTGATTTATGCTGCAAGGAGAGCCTAAAAGGGAAGGTTAAAAAAGAATGCCATGCTTGTAGGTGTTGTGCCTTCCAGCTGTCCCCCATTTTACCTTGCACAAGTTACCCCACACTACTTGGCTATTTTCCAAGCTCACACCAACTTTCAGACCACACAGTGCCTTTGGTGGCTAGTTCATTAACTTGGGACAGGTTTCCTCCTCTACCCTCCCTACTCGTCTTCTCTGCTGGGTAAAATCTAACTTTACACTCCCCGTCTCTCAAGTGTGAATTAAAGCAGTCCCTCTTCTACAGTATTAGAGCACTCTGTCTGTTTCACTCGTGGAGTACTTAGCATAGTTGCCTTGTGTTATTATCAGGAGCATGCGTGTCTATCATCTGCAGGAAAAGTTATGTCTCTTCAAGGACTGCACCCAAAACGTCTTTGTATCATCCGTGTATCTTAAACAGCGCCCTGAACACAGCAGGCACTCAATAAACGTTTCATGTATAGTTAAAATAGGAAACTCAAGTTCTACTGCTACAATATTTATATCAAAGAAAGGACTACTACCAAAAGAACTCGAGGGTACTTTTGCTTACACTTCTTTTTGAAAGGATTTTTTCAGACAGCCTATTGCTATTCCAAGAAGGTAATGGGGCTATTTTTCTGTTTAGGAACCAGTGGTTTAAGTAATGTAAGCTATGGATCAGTGGGCTTGCAACGATGGGGCTGATCGAAAGACAATCACACTCAGCACTGCGAAGGTTAATGGCATTGCTTCTTATAGAGGAAATATAAAAGTGGGAGATAGGGAAGAAACCAATAAAAACATTTGCACACACCTTTAATGGTATGCAGAGTAGAACCCACTTAAATGAATACTACCTAATGAAAACATCTTGAAAAGAGAGTGATTTTTAGAGAAACCTTTTATCTACAGGTCCTGTATTTATAGAGCAAACCTTTTAAATGAATACAGGGTAAAAAGAGAATTAAACTAGCAACTGTTGTGATTCATTGTGGTTCACATAACTTTCATCAGGCCAGTGAAATGCATGAACCATTTAACAAAGGAGGCTCTTCTCCACCAATTTATGTCATATATGTCAGAATGTAAGTAAGAATCTCCTTGATAGGTAGTACCGAGCAAAAACATGGTCCTGGGAACGACTGCTCCATCTGTAGCACCTCTGTACAGGCACAAGTGAAAAATTTTCTGAGAAGGGGAGATGAAAGAATTCGGTTCAACCAGAAAAATGCATGAAAAGGCGAATGTATCTTAGCCCTCCCAATATACATTGGATGTTGTCTTCCTATGAAAGTTATTCTTCTTTTTTTTTTTTCAAATAAGCTTTAATGTCCTGAGGACACGTGTGTTTGGCGGGCAGGGGTTATGAATGGGTAGAAATAGAGGCTTAAAAAAGAGATAAAGTTGGAATCAGAAGGTGCTCAAAACTTCTTTCCAATACCTTCGAGATAATTTGTCAGGGAATTTAAATGCTCTGCTTGACGGATCTTTCAGACCAGTGGCTTAAGAAAGAGGACACTAATATTTCCTTTTCAGGCCACTAAACAAATATACATAGGAATTACTGGAAACAACTGTATCCCTATAGCTCTCACCATCTAGTGAAATCTATCTTTTTGAAAACTCAACAAACACACAGGATTAGAGCCTATTTTGTCTCTGAGCAAATTGTCTCCGAAAAAGAAAAGTTTACGTAGAAGCCAACTAAAAGTGGATCTAAATGCCACTGTAGTGAATACACTCAGTGCAAATAAAAAAGTCTGGGGATTCAAGGGAGTTTAGGAATGCATAAACCTGAGTCACTTTAGGTCGAACACTGATCTGCTAACCTAGTGTCAAGATTCCTTAAATGGATTCTGGATCAGCTGGAACGTCATCGTTAGAAATTGCGGGTTTCGTTTATTTATTAGTTTGGGCTATTGGAGGTAATTTGGGATGCTTACATTTTTTTTTTCAAATTATCTTTGAAAATTTTAGAATTCCAGTTTAGTTCAAAACAGAGAGTGAAAGTGGTGCCACAGCAAATACAGAAAGAATACCTTTTGGGATCCTTAGGACTCAGTAGGCATGGGGGTGAAGTGTGGCAAATGGTAAAATACGCTGCCCCTTAACAGAGGAGTATTCATTTCCCATGCAACAGCTTTATAGCCATATTCCCTTCAAAATGAGTATTGCTGGGTTGAAAGAAAAAAGAAATGTGGAGTGTACTCGGTGGCCTCTTAGCATTTTTCAGACAACCAGGGATGGAAATGAAGGACTTCCTGATGACCTGAAATTATTCCAATAGCTCATTTTATATATGGCGTGACTGCTTACAAAGCGTTCTCAGGGACACTATCTATCTCTTTATATCCTTACTACATCCTCGGGGGTGAAGGAGGGCAAGAATCACTAATCCCCTTTCACAGTTGAGGAAGTTGAGGCACAGAGAGGTTAAGTACCTTTCCCAAGGTTAGTTACAGTTAGTAAGTGGGAAAGTCGGGGTCTGAATGTTTTAAAAGCATTTCACAGCCAGGCAAGTGAAAAAGTCAAGGCTCTGGCCCTGGTGTCCCATCCATCCTCCACCCATGGACCTGTGGAAGCTCAAGTTAGAGAACTACTCTCTTCCCGTCAAAAAAGAGTTTTCTCCAATAAGAAAACTATCAAACTTGTCGCTTCTTCAAATTTTACCCATTTCCTTTACCCTATAAGATCATGAAAAAGAAGAGCAAGCCAGAGAGACACCATGTCTTATATTTATGGTTTTCCTGAAAGGATAGTTTAACATACGTGCTAAAATAAAATGAGCTGGCCTTTCTTTTCACACATATACCTGCTTAACACTAATACAGACCCTGCTTCTACTTTATTCTTGTTTTCCTTTGCTCTGCCAGCCTCTCACAGCGCAAAGATCCGTTATGTCAAAGCCAGCTTTGCCATGTAACATGGGCTTATCTCACGCTTGGACCAGTTACACTCAGCTCTGCCGCATACAAAGCTTTCTATGGGAGTACTGCACTTAGGAAAGCTGACGGCCATGAGAAGATGCAGACAGTGGTGGTGATGAAAAGCGAAGGCTGGCACATGTGGAAGCTGCAATCCTGATAGTCCCAGCCAAGTCCCAGGGAAACCCTTTCCTCCCCGACTGGCAGCGCCCTTTTCATGCCTTGCCACAAAACCCCCCTGCTGGGTCTGCAGCCTGCAGGCCCCCAGGGAGCCCAGGCACTTACCACAATATTGCAAGCAAAGCTGCAGGCGGCTCGACTGGCCTTCTAAGCTCTGAATATAGGAGATGCCCTGGGAACCACACACTCTAAGCAGAGGCCCACTGAACATGGACAACATGGTTTATAATCTTACCAGCAGCAGACCCATATGGGGAGCTCACGCTGCATGCACGCTACGCCAGACAACAGGGATAGCGTGAGGCATTAAGAGAGTCATTCCGTCCTGCATTTACAACAGGTACTTATCGACACACACACATGTGGTAGGTCCTGTGCTAAGGAGAAAGGGGGAAGTCAAAGAGGGTAAACAGTGCTTGCCCTCACGGAGTTTGCAACCCACTTTATGGTAATGTTGGCTTTTGCAGATGTTTTTCAGCGAATCACATAAATAAATGTCATACGAAAATTGTGACCATCTGATTTAAAATTCTAAACAAATGACTCTCAAATACATCTTACAACTTGTTGGCAAATTCAGAGCATGATTTCAACAGTTTTTCCGTTTATTTTGGGGGGGACACCGTAAGACTAAGAAATGCAGAGTAATAATATCGCAGAAAGGACACTGAGCAAGGAGCCGGATATCGGGGTCCAGTTCTAGCACTAATCCACATGTTCTTTGAGGCACATCCCTTTACTTCTCTGGGCTTTAGCAGTCCTGTAACTAATGCCTGAAATAGCATCTGGCGTAAAGCAGATGATTACTAAATAAATATTGGTTGAACAAGTAAAAATAATATGTGACGGTTTAACGTAAATATTTCTGTAATTCACAGTAAACATCAAGAGGCTGGAGATAAGAACAGACAAGTAACATAGATTCATGTAACATGCTTAGGCCCCAGATGAGACGGCACTAGTAAATAGTGTCACGGCGGCTGAGTGGGCTGCAGGACAATGTGGGCCTGGGCCTGCTTGTGACACTTCCTCATTGCACCCCTCAGGCTTGCCTATCATAACTTAAGTTCAACAAATGGGCTTTTTCTGATTCCAACCCAGGATGGCTCTAGTGCCTTGGCTCACAACTTCACTGGGGCCATGCTCAGCGTTTTCCTCAATATTTACAGGATAAAAGGCAATTTCAGTTTTAGCTTTGAGCGTATCAGATTTTGACAGCTTGGAAATGTCATTCTCAGAGCAAGGACTTCTCACACACGCAGAATTCTGCCTCTAACTATTCTATAAATGCAAATGCAAATATCCTTGACCAGGAAACCTTGAGCATCATGTTCTAAGAATGTTAGTGAGATTACATGAAGTTCTTTTTAACTGTATTAGTTTCCATCTGACATCGACTAAATTGAATTAGAGCAAAGTGGGGAAGGCCTGGGTTCGAAAGGTGGATGCCAAAGAAGTCACATTTTAATTTTTGTCTCCATCTCTCATGTATAGATGCTTTCTATCTGTCAGCCAGTCAGCACGCTTCAGTCCAAGGGAAATATGCCGGATGACTGGCCATCCAAGAATTAAACGTGATATAACTGGTGTATCAAAAACTGTTCTGAAACACAACGCCTTTGCCAAACCAAGCCTTACGTGGTGGGTCGTATGCTCTTTTTGCTGAACAAGGACCTTGCATCTCCCCTTTCACACATACAGAAACTGCAAATCTCATTCATTATGTTATCAGGAATACCAGAATTCACTGATTAGGAAAATACACTGACGGTCTATTTCTTATGACTAAAGAAGACCCCCCAAGAACATAAACTTGCAAAACTCAAGGAAATAAGAAAGAGTGAAACTCCTCTGCATGTAGAACATAACAAGAACAAGAGGAGGCTCAGAGAGGAGCTGGTAAGAGAGAAAAGAGAGGCAATGGTAACATGGTACAGTAGCCTAAGTGCTTTTAAGAACAGAATTGTTGAAAATCAACGTGAAGTGGTTAGTGTGTTCTGACACATGACTTAAGCGATCCCTCCCCAAATACTCTTTCCCTACAACTTCACCAAAGTCAGCTACTTACATATTTTCTATGTGTGCAGAGTATAGAAATATAGAGAAGAGGCTGAACCTAACATCTGGGGCAAAGGACAAGGAAGAGAGTATTCATTACCTGGCTTGGGAGAAGACCTATCAATTCAACGACCTCAGCAGGTGCAGGAACCGAGAGCTAAAATGAAACTTTAGCCTGAAAGCCCTCCCAGAAATATGCAGAAACCCTGGGATAGCCTTTAGATTTCCTCAGAGTATGAAATGGGGGTTTTGAGCTACTTTTAACAGGCAAGGAGGCCCTAAGTAACATCTAAGAACAGACATACACGTCAGTATTTAGATCAAATATTGACTAGAGCTCCTCTATAAACACCTGTAACTCACCTATGGTTGCCCCTTGCATAGCTTTTATCACTTGTACCCACTTCCATCGTGTGTCCCAAACACTATCCAAATACTTTCAGGCGATAACAAGCATATTTTATGGCAGATACCAGTTTAAATATCTGTCTTCCTTGCTAGAATATGTACCTGATGAGCACTGGGTCTGCATCTCATTTATCTCTATATCCCCATCACCTAACACAAGGATTAGCACACATATTATTAAATATATGTAATGACTGAGAAAGGATAAGTTGGAAGGAGAAATTACCTATCATTATATATGACAGGTAATTACATTTATATATGTTTCTATACTGTGGGTAATACAATTATATTATTTGCCCCTTAAAAGACTTTCAACTCCTAAAATGGTGGTTCTCAGGGGTTAGGGAGTGGGAGAATGGGGACGGTGGTATTTAAGGGTACATACATGCAACTGGTAGGTAAATAAGTCCTGGAGACCTAATACACGGTACAGTGATCATAGACAACAAAACTATATTATAAACATTAAACTTACTAAGAGACTAGATCTCAGTTGTTCCCAACACTAGAAGAAATGATAATTATGTGACGAGATAGCGGTGTGAGCTAATGCTACAATGGCCATCATATTGCAATATAAATGTATCAAATCAATGTTGTACACCTAAAACTTTCACAATGTTATATGTCACACATATCTCCATTTAAAAAACGCCTTTAAACTACTGAAGATGATATATATGCATTCATTCATTTACTTATTCATTCACTCCCAAAAAAATATCTGTTGAGTGCTACACACTACATTTAAAATATAACACAAATATTAGTTTCTGTCCTCCAGGAATATGCAGTCTAGAATAGTGCTCTCCTCAAAACACACATTGGGGGGTACCCAAAGAAAACACTGGGGCTCCTAATTATATTTATTTTGCATCTCCTAAACAACAATAATGAATTAGTTATTAATAGTGCCATCTCCCTCACCTGATACCTTTGTCAGGTGGTCACGTCATCTATGGTACGTAAGACATCCCTAGGAAAATGTAGAATTCTGAAGACTCTGTCTTGTTGGTTATACTTTCAGCATATTGTGACATATTACTGTTTTCACCTGTCAGTATTTAGTTAAAAGGACTGATAGATTATCCAGTTTTAACTCATCAACCACCACTGCTACCACCACCGTTAGTTTATCATCACCATTGTCATTCCCTAACCTCAAGTTTATAATTTACTTGAAGAGAGTGGCCAGGACATACAGAAAATACACTACAAACCTAACAGTACAATTATTTGAGATTATTACAGCTACGTGGAAAACACTCCAGAACATTGGAAGGCACCTCACTGTCCATTCTCTCCATTTAGTCCCGGAGTTCTCCTCAGGGAGATGAAGCAGATATCCCTCTGCCACTCACTCACTATGGACCATGGACATGCGCCTCTACCTCCCTGACCTCCTTTTCCTCATCTCCTACCACTTAGAATTATGATGCCAAATTAAGATAACATGTCCAAACGAGTTAAAGTGTCTAGTACATAGTTTTATTCCACCAAGGTCAGTTTTCTTGCCTCTTCTATGGATGCACAGAAAGAAAGAATCCACAAAGAAAGAGATCTGAACTCAGAACTCAAATATTCTACGCAATTATGAATGATTAAGCTACCCAAACTTGGTGACGATCTTGTATTCCGAAAGTATGCTTTCCTGGCCAACTTATGTAGGGAAAGGCTGTCTAAATCTTCTGCTTGGAGCTACTTTTCCCCACTGGCCCTTGCTGTCATTCTGCTCAGATAGAACTGAACTCAACCATATCTGTTGAAAGAACGAAGGAAGGGCTACAGTACGGAGATGACGGGCAGCAGCATCTTTGCTGGCTCTTACCGGCACCTACTTTTCGCTTCTCCATCTCCTTCCCTAAGAGAAAGTGAAAGGTTATCATTAACCTCTGGTTAATAGCAGAGGTTTCTGTGTCTTTTCACCAAGAAGAATATCTTATAATATTTTCCTCTTGTGGACCCTATTTCTCAAAGTAACTAATTTACCATCTCTATTAAATAATGGATAATTCATCTCTCCTCCACCGTTTATTAAATGAATCCAAACTATGACTGCCATATAGAAGCTCTGCGAGTGTAAGATAACCAGTGAGTTCCTAAATCTAGAGTCAAAAGCACAAAACCTTCAGCCTGTGTAGCTTTATGTAGGAAAAAATGCACAGTTTCTTTTAAGAGTTTTCCTTTGGCCCCCTTCAAGGACCACCAGTTGGCAAGAACTGGTCAAGAGAATGTGTTGGCATACGCTGAGTTTTACTTATAGGTATTTCATGATCTCAATTTGCAAATCAACTGGGACATGTATGTTTTGGGCACTGCTACTTTTAGAGCTGGCTGATGTTCTGACAACAGGGTGCCCCTTTCTCCCATTTAGGATCTTACTTGTAGTCCAAAGCTGCAAGAATACATTAAGTTGAAAAGCTTTCAGTTTGGACAGCATTTACAGTTTTAAAAGATAAACCTCTCTATGGAGTTAACATGATCTGTGAATGTGGGACATGCTAGGAATCAGATATCCTAATGAACTTTGTCTTGCTCACTTGAAATGGAGAATTAACCGATTCTTTTAAATAATTCAGAAATCTAAAATCAAAGGGATGCAGTGCAAATTTCTATTGTACTGCACAAAAACTAGGGGATGGAAATAAACATTTTATGTTTTCAATAAAACTACATTCCTATGTTTTTTCCAAATGAAATACTTTCCAATTGACTGGCAATCATAATTGTTTTATGCCATCCAACAAACATAATGGCATCTGGTATAAATACCTTACAACTAATTTTACACTCTCCACCTCCAGCAGAAAAATTAGATGAAAATTTAGTCCACTGTTAAAAACTATTCATTGTAAAGTCATATACTCATAATACTTTAGATTGTAGAAAAGAGGAATATAGAGTGTTCATAAGAAAAATAAGAATGTGCTTTTGCCATACAAATGTAATTTTCCTGAAAGAATTTAAAACAAGAAAAATACATGTTCTAGGGCCAGGCACATGCTAGCTTCTCTGTCGGTGCTGGTTCCCCACCCAGTTCTGTGGGCTGAGAGGACCTAGTACACACGTGAGGCTGCTGCACGAACAGGTCCAGGGCATGTCCAGGCTCCATGCCCTAGTCCTCCTCCCTACCTGGCCTTGGACCCAGCACACACGAGGCCTCGTCTCCCTATTCATACCCCAAAGCAGAAGCTCAAGGCGCCAAATGGAAGTGGAAAGGCCGCAGGAAGGGGAAGCCAGGATCCTCTGGGGAACAAAGCCAAGGCTGGGGACCCTCTCAGACTTGCTTGTCTGATAAGACCTGTCTGCCAAGAGTGGCTGAAAACCCTGAGAGGTTTGGGGGGCGCGGGTGGGGGAAGAATTTGCTGCAGGTGGTAGCCCAAAGACCAGCAGCTACCTCCTCTTCAGTTTAAAACTGGAGCCTGGCACATCTGCACACGAGATTCTCACTATCCTTAGAGTCCTTGGTTTATTCATACAAATATTTCTACCCTAGCTGTACTGTAAGCATCCACAAGCTACCCCACTAAGTTCTGCCAGGCTGGGAATGGGAGGTGAGAGGCGGGAGTCAGAGCTGTGTGTGAAGTGCTCATCAGCACTAGCACGTGTGTTAGGGAGGACAGGCTGGCCCCAGCCGTGGACCTCCCTCCACCCCAGGACCTCAGGTCACTCAGCCCCCCATCACCAGACACCAGCACTGCCTTGGAGAGGTGAGAGGCAAGGCCTGCTGATCTGATAAAGCAGCCTCAAGGCAGTTGGTACGAACACCTGCAGGAGGCAGAAACTGCGAGGTGAGGCCCGATGAGGAGATCAGAGGCTCTCTCACACAGGCCACCCAGAAATCTTTCCAGTTGAGCAACCCTCAGAGAACACATGCTTCTGAGACGGAAGGCAAGCCCAGCGCAGAGAAAAACAAGATCTCGAACAGCCACACACCCAGTATTAGAAATCTTGATCCATAAAGAACACCCCAAAACATTTAAGAATCAAAGCCACAAAACCTGGGCAGACTCCAAATGAATTCTGAAAAAAAAAAAAAAGAGAGAGAAGAAAAATGTATGTTCTAGATTGTCCTCTAGCATATGGCTTATGTCCATGAGGCAATGAGATGGATGAAAGGGACAGTGGGCTACACTATATTTAGGATTTACTATGGATCATTAGAGTTTTGGGAACTTTAGACACATGTACATATGTACATACATACGTACATACATATAGGCATACATATAATCCACACAGATATAGTTCTGTTAGTTCTGAAGACATAATTAAGCCTGTGGCTGCCTGAACAGGCTGAGGCTGGTACCTGGGAGGATAAGATAAGGAATAAAGGAAGAGATGACGAACCTAGATGAGAGAACACGAGGAAGGAAAAGGAACTAACATTGTTTAAGCTCAAAACAACAACAAAAAGCAACAAAAACACATTTCCTGGGAAGGTGATATTCCCACCTTTTATAAATGAGGAAACACAAGTCCAAGAGTTTAAATTACTTGCCCAAATTTACATAATCAGTAAGTCACAGAACCAGAATTTGAATACTATTCTTTCTATAATACAATACAATGGTTAAACATGTAGACTCTGGAGTTTGAATACGTTTGAATACTCTTTCTGCCTTTCTTTGAGTACTCTGCCTTCTTGACTGTGGGCAAGCTCTTTACATTCTTTGTGTCTCAGTTTTCTCACCTGTAAAATGGGCACTCTAGTACTACCTATCTCCACAGGGCTGTATTAGGATTAAATAAGGTCATGAATACGGCACTCTTAGTACAGCACCTTGCTGTGGAGGCCATAAGACTGCGCCACACAGATCACTTGCTACGAGAAGAATAACTGCCTGCCAACCGCAGCTGCTACCCCTCTGGGTCTACCACTATGTTTGTATGATGTCCACGTTTCCTCCAGGTTCCCAGCCAGTGACTAAGGGGGAGGGAACTAATGCATTGTCCCATTCCTATGGGACAAAGAACTTTCATAACAGGTGACTTTGGCTCTAAGAGTCTCCACTGGCCTGTAAAAAACTTTCTTAGAAGCTTACTGAACTTCCTACTCGATCCTTCATCCTTCCCCCTTTCCTTTCATAGGTTTCCAATTAGATACATGGTCCTGACTTACGATGGTTCAACCTAACAATTTTTCAACTTTATGGTGAGGTAAAAGCAATATATGTTCAGTAGAAACCATACTTCGAATTCTGAATTTTGATCTTTGCCCGGGCTAATGATGTATATGGTACCCTGCGGTCTTGTGATGCTGGGCAGCAGCAGCGAGTCACAGCTCCTGGTCAGGCCGGCGATCGCAAGGGTAAACAACCAATACTCTACAATATATTTATTGTGTTAATGACTCGTTATAATAATTTGCCCAACTGTAGGCTAACGTAAGCGTTCTGAGCACATTTAAGGTAGATGAGGCTAAGCTATCCTGCTCTATATGTTAGGCTCATTAAATGCATTTTCAGCTTAATGGATTTATCAGGACATAACCCCACTATAAATCGAAGAGCGCCTATATTGTGGTCTGAAGCCTCAGCCAGCTTACTTTTGCTCCCTTTCTTTATAGTTCATAGGTTTTACCCAATAAATCCCTACACATCTGACCACATCAGAACATATTCTTCTTGGAGAACCCAAACTAACATATCGGCATATAGGAAGTCCACAATGAATGTGAGCTATTATCATGATTATCACCAACATCATTATTTTTGTCAGTATTTGGCTCCGAAGCCCAAAAAAGTTTAATCCTACTTTCCAAGGCTGCTTTCCTTGAATCTGTGACCATTACTCTTTTTTAAAGTAGGAGAGTTCAAAGATCACATCACATTTTTGTAATATGTTCCCACCAGTTTTGTCATATCTAGGAAAATAGTCCTCAATTATAAATGGAAACATACACTCGTATATTTAGTTTCCCGAGCAGCACATGAAAAACATGGCACCTTCTATTTTCAAGTCTATCTGAAATGTCTTTTCTCTGCTTCATCTTTGAATGTAGAATATCCCAGTGCTTTATCATTTGACTGATTTTTCTATTTGCATCGTCTTCCATGAGGCAAACAGCCTGCGATCTCTGGATCTCGTGACAAGGTACACTTCCTTTCCATTTGCTTTGGAGAAGGCCTCACATACCGTCCGGATGGCTTACTCAATTAATTAAACTTACACACTTACTTGCATAGGTTGAGTGGCTCTCAACTACTGTATTGTACCTATTGACTGTGCTTTACAAGTGGCTCATTGTTCCAAGATAACTGCCGGGCTAGGTACCAGCAGATGCAGCAGGAGTGGAATTTAAGCAGTCAAGTCATTAGAACTTTGTGGTGCTCTTCCCAGGTTTCATTTACAGTGGGTTGAATTCCAGTGGTTTGACCCTTTGTGATCAGTGAAATCATCACAGACTAATCAAAGCTTTTCATATGCTGCTGTTACTCTTGCCCACATAACCTCCAAGGGAGTGGATGGAGCATTAGGATGGGTTGCCAGATAAAATACAGGAGCTGGTTTAGATAAACAACAAATACTTTCTTTGTATAACTCTATTCCATGTAGTACTAAAAAATTATTCATTGTTTATCTGAAATCAATTTAACTTGGCATCTTGTTTTTTTATTTGCTAAATCTGGTAACTATTAGAGAGAAAAAAAATCAAGTTTCACAGTAAATATACTTGAGACCTTGGGGCTTACAATCTACACAGTGTTATGAGATAAGGGTTAAGCTGAAACCTGACAGATTTAAACCTCCATTAAACGAAAAAGGGTTTGCATGAGTGGGGATGTGAAGTAAAATATCCCAAGTGACTCAGCTTTTAGTATGCACACATAAGGGGAAAACTTTGGGGATACTCAAAGATGTTGCCATGGCAGAGACAGAGTCTCATTCTTGGACAATGTTATGAATTAGGCTTTTTTGCTTTGCTTAGCACTGCATCTTAAGTATCCGATAAGAAAGGAATGGATTTGGTATGCACATTCTTCTGTAGAGCATATCATGGCTTAGCAAAGATGTGCCAAGTCCTTTCCTTGGTCTACAAGGTCCAATACACTTTGGCTTCCTGCTACCCACATCTCTGACTGCCCTCTCCCCTTCATCCCTGCCCCTTAACCCACACTAACCCCCTTACTGTTCCTCCTACATCCCTCAGGGCCTCTCCATTGACTGTTCCCTCCTCCTAGAACAGAAGTCCCTAACAGCAGCATAGGTCTCTTCTCCACCTTCTTCAGGTCTTAACTCAAATGTCAATAGATCAGAAAGGCCTTCCCTGACCACTCAATGTAAAATAGCGTTCATATCCTCCACTGTTTATCCCCTTATCTTGCTTTATTTTTCCTCAGAATATTTAATATCACTTGGCATCTTACATATACATTAGTTAACTCATCGTCTATCTCCTCCCACCAGAAGGTAAGTGCCATGAGAACAGAGATTTTTGTCTGCTGTGCAGTGCCTGATTCTTAGAATGCACTAAGTATTTGAATGAATGAATGAATGAATGAATGAGTGAATGAATGAATGAGGGAGTGAAGCCTTTCCCACCTCACCAGACTGTCGGTCCTCGAGAACAGGATGTCTGATCCATCTTTGTATTCCCTCAATGCATCTAGTACGCAGCAGATTCTTAATAACTGTCTGTTGAATTACTTATGAGAAAATTGAGGTGTAAGTCTTTAAGTGACTGGGATAACTGATTTTCCCTTAACAGATGCTCAGTGTCGGGTTTATAATGGCAACTCTCCTTTGCTAATGTGACCTATTCGGAAGTTGTGATTTGGCTTCTCCTTGTTCATCTCGAGTTTACAAATGCTGCTTGCTGAGAAGCTCTCTGGTTGCAAAATACATACAGAGATCTAAGAAAACACAAACTTTCCTTCATGGAGAGGTTGTTGGAAGCTGATTTCTATTTTGCTGGGCCTCACCACAACATCCTTTACACTTCCCTCCTTGGATATTCGCCATACGATGCCTGCGGATAAGGCATATGAGGCTCCCTTGTTCCCTTTGGGTTAAAATCAACCAAGTATAGAAATTAACAGCTGAGATGGGGCAGAGTAATGTGCGGTAAATACTACCCCTCCCCCATCTCTATTTGAGATCTCCCAGTAGATTTCCTGAACGACAAGCTTTTGCCAAGGGAACCAAGTTGCCTGGAGCTGAGTAAAACCCGAAGAAGAGAAAAAGAATGAGGAAGCTGTAGGGAGAAAAGGTGCCAAAAGTCCTTGTGGCCACATGAATTTTTCTAGCAGACAACTAATCAATCTGGATTAGTGACTCCAAATCCCCAAATAAATTATTTATATTACATCCAGTTTACTAATATTATCCACAAATGGATAATTCCTTCCAAAAAATAATATGCAGGCTTTAAAACAACAAATTCACATTCACGTACCAAATCAGATCCTGTTATTTGTGGCACAGACAGCTTAGGCACTCTTCCTAACCCAAACTAGCCTCCCTGATATTGCCCCATGCTGATTTTTAATTGGTGGAGAGAGAGGTGATAGGTACCGTTAGAAGTGCACTGCAGGTCCTTCTAAGGATATCTCTGTCCAAGGGTCTCATCAGAGGCATTGCAGCCTTAGATCGCGGGGAAAACAGAGCAATAGCAGATGGAGCTGCAGCCAGACGCCAGGTACACCTCCCGCCGTACGGTGATTTGATGACAGCTCCTCATTTGATCTCTTTTCTGAGCCCAATTCAAATACTACATGACCTGTACAGCTTTGTATTTTTAGAATAGATATGAATAGACATATTTGCACAATCCCAAGTAAATTGTAAATAAACACTTAAGAAATGCCTTGCTACTTGGAGTGTCACATCCAGTGGGCACTCAAATGGTCCTCTCTCCTGGAAGAAGCGTCACAGGCACGAATAAATTTGAAGATCAGAAAAAAACCCCAAAAAACCACCTTTTTATTCCTCTTTCCCCTGTAACTATTTGTGTGTGAGGGGTGGGTGGGGGAAGGGAAGATGTCTGAAATAGACCACCCAGCCAGCCCATTTTAGAATTTGGAAATGAGGGAGCAGGGTCTAAAACAGTCCCTACTTTGGCTACTAGCCAACCAGTTACAGTCTACTCAGCTGGTTATCCTCTGCATGTAGACAATAAAATATCCATAATGTGTGAGGTAAAACTACTTCTTTAAAATGACTACAAATCTCCTCCCTATTTTTCAGTTGATAAGGCTCATTAACTACACTGAGTCCTGTGTAAATAAAACGCAACACACTGTACACTGCAGGATGTATATAGGGGAAGCCCCCAGCCTCACCTGGTACCTCATCTTTCACAAGGCAAGGTCCAAGAATTTCCTTTGTATGAAGGCATTTCTAAAGGGCCTCCGAACAATGGTGGGTCACATTTGCTAACAATATTTAAGAAAGCACAATTCACCTGGTCTCAGATCAAACCAAATTCTAGTTCCCTAGTTTTTTAAAGAAGAGAGACTACTGCCATAGCGTTGCTAAAAATTCAGTGTCGGTCAGGATTTAATTATGCAGATCTCAGAACCAGAAGACATTCAGGTTTTAATGTCTCCCTGAGTTGGGACCTTTACATATTTTAGAATATTGATCATTACTGTTATTCCTGCTATTTTGGTGGTCAGTCTACTGTGTCTGTCCCTGCAGAGTTTTCTGAAAGAACACTGCAGGGAATAACTGTTGCTAGGTAATTGTAAAAGAAAGTCATGCAAATTATGAAATATTGATAAATTGTATTTACAAGTCAATGATGCTAGAATACTCCCGCTTTCCCAGTAAAATGCAAACCATAAGGTTGCAAAGCCTCCAAAATTCCTAAAAGTGACCCAACTAAAATGACACATTAGTCAAAACAGTCCCTAAAACAAGCAGCCCATCCAGTAGTAAGAAAAAACTCTTAGAGTTTGGAATTATGAATTTTATTTTGCCTTTCCACTATGTATTAATATTGCAATACAATATTACAATACACCTACTATATACTAGGGGAGGTAATGAAAAGAAGTGAAAGCAGAGGGCCTGTAATTTTTAAGAGACTATTATCAAATAAAAGAACATTTATCCAAAAGAGAAATAAAATTATAGTTCTCTTATCTCACCCCTAAATGAGAAAGTGAACCCTACATATAAATCTTAAATTAGGAAGTCAGTAGCCTGGAAGGTATTTCATAAATATTGAAGGACTCAAAATATTCACAGAAATGAGCTAAATGACAACTAATGAGCTATGACAATTGGGGTTAAAGTAAAGTACATTCCTTGTTCTTCTAGCAACATTTAGCAATGATATCTAAATATTTTAACCACATAAGATGGGAATGACATAAATGAAGATGGTAAACATGAAAGCTAGATTCAACCAATACTCCAGGGTGATTCTGAAATTGGCAGGTAGAGCTGGAAATTTTCAAAATCTGGGGCAAGCATCATGATTAATGGGCTTCCACTGATTGCAAAGGCCCATCTGAGGGTTGATGCCACCAACATATGTGCAACTACCAGATAAATGAGGGGGAACAAACATGATTAAACCTTAAGAAAAGAACCTAAATACCAACTTTGATTTCCTGTTATAAATATCCCATTTTTAAAACCACTTAGATGAGGCTGTTATTATTAGCAGGCTGTGCTGGTGATGAGAGATAGTAAATAAAAAAATAAACAAACATGAACACAGCTTTTCTTTCTCTGGCAAAGGGAACCCCACTTTTTTTTTCTTTTTTCTTTTTAGTTAAGGGTGCTTTCACAGTGAGTCCCAGTAGGAAGTGTGTTTTCAGAGTGCCCATGTTGAACTATGCGATTCCCGCAGACATTGACTCAATCTGGCCCTATAGCAGCGTGCCTTGAATTAAGCAGGGGGGCTATCGCATGATCTTTTCCTTCATTAATGACGGAGCTGATGCACCACAGAATGCAAGCTCTGGAGGACTGTTCACAGGGCCTGTGAATATCGAGCACAGACTTCAAATGCTCCATCCCATAAATACTTCTATCAGGAGCCAAAGTACATCATGGGAATTCACCAAGGTGATCTGAGCAGGTGTTCTAAGTCAAAGTACAGCAAATAAAGCTTAAAATCTTCAAGAGCTCTTGAAAAGCCAGAAAGAAGGTTTCAGCAATACGCAAAAGGATTAAATGAATGATATCAGTCAGAGCTGAGAACTTCACTAGGATCGCATTCCCTATGGTAACCAAGCATAAGCTATTACAACATGACAGCGTTTCATGTACAAGTGACTTCTGAACAACTCAGGGGTTAGGGGTGCCAACCTCCACACAGTTAAAAACCCACATATAACTTTTGATTCCCCCAAAACTTTGTTGTCCCAAGCACCTGAGGGGGATTGGTTTCAGGACCCCAGCAGATACCAAAATCCAAGGATGCTCACTCACATCCCCTATATATTGAGTTGGGAAAGTCATGACGCATTTTTGCACTGAAAAACATAGAAAAAAACTCCATGAATTTCCCGACAACCCAATAAAATGGAGTAGAACAATGGATACAGTGGGCCCCCCACATCTGTAGATTTCCAACTGCTAACTGAAAACAGTACAGGTACTTATTGAAAAAGTCCACACATAAGTGGACCCATGCAATTTAAACCCATGTTGTTCAAGGGTGAACTATATTCCATCACACCTGTTCTTTGGGGGGAGGTGGGAGCAGAGGTGCAACTTCACCTACTATGTCCATTAGTACCCAGCCCCTACTCATGGCTTCCGAACACTATTGATCGTACCTGTGTATGAGGTCCATGTGTCTGCATCCAACTTTCCTCCACACCCAAATTAGATTTTCAGCTTCTCCAGGGTTTCTTGTCCCCCCTCCTCCCCTTAAAAGGCTCTTGAGGGCTGGCCAAGTGGCTCAGCTGGTTAAGAGCTCACTTGAGAGCACCAGCTCTGAGCAGCAGGGCAGCGGTTCGGATCCCACATTGAGGGCCAGTGACGCTCGCCCTCTACAGCTAAGATAATGAACAATAGCTCAACCTGGAGCTGGGCTGCCATGAGCTACGTGAGTGGCTGGCAGCCAGCGTGAGCGGCTAGTAGCCGGTGTGAGCTACCGGGAGCTGCTGTGAGCGGCCGACCAACGACCGGCGACCGATTGCTTCACCCAGGAAGAGCACAATGATCATACCAACATGGGCCAGTGAAGCGATGTCCTCCACAACTAAACTGAAGAACAAAACAGCAATTTGTCTACCTGTCTGTTCCCCTTCCCTTATTCCCCAACGCTGTTACCCTCCCCCCAATTCCCCAATAAAATCTTTAAAAACAAACAAAAAAAGGCTCTTAGTAAATCAAGTGAGCACACACTCAAAAAATATTTGGGGATAATGACATATTCATCTATTAATTAATTTTATTCATCAAGTAAATAAATATCAGGTACCGACCAAGTTCAAAGCACAGAGCTATGTGCTATGCAAGATGATTTTGAAAGGAATTTGTCATGAATCTACCCTTAATCAGCTTACAGTTTTTAATAAGCCATTTTCTATTTAGTTTGAGCCAAGAAAAACCTCAGCTAAAACTGAGGACATCTAGGAGGAGTCCCTTCTATCCAGAATCACCTTCTTGAGCATTCATTCTGAAGGTTCTATAAACTCTGAATCACCTTGCTAGTTCTCAGCTTCTGGGAGGTGAACAGAATTTGAGGAATAAAACTAAACAGTAAAATAGATGTGGGGATTATGGACTGATTTAAGGAGAATATGGCTGGCATTTTGGCACACAGTAGGTATACACAAAAGATGTCTCTAAAAGTCTTGGTTTATTTCTGACACTACCCTCTTCCACTCTCAGGCTCCCAGCTCTCAGCCTCTCAAATACGTATGTTCATTACAGATAGGATAAGCTTTACCTGGCAAGTAGTAATGGTTACCTTTGAGTCCTTCCTATGAACCAGGCATTATTCGTATGCTGTTTCCTAGCATATTCTCATTTTAATACTCATGAGGCAGGTTCTTTAAGTATTCCTATTTTACCGATAAGAAAACTGAGATTGGGGTAACAGTTTATTCAAAGTCACCCAGGCATAATTTCATTAGAATGCACGTCTGTTTGACTCTAGAGGTAGAGTTCTCATCATTTAGTATACCAATTTTGAGTTTCAGAGGTTCTGATATTTTATCTTTGGGCTTCGGGTAATTCCTTCAAAATTCCCATCTAATACTCTAATTGGACAAAGGTTGTTTTCTTTTACAGTTGAGTCTTAAGGGAGTACAAAAAAAGAAAACAAAAATTCCGCAGAAAAAAACAGACTAGTTGAACAGGGAAGAAACAGCTGCATCCACTTTAGGTAAAGTTACATGGCCTACTTTATGGTTTTGGATGAAACAGCATGTTATTATTTGTCTATTCATTCTCCATGGTTTACTAGGAAAATACCATTCGTTTCCCATTACCTTTCTCTTTAAGAGCTAGGATAAAGAGAATATTATTTCCCCACACATATATACATAAGGAAAGAGTAATGAGTTCCCACTTTATTGGAAGACCAGAGTCTGTCACTTCTTCATCCACCAAGATTCCAAAAATTCTTAAGAGTTTTGTTGATACATCTATGAGAGTTCCCTCTTTAAAAACAAGTAAAAAACAAACTAACAGAAACCTTTCAAGCACTCATTTTCCATAACCTGGGGTAGTGAAAAATAAAGAACACTCAATCAAAGCAACACGAGGAAGTTATCTAACGCATATAAATACCTAGTCCTGAAATCTTCAACTACTTTCCTTTAGGGATTATGTTTTTGGGGAAAAGGTAAAATCATTTTCCTCCAATAACTTCATCTGAGATTGACAAAAAACAGGGAGAGAAAACCGAGTAGGCTGATGTTCCCCTAGCAGCTTCAGTGCGAGCTGTCTAAGCTTCTACTTTTTCTTTGAAATAAACAGAACTTTGAAAGAGAAATTTATAAGTTTTTCTCCTAGATATTAATGCTTTCTTTCTTTGAACTCACATGAGCCCCCAAAATGGTGCCATGAATCCTTGAGGTAGCACCAAGCAACGTGGGGTTAAAAGAGAACTTGGCTAGTACCTCTGTGCCTTTGGCCGAGAAATCCAGGCTCAATCCTGGTTGATTTTTGGAATGGGAAATGCACAATATCGGTATTACAGGCAGCTCCAGAAAGGCATGCCAGGCCTCTCATGCTCTCAATTTATATTTGCATGTGAACAGCTTGTCGGCCATTTTATGAAGACAGATGAATCACAGGCCTGCTAGAGGGGCGGCCAGACCTAAATACATGAACCACATACCCCTATAGCCCACAAATTTTTAAAAATGAAAATGAGTATCTCTGGATACAACTTCAGGCAGATTATATATAAATACATGAAAAAAAATTGAAACATATATAAGGCATCATCTATAAGTCAAGTGAGAAATAAAGAATGAAACTGATCTATAAATATCACTCTTTAAAATGTCAACAGAAAATAAGATGTAGTTGTTTATGACACTAAAAACAAGACTTCAGAGGTCTTTCTCTCTCTCTTTTCTTAATGCCTGCTTTGAAAAGACAACTTTGACAAAGAAAATACCACCAAAATACCAGGATGAGAAGAGGAATAGCCAGATAGCCCATATTTAATGCTAGATCCCAGCAATGTTATAAAGAATTTCCCAGCTTGGGAAATGAAACAAATCCTGAAAAATTAGTGATAGAATATCTAATGTGGTAAATTCAATCCTCCACCCCACAGTACTGACATAATTCAGTTTACTTATTGATTCCAAAAGATCAGATGGGGATCAAAATGGGAAAATGTATAGAACAACGAAAGGAAGAGAGGCTTGGCGAATGAGATCACTCTAAGCAGGTGACAAACAAATATGGTAGGATTATACTGACTGGAAAAACAGTACGAGTAATATTGAACAATAGCCAACAATT
The DNA here is from genome assembly GCF_001890085.2 of Hipposideros armiger. NCBI lineage: Eukaryota > Metazoa > Chordata > Mammalia > Chiroptera > Hipposideridae > Hipposideros > Hipposideros armiger. The sequence continues at coordinate 1,211,143 of NW_017731590.1, forward strand.
TTTTAGTATAAACTATATGACTATGTACATACAATCATATTTAATTATTTAACAGGTAATATTCTTCCCATATTATTTTCATGATGAGGACTAAATCTATATATACCCTGAGAGGTTAAATAACCTATTCAATATTACAAAGGTAAGAAACAGCAGAGGCAGAATTTTAATGCAGGTCGGAAACCACAGCCTGAGCTTTTAACCGTGAGGCCATATTCCCCTCACAGGCTCCTCAAGGTCAAGCATTCCCATCAGAGCCTTCATTTCTATCACCAAGGAAGAGCACTTTGGAACTTTATGAGCTAATATCTGTGAAGGTACACAATACAATGTTTAGCATATGATATGTACTACTAGTTCACTTCTCAGTTTTATTGAAAACTGATGGTTTTACTCAGTCTAAAATTCCAACCCATGACAATGTTTTTCATACTTAGAGTACATGCCTCAAATTCAGTATTTTACCTTGTATTTATATATTTATATATAAATTTACTCTTGTATTTATATATAAAGGATGTATTCTATTTTAATCAAATTGCTGCAACAGAAAGTTTATATATTTATGCAACTGGAGGGATTTAACACTGTGATGTACCTGTACTGTTTTATTTTAGATAATTTAAAGCGGAAAACTCTTGAAAGTTCGAGATCGTTTTCTTAAAGCAAGTAGCAAAGGGTTGAAACTCCTGAAATACTTGTCAACCCATGATAGTAAATCGCTAGTGAAGAAGATCGTGGGGCATTTGCCATTTTAAAAGGAACTAAAATGAAATGAAAAAGCCATGATTTCTCACTTACGTTGTAAAAGATTCTGATTTGGTAAGTCAACCCTGCCTCACATAGTAATCAACTATATTGAGAACTAAGGTTCTTATGAGGACTCAGTAGTGCTTAGGGGGTGGGGTGGACAGTCGAAGGGTGCTAGAATGATCCAGAGGACTCCTTGAGTCCTCACTTGTTCCCACTGGGGGCCACCCATAAGGCAGACCCTAAAATCCTTGTACTTGGTTAGCTGCTGGCTACTGTGGACTCGCAAAGCAGCAGCTAGAGTCCCAAACTAAACTTACCATTTTCTGGCTGGTCCTTAATGTCAGCGTCACTTGGCTGGCTGGGACTTTCAGATTGACTTGAATCTGAAAAACATAAAAATATAGCCAAAAATTACAGGGTCTGTGAGGGAAAGTGGATCAGGGGTGCCAGACTTTCTCAAAAGGTTCAGCATAAAAACCAGGAATGAGAATGTTACAGAACTGACATGGTGAACGAGGGAAGAAAAGAGAAAAGAAAGGGGGGGAAGCAGCAGCAGCAGCCCATGCCCTTAGAGAGGTGTCTGGGGTTTGTTCACACCTTCGGTGGCGTGTGGCTTGTGCCAGATCATAACTTGAAACTCTTCAGAAACCATTCTCTTACAGAGAGAGAGACCATTTCCAAACTGCTCTTCTCCATTATTTATACACTAGAGTCTGATAAAGACTTCATCCTTCATTACACACATCTGAAGCTTGATTCAGAACATAATAAAGTGTCAAAACATATTTTGAAGCTGGTATATAAAAGCAACCCAAACAACAGTAACAAGTTCTGTTGATATTTAACTCAGTATTACAGCAACAGACTATGCAGACTAACACCATTAAATACTAGAGTCCTAATATTCTAGCACGTTTACTTGAACTAACAGGATAAAGCAACTACATCTTTCTGAAAGGTACATTTCCCCTCCTTTACAAGTATTATTTTTCTCTTTTACTGATGCATTTAGGAGATCCTAATGAGGTGTGTTAGCAAAAACAGTTTCTTGCACACTTTTATCAAATTCCATTTATTTTTTATTTAAAAAATACAATCATTTTCAAACCAAAAAAAATTAATTCAATTAATTTACTTCTAAGTGGGATAATTTAAGATAACATGTAAATTCAAAATCAGATAAAATTAAGTTAGATCAAAAGAATTTCACAGAATTAAAAGCAAGCATACTTATGAGACAAACTTTGGAGGCGAGGAGAAGAAAAACAAGCAAAATTGTTTGTTTTGTCAAGCAGAAAATTTTTTGATGTAAAGCATTTTCTGAGACTTGAAACAGTACATAACATTATCTGATAACAAACAAAAAAAATTTTTTTAGAAAAAACTCTGTTATCTGTGGAAAGCCTGAATCCAAACTTTACCTTGACTTCACAGCACTAGAATTGACTGTCTGAAATTTGACGACATTTCAGCAAGAAGTTCAATGCAAGATCAAAAGATCATGATACCTAACTGTGATTAAATTGAAAATATTACTTCTATTTCAACAGAGTTATACCATTCCCTTTCTTGGCAATATTGCAAAAAGAAGTAGCACTACTAATGACCCTGGGTCAAGAAATGCTAATTTATTACTTTAGAAAGTCTCCCTGCTTTTAAGCAAATGAAGATTTTAATTATAGGGAAGTACTATAAAGAAAATATCTATTTTTAAATTTTCAGAGGATCTTAACATGGTGACTACAGCAAAAATTCTATGTTGATTCAAAGGTTCAATAACAAAAGATGTAAAATGTGAATTTTTATTCAAGTTTGGCAAAGTGATAGCTTTTATCATCTTGTAAAAATCGCCATAGTGAAGACACAGACAGAAAGCATTATAGGTCAAAGGACTTTAGAAAAATTCATCATAATGAACCACAAAATTAAATACAAAGCCTGCATTAAAAATTGGAAATGAAAATTTATATTGGATGGATCATATTTGAAATTTTAACTCCATTTAAATTAGTATTATTTTTATAGCAAATGATTTAAAAATATGGCATGACTACCTTCTCTTTTTCTCAGAAAAGGTCCTGTAATTTTTGTTATCAAATATTACAAATTAAATACGCTGAGAAGTACAATGTATTTTAGGAGAAAGGTATACCTTCATTATTTTTTCTGGAAAATTTTAAACCATTAATAACCATAATTAAAATTAAAGAAAAACATCTAATTTTGTTTCAGGGTAAGTTAAAATTCTTCCTGATCATGTCCCAAAATAGATACATAAAATTTTGCCAAAAAGAACATTTTCTTTGGAGTGGTAGCAGTAAACCTAACTTTCTATGTGATAGCTTAGCTGATGTTCTTCTAGGTGTAATATCTTTGCAATTGATCACTTCATGAACAAATGGAAAAACATTTTTTACCTCAAATAATTTAAATATCTGATATCCAGTGACTTTTCTGATATTTATCCATTCATCAGAAGGCAAAAAGGATAATGAGAGACCCTCAGGAAATTTTTAAATAATCTCAAAGTGGACTTCTTTGTTCTTTTTACTTTTCTTTTACATTTGGTTCGCCACCGTATCTTTACAGGAATATAACATGATTATAGAAAACATGCACAGCAACAAAAGATGGCTCTAGGTGCATCCAAAGAAAGTTTAAAATTCCAAGCCACAGAAAAAGCAGCAAATAAACAGCAAGCGACTGAGCGGCGGCAGAAGGCTGAGTTGGTCTGAAACGGGCCGCAGGGCTCTTGTGAAGGCTCAGACACAAACACTGGAGGAGGCATCTCGCCAGACTGAAAACGGAATTTCATTTCTCCAGTTTTATTCAAAAGCTGGAGACGCTGTTATCCACAGAGGACTGTATACTAAAATACACCATCCTGGTAAGGGGCAGCCAGAGCCAAAGATCTACAAGAAAACTGAAATGGTCTAAAAACTTCAATAATAATTTTCTACCAATGGGCCATCTCGTGTCATTCTTTTTCTTTGAACCAAGGAACAAAACTACCCAGTCTGGGTGTTATTCTATGCTGAGCACACATGGACACTTCCTTTGGTAATGCAAAAGGTCACCAATGCTGTTAAGTAGGGAGCCAAACAGATGACCAGAATTACAAATTAATTTCTACCCATACATAATTGATACAAATGAAAGATCTCTTTCTTAAGCATTTGCATTAAAACACTATCATGAAGGTTAACAATTAATTTACTCTTCCTTTTTTTGTATTTGGTACAGGCCTGTCAGCAGCCAAGGTAACTTTAGATCTTACTTTTTGGGACAATTATCACGTGGTTAGTTGATTCCCATCACCTGAAATAATTAGAGGCGCCCACCCCCCGACCCTGCCCAAAAAGGAGGGGAAAAAAAAAACTGACTACATAGAACTGGATTCCATATCTTACATTTTAGATCTTAGATCTGGCAGTGACTTTCTCTGGTTCCCTAGCCAACAAACAGATTTGTATATTACAATGAAGAGAATATTATTTAAAGTGTGTTTAAATGAGGGAGTTGAAAATGCTATTGTGAGGAAGTACATTAGGGTTATCAATTTTTTTCCCCCCATCTAGGGATTGGTTTTTGTTTAAGAAACCTTAGACTACAACCTAACCTTGAAAAGCAATATTTCTATTTGGTTTTTTAAAAATGTATGAGCAGGAATTTAAACCTAAAATAGACAGGGTTTGCTTATAGGAGGATGGGCTGAGATCTCTTAATTGAACTGGTAGCCATCTATCTATGCATTTTTATGGCGCCTACAGCTATATTGCTGGAGTACTCAGACAAAGATATTTCACTATCAATATAATCACTGGGGAAAGGAATAAAATAAATCCTAATGCCTACATATTAGTCTCTGCTTCCATAGCCTGTGCAGTGCGAGAACAGAAACTTTGTACTGCATTTGCTCATCAGCCTCAGATTCAGTTCCCCCCAATCTCAATGCTGCTCCCCTTCAACATGGGACTTCAGAGAATACTTCTTTGGGGAAAGTGAAGAATAACAGAAACATGTCAATATGGTAAAACTGACCAGGCAAAAATACAGACATCACTTCCATGTGTTTTATGTTCTTTAGGTATGAAGCAAAGATGCAATGTTGCTCAAGCCTGACCTAGAATGATACTTTCTCCTGTCCAGTCCTTAATTGTACATATGGTAGGAAGACATAGTAAGTTATACTTAGGTGTACTGACGTGCTTTTAAATGTTCTCTTATAAGAATTTGAGTTCTGTAAGAAAAAGTGTTCCTTTCTTACTCTTGTGTTAGCCTCAGTGTCTTCTAAGAGTGCCTGGCCCAGCCAAGGATTCAATAACTGCTGAACTAAAGAGACGAATTTTCATTCGTTCAGCTTTCTAATGCTGAGCCACTGCCAGCGACTAAAAAATCTACTACGTTTGCACCTAAAAGGAGATTGGGACTTATAAAATGATAAAGGCGGGCAAAAAAGAACTTGATTTCTACTTCAGGTCCCCTTTTCGGGGACCTGGCAAGGGTGCGAGAGGCATATCTCTGTGGTTGGTGGGTGGTAAATCTTGCACAGCGTTTAGAAGTTGCAAATCTTCACGCCCAGTGATCCCCTGGCTGACACTCCACATGAGGCTCCTCAGAATAAGAAGAGCTGGAGGACGGTGTCTGCCACATAGGAGGCCCCAGGACTGTGTACAGGTTAATGATGGACAGAGGAGTATTTCCCACATTCAAAAACTACAAAGATAAGAGAAATCTGCCATATCCTGAGATCTGAGGAGCGCTTCAAAATCCCACTGACTGCTGTTGTGAATAGCTGATAAAAGAACAAGCACACAGTGGTGAAGAACCCTGAAACAAACCGGTGTAACTCCTATTTAGTCAATATGATATCAACAAAAGTCTATGGGCCATAAACATACAAATTCATGTTCCACTAAAAAATAATTTAGCCTAAGTTTCAACCTCCCTACATGCATAAGATTTGGGTAAAGATCAGGTTTGAAAAGCCTTTGTTAGAATTTTGTGTCCAGTTTTTACTCTCCTAAATTAATAGGCAATGTGAAGAAACGGAAGGCATCCAGAAACAAGAATGAGTTAGTCAAGTGAAAGAAATAAAGTGAAAATGCCGCCTCAAAGAGCTGGAGTTGTTTATAGTGTGAAAAAGGAAAAGTAAAGACAGGAATGAATACTTTTCTGCAAATAAATGAAGACTTGGGAGCACTCCCGGGGTAAAAGAAAATAAGGGATAAGGGTGATTATACTCTGAATATAATAAATAGTTAACCTCTAGAACTGTAGCCTTTAAAGATGTTCAAATTTTAGGTAAGCTTTGGAAATATTTAGGAAACCTTTATTTGAGAATGGCGAATGTCAGTGCACAGGGTGTGTGTGTGTGTGTGTGTGTGTGTGTGTGTGTGTGTGTGTGTGTNAAAAAGAAGCATTTCCTTCTCTCTATCAGAGATGGGCAAATATCTCACAATCATTCTATCAGGTAATGTAATATTTGAAACATAAACCAACAAAAATTAGAATTTAAAAGGGAAGTGGTATATTCAAATCATGAGACAATTCTGACAATTCTTTGCAAATATTTTGGGACCAAAGTCTCTAAGGAGTAAGGTTAAGCTTACAAATTTTGTTTAATGTAAATCCTTTTAGGTCCTTACTATAGAAAATTCCTGCAGTATATGATGATGGGCTTCGCAATGCTGGTTTCATAATCACTGAAGACTCCTTGGTATATATTAGAGAGCAAGAACACACTTTACTAAGTATGTGAAGGAGTGACATCACCATGTTTGGACTAATATATCAGTAAAGCTGCGGCCACTGAGAACAACAACAAAAGGACATCAGAAGTTACATTTAGATAATTAAAAAGAAGATGAAAAATTCCTGTTTTGGTTTTCCTTCTAGCATGCATTTCAGAAGATGAAACTGTTGAAAATGTATTTAGGTTGGAGATCAGTTCTGATATCTATTTCAATGCCATACCCTATTTCACTCAACAGAGTAGCTTTTACCTTTGACTTGATATGGGCACAATCTCAGGTATGCTTATATTCTTTTTTTTAAAACCCTGGCCTAAAGTTGAGAATGTTGGTTCTAAAATGAGCCAGAAGTTCTGGAAAGGGTTTATTTTATTTATATATATATATATATTCACCTTTTATTAGTGCTAGTTATTGGGTTGTCGGAAAAGTCATGACGCATTTTTGCAACAAAAAACAGGAAAAATATGTCATGACTTGTCCGACAGCCCAATATTAACAGACTATAGACTATCCATGAAGTGATGTAATTTTGTACAGATGATAAAACAATACGTACTTTCAATGTGGGTAAGGTCATATGATAAAGGATGATGAACTAAGAGCAAAAATTAAGGAAGTGGTATTCAATTAACACAATGAGATTTAAATTTTAAAAAAGCTTCACCTTTTGTGTGAGAGGTGTAAATGTCTAACCATTATGTTGTTTTGTACACCTGAAACTAATATAAAAAATAAAATAAAATAAATAATAATAAAGCTTCCCTTAGGAGCTAAGTGGAAAATGGAAAATTCATGACCTGGGACAGTTTTTTTACCTCTGCACACTTATATTGATGAGAAATTGGCTACCTGTAGGCAGCACAGATGGATAAATCGGTCACATCTTGCCAACCTGGTCTTTCATCTCTCTAGGTAACTGAGGTAAAATTCTGCTAAGGATACTAGGTTTCCCACTGACTGAATAGAGGAACTTACCTTGAAAAATACATGTAAAAAGAAATTATTTGCAAATTTTCTAAAATAGGTGAAGTGTAATTAAAAAAAAATTACTGATAGTCCCTTAATAACAATACTTGGATGCAGCTCTAAAGTTGGAAGGTTTTAATTTGTTTACCAAATTTTTAAGAACAGTGCATCTTTTTCTCTCAAGCCTTGCAGTGCTCTTCCCAGGCTACCGTAATATACAGTCATACACAAGCATACAAANCTGGAGAGGGGGGCATAGGAAAAGCTCTAGCTCCAAAAGGACTAGGCTCGTTTGCACGCATTGGTCCTCCTCTCCTCTAATCAGGATTCAGGAAGAGCAGGAAGGCTGTGTTCATGCAGCAGTGACTTGGAAGAGCTCCACCAGACCACCCCGGGGGCTGCCAGCTGCTCGGGAGACCCATTCCTAAGGCACGCCTGTGTATCACATTTTCAGGGAGTACCTAAGAGTATTATATAACCTAGGTTACTACCATTTTCCCTCTTAAAACTTTCTTTTTAAATGCCTTTCTGAAGAAGAATTTGTGAAATATTAAATTTGCAGAATTAGATTTTTTGGCATTAATGCTGATATTCAAGGCCCATCTGTTTAGTCGGGACTGTGTATGACGATGACATGGTTTAGGTTGAAGAGTGATTCAACTATCTTATCACCTACTCATAAATGTGTTATTTTTCTATGTGCACAAGGAGGTTGTGGAATGATACACAGTTTTAACACATTGAGGGGAAAACATGGCGTAACTATTGTTGTGTTATGACAGTGAGAAGAAATCATTTCTAAGCTCTAAAAATACAAATTCAGTCTCTCTGAATGTAATGACAAAATGATTCAATCTTCAATCTTCGCATGAGACTGATTATAAGTAATGATCAGCTTTTTCTTTCAAGTTATAAATGAAGTCAATGGGAAGAATATGATGATAATGAAAGATATGCAAGCATGATACTTTGACTAAATTTATAATTTCTCATATTTTCTTTGACAAGGGTCTATGACTAAAATAAACAAGTATTTAGGTAATCACTTTGAATTTTGTTTTTCCCATAATAGGATGCGTTGACATGTGACGATGACCTGTTGATCAATTCAGAAGTCAAGTTATTGAGCCAACCTGGTTACCTACCCCCTCATGTATAAACAAAGACAGGCTTAAAAAGCCATCACTATAACATGATTGTGTATCAGAAGTGTGCACAATTTCCCCTTTGTATTCACTTTTTTCCAAAAATTAATTATAACAGTAAGTTCTTGGAGTTCTTAAACAGAAGAATATATACTTAAAGTTTATTTATATACTCATCTACACAACTTAAAGTAGAAAATTTCCCTTGACTTTCATATTGTAAAAACAAATATGTCAAATGAAAATGATACATAATTAAGATATAGTCTATATGCATTATTTTCATATATCTGGATATCTGTAAAGTAATATATTAAAATAATAAAATACACTATGTTGAGGGTAACCATGCTATTTAAGTATTTAAGGTAATATTCTAAGTATTTGCTTTTTTTGCATTCGTATTTCACTACTGAAAGGGATATAAAATGATAAAAAGATGGCGTCCTCAAAAAAAAATCTCAGCTTTGTAATTTAACTGCTCTGGACCTCAGTTTCTTCACCTGTTAAATGGGGATACTAATGACTATCTTGCCTAACTTAACAGGACTGTTGCAGGGATCAAATAAAATAATGCAAGAAAGCTAGTTTTGAAACTATATGGTGTGCCCCCCCACACACCCAAAGAAAGAAACGTACATTTACCACTGCAGTATAAATCTTCCCATCCACACAAGTTTTTTGTTTCTTTAGAAAAAAAAATCAATCCCAAAACACACATGATGTGACTCTGGTAGAAACCATCCGCATCACAGACCTGGTTTGAAAGAAAAGGTTCTTAATTCCCATATACTGGGAAAGAGATTATCTCCGATAATGGAAATGTAAATCTCAGCTTGCCGTTGTTTATTCCAGACAGACATTTGTGTGTTAAGTCTGTTTATCAGGCAACACTTTGTCTAAGCCAGGAAGTAGTCAGTCTTTGTAACAAGATGTATGCAAATGAATTTCCCATGAGTCTCTACAGCAAATTGTAGCAGGGGAAAAAAATTTTCCCTGTTACTTTACCAGCGGGAAGCTACCTCAAAAGTAGACTAGAGGCAGAGAACTCTGAGCTAGACTATGCTGATGAGTTTAAATGAGTCCTAAACATGTGCTCACAGTCTGTTGCTCTTTATTCTAAGCAGGCTTGGTGCATTACATCTGTTTATCAGACAATACTCTATCTGGGTATTCAGGCTTTGTAACCTGTGTGAAAATGAACGGTGACCATAATTCCATGCAATAACCTGTCTGAGGCAAAATTCCAAACCTCCTGTCACTTTAAGAATCCCCACCAATAGAAGCTTCCACATAACCTTTGAGACTTTAAAAAAATACATCCAGCTCTAACTTTTTGCCCACCCTCTACCTTAAATAACTTGATTCCCTAATGGCATGATAGACTCCGCACAGAATGGTGAGGGTTATCGTGCAAATTGAACTGATAAAAAATTTGCTAACATCCCCCATCGAATGGTCAAAGACAAGGAGTTTTTAAGAGAAAATATTTTTCTATCATAATACGAGTATTTCTTCTTTAACTCTATTATTTATCCTGGGATCCTTTTTTTTTTTTAATCATAATGTAACTAACGCTTTTAAAAAGTCTGTACATGAAGAGCTGAGCAGTGTTTTCTTTTTGTTTTTCATGTTGGATTTCTACAGGGTTTGAAAATCTGACCAAAGGATCGAATTGGTTTAACTTGTCTTCCTAGACAAAATAAACACTTTAGGACTCTACTTGTTTGTATTCTCCTCAGTGGTGCTGTATGCATCAGCAGCTAAAAACAAAGAAACTTTTTAGCTGCTCAGACAAAATGCAGAAGCTTCCCAAACAAGGAGGCAAGGGAGGGGGCATGGGCTGGGGGGGAGGGTGGGGGTGGAGAAGTGTGCAGAAAGTCTGACAGTCCATTCAATATAGGGATGATGACTATAATGCATCCAGGGTCCCCTTGCTAATTAAATATGCATTGGCACAGTTTTGATCGATGCAAGCCATGGATCAGATGACACACCTGCAAAATCTTGAGCCCAGAGCTCCCAGGAAAAGGGAAAATACAGTCTTGTCTCCTTATCTTTGTTTTCAAAGGCTCTCAATTTCTGTGCTTAGATATCTAATTTAATTCTCTCACCCCTCAGCAAACTGGATTAGGGAAGTCAATACTGCCTTTGTGCACCGACAGGAAAACACAGCTTTCCTTTTATTCAATTTAGCTATGACCTTTAGACAAAGATAATGACAACTGTCTAAAAGTAAGGTTAAGGCCTCAAGAAGACCCCCAGAGCTAGGGTTCCCATAGAATTTTGGATGACAAGGTGGTGGGGTTTACTATGACATTTTCCTGCTTGGAAGGGGGAAAAAAAAGGAGGAGGAAAGGGAATTAAGAATTGGTGGAGAGTGGGAGAATAAAGGGCAGGGCGCAAAACATGGTAGAAGAGATTTAAATCCACTGACTAAATGACCAAACTCTCAAAACTCAGCTGGACCTTGTGATATCCATAACCAAAAAACAATTCCATGAAAGATTAGGCATGAGAATGGCATAGTAATCATTTGCCTAAAAAACGCAGAAACCTAAATGAGAAGGTTGAAGATTCTGTGGTTGGATGAATCTGGAAGTTTGGGGTTTCTTTCTTTCTTCCTGAAGCATTTGAGAACACAGGACAATCAGTGTGCTCGTGCATTCCACCACGGTGAGAGACATAACTAGAGATTTTGGCCACGTCTGGGGTTCTGCAGTGTTAGCAATGCTCACGCCACTACTCCTAATCAAAAGGGAAAGTGATACTGGAACGTTCTCCTGAAACAGCACTGTTTCCTTTTCATCTCTTTGTCTTTGGGCCTTATTCCATTCATTAATTCAATGCATTCATTAATGCATCTGCTATGTGTCTTTCACCCTGTATACCTGGAGATACACAATGAAAAAAGGCACGGTCTCTTTTCTCAAGGAGCTCTCCATCAATCAGGATAATGATAACAAAATTAAGATTCTGTGGCACCCCCTCTTGATTAAGTCNCTAGGTGTGCTCATAAGTAACTATTGTCATGAGCACTCAACATGCTATAGGTATCAGTTAGTATGTTACAAAGAAAAGAAAAAGTCTTAATCTTGCAAGCTTAATACAGAGCTTCTACTGTGAGAGTCTTCCCAAAACAAATAAAATTCAAAGCATCATTGAGTGGATGTTATGAGCAGGCATTGATGATTGATACACAACACTTGATAGTGAGACACAAGATTGAAAAAGACATCTTTCCCAGCATTCTGGTATAGCTCTAATTTCTAAGACTGTAAGAAACTAGAAGAACTCCTCAGTGCCACTATATTTAAAATGGTAACTGAATTGATATCTCTATTGACCTGCTATATTAAATTGATCTCAATGTATTTCAAGAACAAGAAAAAAAATTAGGCAGCTTAGCTTCTAATATAGTATTTTCAAATTTGGAACTGTATACTTTTGTTATTTTCTACAACTATCAGAATATCATTACTTCAGTTCTGATTTGAATAATTTATGATTGGTGAAACATTTTTTAAAATTAGAGACATTATAGAAATGGAAAAATTAATTCCCATTTTAACATCAGTTGTTTGATAATCTGAAACAGTCATGTAGATAATACTGTCATGATTTTAAAATATTTTATTTTTTTAGGTAAATATAAATATCAATTATCATGCGATTGTACTTAAGATCAAATTTTTAGCAATAAAAGCCTTAATCTCAATCTTCTGCTTATTATTAAACTTATTATCGCCCTCAAAACTAATGTATTACTTAATGTCCACATAAGATGATGATGGTGATGATTGTTAACAGCAAGCATTTACTAACTGCCTATAAATAATAAATGGCCAGCGTTGTGAGCTAAGTGATTTACATACCTGTAAATTTCCCAGCAACTTTTGCAAACGAAATATATTATCTTTATTTCAGGTTGAGGAAACTGAGAGAGCGCTAAGACAAAAATCTGGATCTCAAAAATAGATTGACTCTGAGCTTAGGTTTTCTCACTTCAACAAGTTGTGCATATGTGTTTAAAGTTAACCAGAAATCATAGACTTTCCTTTCCAGTGAAATTTTTATTTGCACAGATGTATGTGTGCATGTTGGCATGCACACATGTGCGCGTGCACGTTCGCGCGCACACACACACACACACACTCACTCACATACATTTTAGTTAAATCAATTTCATATGCAAAAGAAAAGTGAGCCAGGGCTAAGTTATTAAAAGAAGCCTTTGAAGCGAGGAGAGATGATGTGTGAAAGACATACCACAAAAGTTTATTTAAACAAAGAACAAGCACAGAGGGATGGAACAAAAGTGAAAATAAGGGAAATGAAAGCTCTCCATTTTTTTCCATCTTTCCTCTGTTGTGTATGGATTTCTCATACATAAGAAAGACAGAAAGAGACATCAGAAATTTATGAAACTTCCAAAAGTAAAATAAGTTTCATCTATAGTTCAGATGAACCAAGTTCATACAGCTTTTCAATCCGTTTTTTTTTTAATGTTAAAACACAATTATATTATCCTCTAGTAAGGTCCATAATTTTAAACATAATTCCTTACTTGCAAGGAAAAATTTCAAGGTAAGATTTTATAAAATATTTTTATGGCATCTTTTTCAATGGCATGTTATGAAAGCAAAATTTTTGACTTGGCTTCAAACAAGAGATAAAGAGAACCCCTTCACTTCATTCTTATAACGCACTACAGAACATTTCAATATCCCAGTGTACATTTCAATAGGCATTAAACTGGCCCGTGGTTTTCTTAGAATTTCAATTTTTGTCTGGAGATATATGTGTGTGTGTGTGTGTGTGTGTGTGTGTGTGTGTATAGATATATATATGTATAAAACATTGTTAAAGGTTAAATTCAAATCATGAAAAGAAACATATGGTATATAGGCTGTTTAATTTCTAAACCTGTTTCATATATATACCTACATACAAATGATGGAATTTTATAATTGAACTTTTAAATCTATATTATCAGAGGTACTCTTCAAAACAAGGTAACAAATTCTATGTTATCTCTCAACACAAACATTCCCAAGTTTTAAGCTATAGCAGTTATCTTAACTAAAAGTGAAAAATTCAGGCAATCATATGACACACATCATTCAGATCATGAAACTGACATGGTACTTGTAGAAATAAACATTCCCTTTTTAGAAAAACAAAAAGGGACTTTTAAATTGCTTTGGGGATTGGAAACAGAAAGAATGGGCAAAAAGTGGCAAAGGAGAAAGATAGAGTTGATCCTCTAATCTGAAGTTAAAAATAATTTTTGTCTGTTTGCATTTAAATAGAAAATATTATGGAAGTCATATAGAGACACTCTGCTTACATAAGGCATTATTACCTTTGCATATAAATGGAAGCACATTTCTAGCACTTATATTATTACAAATATTGAAAATGATCTCCAGAAGCTTTTAGCAATGTACTCTTTGTCTTGTTTCCAAAGAAGCAATCCAATTAAAATGATCGTTTTCATCATAAAGAACTAGGACAAGGACCTGTACTTTGTACCCAGAATCTTACAAACTACGAAACATAGATTGAAAACTTCTATATGCTTCCGTTGTACTTGTACTAACCAAGCATGATTTACAAATACTTTCCTAGAAAAGAAATTGTATGTTTTTTTACTGCCTCTTCTAGTAAGCCTCCTCCATAATCCCAACCTCTATCATGCTTGCTTCCTTGAATTCACTATTTCACTAGTATTATCTTGTGCATTCAAACTTGTCAACAGGAACATGATAATGAATGTTATTCATTTTTGTTACATTTCCTCTACCTCCCCTGGTCACACTTTCCATGTTAAGGATACTTAATAAATATGTTGGCTAAATTAATTTTCTTATAGGGGGATTATTTCATTGTTTGTCCTAATTATAATATTTCGTTCCCATATGAAAGGCATTTATTCATTTATTTATCATGTTCTTATGTTCTAACTTTTTTCCTCACTCAATTTCATAAATTTAGCTCTTTTTCAATAAAAAATATTTATCGAGTATCTTGCATAGGTTGTGCTTTAAATGGCTTGCACTATAAACAATACTAATGAAATTATGAAATAAAAAATGTATTATTTTATATCTTTCAGCATATCTGCCATATGAAAGATGAATGCCTTCCTTTCAAGATAGTTGAATGGATGACCAAATGATTACCTACTTCTCTCACAGCTCAGATAAATAATTAAAAGGAGATATACACAGATTGGTTGCATACTTAAGAGTTAGAATCAATTAAAACAAAATTGTTGAATGCTCTTCCAATAATATATCACTTCAGGGACCATGAAATGCTACCTTTACATTTCTAAAATCACTAAGGTCAGATTAGAGCCTTAATGCTATCTCTCCATGAGCATTTAGAGTGAGTATGCATAGAGATGTGGAAATGGGGGGCGGGGGTTTTAATTGGCAATTTTTTAGTTACTAATATCTTTATAATTAAGTGGCTTAAAAGTGTCTTAAGACACCCTAGAAATGGTCACTGAATATTTATTGAGCACACCTAAAGTCAANTAAGAATTTAAATACAGATGGCATGTCTCCTTGGTCTGTTTCCTTTATTATTCAAGTGGTTTCATCTTTCTAAATTCAGACTTACACCCCATTCTAGAAGGTGAGGAAAATATAATGCATAATGCAAAAATGTTTAAAGCAAATCATATGATATCTACACTTGATAATATTTCATGGTTTTATACCAAAAGAATCACTGCATATGGAAGATTAAACATTTGTTAAACGCTAGAATACTGAGCCTGCCTTTCAAACAATTCAAAGCGAGGGGCATATTGATGACACAGCAACACTGTGGTCTCAGAGAGACTGTGGGAAATGTCAAATTTATGGCCATGGGGGTGATTGGTGGATGGTTTTGTGGTGTGTATGGTGTTTTGTTTTGTTTTGTGTGTGCTTTTTCTTTTCTCTTTTGAGCCTCTGACAGAAACAGAGCTCTACAAACTTTCTGGCGACCTCCCAGGAAAACAGAAGGAAGCTGTATCCTGTACTTCCCCTGGGATCTAATGAAATATACAGCCTCTGGGCTTCTTTCAATTTGGACTTTCAGATTGCTAAACCAGTTAAAAGGGGATCCTAGCTGTCACAAACGTCACATGCTCGGGGTCACCTGCTGCTTGGGGGTTCTCATGCCAGTTGTTGACATAATAAGCACCCCTTACACTTTAATTACAATTCACAGTGTGCAAACTATGCAATCTGCTTTAAGGCAGACTGTCTTTTAAATCAACACGAAAATTCTATTACTAATATGGCAATGAAATGTAGCAGGGGAAGGGTGTGTCCAGATGACTAACTATATTCAGATATCTGCCATTTGCGGAAGATACGGGCAACATTTGCCAAGAGATAAAATGGTGTTGCTACCCTTAATTCTGGGAGATGGGACTTTCATCTGCTCCAAGGCTTCCTATGAATGGATCACAAAAATGAAATACACTATGCTTCGCGTGTTGCACTTTTATATGTGTGTAACAACTATGTATTATTTTGTCACATAGGGGCCAGACTATGCTATGTAATATCTTGCCTATCCAACAAGATTGATCAACTGTTAAAGAACAAAGAATTTCTACTCCTTCTATATTTTCCTCTCTAAACCTAGGGCAGTTCAGGAGATGTTTAACACATGCTTCTAGAGTTGTGTTGATGCTCTATCATTTACTAGATCCTCGTATTTTGCTAACTACAGACCTGTGAAAGCTATATTCTTGCAATCAAAACATAAAAGGTTATTTTAAAATAGAGCCCATTTAAAATAATATGACAATGCAGGGAGCTATTTAAAAAGTGCTAACACATAATTATAACCTACAGTTTTCTCCAAAAAAAACAGTGGAAATTAGTTACAATTATATTACAGAGAACTACTATAAACATAGGTGGGCTAACCTTTGAATGAACTGTCCCAGTGCTCTGGGAATTACAATCTCACTTTCAGTGCCACAAATGACGTTAGATGAAACACATGAAATCCACCCATTTCAAGTACTTTCAGGTTTATAAAGTCTGACTCAAACACCTTAGTTAAGCTACAGGTATGCACCACTGTAAAATACCACCACCACCACCACCACCAGCAACAAGATAGTCAAACAACATAGAAATCCAAATTTACAAAAATTGGAAATTATAAAAACAAAAACAATGCCTATGCTTCCTTTCGTGAAGGATGTATATGAATTACAAATGCTATCAAGACAACTCAAATTAGCCAATAATTATTCATTGCTTTTTTCAGTGCCAGGCAATAGCACATGCTAGGGCAAAACCCACGCTAGGGCAAAACCCACCACCACCACCACCAATGACAACAAGAGACAAAGAGTTTATCTTATTTAGATACGGTTATTCTAACAGAAGAAACAGATGCATCCTCCACTGTCCTTTCAAAAATAGTTTCTTTGGGAAAACGTTCACTCCTTTGGCTACTGGGTTTTTTCTTCACAAAGACAGGCACAGAGCAATTTTGTTTTCTTTCCTATTTGAATATTTCAGTCCTCACCTGGCTCTCTGCTGCTCCAGTTAAACCATTTCATGTCCAGCTGCATAACAGTCCCAATCTGTAAGTGCATCCATCCTCAGGAGACCGACGGCTATGAGAAGCTCACCTTTACCAGCGGCTTCAGCATTAAGCCTCCCTCTAGCATTAGACCACATGCTCTGATTTTGGTACCGGTAATTTCTGCCATGTTCTTCTTCAACAGTCTAGCTCCAGCTTAAGTGCCAACTCCTGTACCTCTGTTTGGTCAAGTACCCTGGCTCACCTGGAGTGCCCTGTCAGTGCCCTGGCCCAGTTTTTCATATATGTTCTGTGTACATATTAAACAAATAANGTGAGAAAATAAATAAATGGCTACAAATATTTTCTGAAAAATTATACAAAAAATACACATCATGTCCTCAGAAGCAAAGCAAAGTAGAACACTGAGGCAAAGTAGGACATGTGTATAGACATAGCATTTCTGGGAAAGATGTTGGAGGCTTAAATTGTTCTAACTGGCCCTCTGCCTTGATTGAGCAAATTCATGAGTTCAAAAACTCAACTCTTCCATCTTCTTGATTTTTTTCTGGAGGCTCAAACTCAGTGAAAGTGAAAAACAAAAATGCAACACAGGGTTGACCTATTGCAAAGTAAAAGTCCCCCTGCCTAAGGAATGACTGCCAGACTATTATATAAAGTTTAATTAACCCACTGGCATTGCAACACAAGCCCATACTACTATTCTCAACTGTATGGCAACAACATGTTGATAACTAGGACAAGAGTCCATTGGGTGTATTAGCCCTCAATTGCCATTAAAATACATTAATTAAAAGTGTTAACACGTTACCCAGTGCTTTCTATCAAATATTTGAAAAGATTTCGGTCAGTGTGTACAGTTCTGGCTTTGCTTTTACCTCGTTTTCACCAGCACCTTACTTGGGTTCAGCAAGTACCTGTAATCGCATTCTTTCCCGTTCCTTGTCACATGTATACAGCGCAGGTTCCTATCCGGAATTTAGAAGGTAACTCAGTGGAGAAGAGGATGAAGACAGAATCTCTTCCCTTCCTCTTGGCAGAATTAATTCCTCTTTCCTCTGGCTGCCCACATCCTGGTTACTAAGAGCAGAGCTCAGCTCCTATTTTACTTCTCTGTGTATATACTTCCCGTCTGTCTTTTCAACAAGCTGTAAACCCTTGAGGGCACAAGGCTCCCACCTGCCTACAGAAAGGCTTGCACATAGTAAATGCTCAATAAGGGACCTTTAATAGAGGAATAGAGGGGTAGGGCCAGTCTGGGCAAGACTTTTATGCAAGGGCTATCCCCCGACATGGCCCATAGACTTTTCTATCTCCGAGTACAAAGTCCAATTAGAAAACAGGATAGATTTTTCAAGTAAGGCTGAAAATTCCTGAAATGGCTACACATAAAGAAGCATTTCCTATGGATGGGAGAAGTGGATGGAGATAGTCTCAGAGACACAGAGNCAATACCTTTGCCCTTAGTTTCATTTGGTCAACCAAAAAAATGGTTCTCAGACTTCCCACATTATCATAATAAAGCTCACATGATATTTGATTCTTTAGAAATTCACCCAAGCCTTTTGTAAGTAGAAGTACTCATATATGTTTTGCTCCTATGTCTTTAATAAATAAAATTATTTAAATGTACTGAATCATTTCATTTTTAGGAGTTTCCATTTGGAGTCTATCATGGCTTTTTTCCTGACATATGCAGTGCTAAGTTATTTAACATTAATTGCAGTACAATATTTTAAAATTTCTTCACATGGTGCTAATCTCAAGTGCTTTGGATGTTTGAACCACACTTGGAAGCCATCAAGTTTTGTGTATCTTTATACCATGGAGCAGTTGAATATGCAAAAAAGATTAGTCAATGAACTTTAATCTATAACCAAAACCTATACTGAATTATAAAATTTCAAAAATGTATGAGTTGATATAAATGAGAAAATTGCAAACATCCTACATAATAAGGAAAAAACAAACCTAGATCATTATAACACCTGAATTTGCTTACGTAGCTTTGAAATTAGAAAAGCTTTGAGAAACCCACCACAGACGATGGGGTCATACCCACTTAAACCCAGTTCAGTACCAGTGGAGCTGATGTGCTCTCACCTTCATCTAAATTCATTTTAGCTGTCATTTTTGTTTTCATTTTAGGATACAATCTACATTCTTTTCTGTGGTTGTAGTGTAAGGGGAGATAATATTTTCCATTTCGGTAACTCAGTATGGGTGAGTAATTTGCTTAGTAATAATCCTAAAATTAAATTGTCTTTCATACAATGCCTAGTAATAGTTTGTGTAGGATTAGCCAAATGAACTGTCTTCAGAATTTGCTTTGAAAAAAAAAAAAGAAAGAAAAGAAAGCTTCATATTTGTCACTTGTATTTATTTTGATTTTAAAAAACCATGTTTTCTGGGAAGTCTCTAATTAGGTGCTATTTCAACAGCTTCTCTTCATCAAAAAGCCTGAGTGATTAGAACTCTGATTCTTTTTTCAAAACTCATCACCACTCTACAGAATGACTAATAATTAATCATTCTCAGGAGGAAGACGCCTGTTTCTTTCAGGCCACCAAACATTTATTGNACTTGGGCCAGTGAAGCAACGTCCTCCACAACTAGACTGAAGAACAAAAGGACAGCAACTTGTCTGTTCCCCTTCCCCCAATTCCCCAATAAAAAAGAATACAGAACCTTAGGAAGATGCACCATTTGGGAAACAAAAGATCATAAGGCAATTACTTTTAATTTAGTTCTGTGGGTCAAACTCGAGTTTGGGGATTCTAGACGACCTGAAACCCTCCTTCTCAAGAGTATTTTAATATGACGCAGTTATGTGATTTGTGCATCAAGAAGTTTTGTGCATGAAGTTTTCCAAAATTCATTTGTCTCACTCAAGCTTTCCGTTAAAAGCACTATCTTGCATTAATGTGCACACAGATCGTAATTCTATTCACAATGTTACACATTTTGCTTCATTTTCCCTTGAATTGCAGTCTGCCCAATGGCTTGGTTAAGATTTGTCCCTCCAGCCAGCATGAGAGCTGGTTGAAGTCAGGTTTGTATTTTCCCTGCACCTAGCTCAGTGGCTGACCTGTACAGACTTGGTAAATGCTGGCTGAGTAAGATTTTTCAGAACATTCTCAGATTAATGTTTGCTTATCACCCTACATACATATACAGAATAGTTGAAACGCATGAAGAGAAAATTTAGTCCTTTAAGGGTTCAGAAATCATGATGAAAGATAACATTCTCACAAAAAACAAAGAGTTCAAAATCAGGAAACACTTAATAAAGGTGGTCATGAGGATACTTATTCTCTCATTTAATAAACATAAGAAAGTTCTCAGGGTCATGCTGGCAGTAGACGGTTTCTGGTCCTGAGATAAACACCCCTTTTCCAAGATAAAATCATTGGTCAGCTGTGAAATAATGATATGATAGCTGCAAGGAATCCAGTGGTGGCAGCAAGTCAACTCAAAAGGCCAATACTTGTAGGAATCAATATACACTGCAGTGGAACAGCAGTGGTGACCAGATGTCTGTCGGTAACACCCTGAGGGTATCCTCTCACCTCCTCTCACCCAAGATGCTGCCTTCTTCCCCCACACATTAAGGGTAGTATCAAGATCAATTACAGCATGCCCCCAGTGGACTGTGACAGGCTGGCAGCTGTAACACCTGTCACAAGGTCTGCATGACATTAACAAAGACCCGGAAAGTAGCTTCAGAGAGCTGGCCCTACGACAGACAGAGGCTAGTGTGGTGCTGTGTATGCCACTGTTTCAAAGATACTGTTCACTGCTTGACAGAAGACTATTTCAGCAACTCGTTACTTTCCTTAGGACCTAGAACTGGGCTAAACACATACATTTTAAAAGCCCAGTTCTTCAGAGTACCACCTCTTAACTGGAAATGAAACATGAAAGTCTGTGAAGAATACACTTCACTCAATGTCCGCTCAACATTTTACCCATCTGAAATATTTATCAGTGCTACTTAGGTGATGAACTTAAGGCGTGTCTTGACACTCTTTTCACGATGGCCCTGTAACTTGGGGAGTTGGAACCTCTTGAAAACATGGAGTATTTCTTACTCATCTATCTTTCTCCAGTATGCAAAAGTGTATGTATACACAAGAGGATGGATGGATGGATGGAGGGATGGAGGGATGGATGGACAAATGCATGAAAATTACTTAATCCTTACAAAAATTATGAGACAGCCAAAAAAGCAAAATGGTTAAGAGATTGAAAGAGGGTCCTCATTTTGGTTAACTATCAGCATTTACAGGCAAAAGGAATTATTTTAGGATTCCTGAACACTACTGAATACTGGCCTGTGAAAAAGTCCTGCAAAATGCTTAGTCAACTTAAAATCATTGATATGCTAAGATACTAAGGCTACTAATGAAGAACTACAGAAGGACCAGTAAGCTAATTAAGAAAGAAGCAAGCACATGACGTCTTAGGCAGAGTAAACACTCAGTATGTGATGACTGTGATTATACTTCTGATTATGGTGATGAATAAGAGAAGTTAGGCTAGTGAATTATAGTATGTCCTCCATGGATCACTTCACCTCATCTTTAAAAGGGATAGAATGAACAATGACACAAAGACTGTTGCTTCTGGAGATAGGCTTTCTAAACCTACAGCAATGGTATCTCCACATTTTTTTAAGCGTTGAAAGGAATCTAACAAATCATTTTAGTTCAGTCACCTTATTTTTCAGAAGAGGAGACTGATTCCCCAAAGATCAATAAAGTATACCTGAAGTCATACAAGTTGGAAGCCAAGTGACTTACCTGACCAGTGATTCTGTTTCTCTTCTTGCATAAAGGGACCAATAATACCCAGCTCTTGACAAGTCACACTATTACAATAAGTGATACAGCGTGTCTTATTTTAAGTATTTGTCACAAAGGCCCAGTATAAATTAAAGATAACATTACTCTTGCAAAATAATGTCGATGAAGATCTCTACTGTTAATACCATTACTAAAACCATTACTACTGTTATATTTGTGTCTTGCCAACTTTATGAGCGGTCCAGTTCCTCTTCCAAAACAGCATTATTAGATCTTCTCACTAGGATAACTATATTTAAATACTAAGTAGCTTATGATTCATACTTTCCAAAATAAAACAGCTCACTTCCAAATGCAAAAACTGTCTTCAAATTTTGGACACGTAAAGAAGCCACTAGAAAACAGTGGGTTTTAAGTAGATGCAGCAGTTATGGTTATTTTGATTCTTTGGGGTTCACACAAGGTTTAAGGGACTTCACTCAGTTTATGGGCTTCAGAAAAGGCTCAAAGTGAACTTCACCTGGAACTTTTCACATGGTTTTGAGCATTAACCAGAAATTGAGTGGTTTATAGATCATCCAAAAGAATTTCTGTCTTGGAATCTTGCCGTGAACTGTAAGCATAGAAATTCCGAAAGGATTTATATCACAACGTGACTACAGGTTTTTAGTAACTGTTTCTGTTTTCTTATTTTTTGATATTTTAAATGACAACTGTAAAGCAGATACATGAAAAGAAGAGATTTATATTCTGAAGTTTAAGAAAATAAATAAATAAAAACGTAATGTCTGGATATTTATATAATAGTTCGGAGTTTACAAGGTGCTTCCACATACATTAACTTATCTGAATGCTAACCACTGACCTTTGTAGGATATGATTAGATCAATTTTTATCCTAATATTATCTCAGGCTCTTCATCTATGTAATTATACATTTTCTAACTGAAACATTTATGAGGAATAATAATCAATTATTAATAGCATTTTTTTTAAACAAAGTGTTAAATCAAGTCATTTTTATAGCATTTTTTTTCCTAAGGAACAAAAGCTTGAACTATAATGTGTGGAAAATATTTTGGTGCCCCACAGTTAGGCCTTTGAACTTTAAAAAATATACTTTGTATTTATGGAAATGTTTTCAGGGGATGTTATAATGAAGATTTTCTGTGTAGACCATGTTTAAAGATCTAACACAATGAACGTGCCCTTAAAAAAACAAAAACTATATCCCTCAACTTAACTCTGCATAGTTTATTAGATTTTAGGATGTTGTCCTAACTGTAGTTAAGAAAAGCCATCTCAATTTATGGGGTTAAAGTCATCAAAGGTCCAACTAAGTCCTCCTCATATTTATGTATGAAATGCCATTTTTGCTTAAATTTTGAAGATTCAGATTTATCCCAGCCACCTTTCTATATACATAATGTGTATTTGAGTTTGAAGAAACTAATAAGAGGATGTTTATTCCAACTTATTTCAATCTATTGAAAGTATTTCATGAAGAAAAATATTTACATTTCTAATATATCTCAGACAATAGACTAGCAATTCATATCTGAGTCCAATTATTGGTGACAATTTAAATATAGACAGGTAGAAAAAATCTTTAGGATTGTTCCTTGAAAACCATTAGGTGTGCACAGAAAATAATTTGTATGAGGCAAAATATTATGGCATTTAAAAGGAGGGGGATGGTATGCTTTTGTTTGAGGAAAAATTCAAGATTTGGGCCTATCGCCAGAACTCATGAATAATCTAAGGTTTTTAAACAATCCATTATGAAAAGCATTAAAATGCTGTCAGATTATTTGAATGCTACTTAAAAGTAAATAACTACTCTTGTGAGAATTTCTGACCCAAATGCAGGTGACTATCATGTACTAGATTATCCAAGTCCGTCGTTTTATTTATAATTCATAACGGTATAATGAAACTCCCATTTATTCATGGTGTACTGTAGCTACACCCCAGCCTTCGGCTTCACTGCACACTGGCGTTTAGTGAAGGGTAGCCAGCCTCTCTCACCTATCCTGGCAGACCCAGGCCTCTGGCTGTGAAGAAAACCACAGTGTGGGGAGGAAAGCCTACAAAAGAATGAAAACAGAAAGTGTCTCAGGCCTTGGCAGAAGGACACTAAATAAAATAGAGAGTGGTGACTCATTTTGGCAGTGAATCCACCTCAACCCCTTCAAAGCCTTTGGCAAGAGTCCTCAGAGGAGACCCCAGCCTTTTGCCAAGCCACAAAACACCACAATTATTATCGCAGCAGTCATCAACAAAACAGATTTTGTAAACTGACTTGTTGGCACATAGATTAAAGAAGCTATAAAAAGGAATAACAGCTGTTTGGGTTGCCCTGTGCAGAAAGCTACTATATAGGAAGTAAATTTTATATCTCTATACATACTTGGGTAGACACACACAAGCATACACATACACCCCATGTACTAATTACACACGCACACTACGTAGAAAAGGGGAAAATGCCAAGTACACCACTACGTGCATTTACAATACAGACAACTCTTTCAGACGAAAATACATTAGAAGGACAAACAGAAAAATTTCCTGAAGAAGAAATTTTGTAATTCACGAATCTAAACTAAGAACTATGTCTAACACACAGCATGATGAATAAAGTTTTTCTTGGTTTTCATATAAGCAAGAATGCTGATGAATTCTTTGGGAATTTGCAAAAATACACCTTACTCTACCTCCCTAAACATTGCCCGATTGGCACTTCATACTATAAAATTTAGAATTATCTCATGTTCTGGGCAATTTGAAAAAATTTTACTTGCTTACAAATTCATAGATATAATCCATTAGAAACAAAGTAAAAATAGCATATTTTTAAATGATTTCATTTTTACCTCTGCTACCATATTGTTCACCTAAATAAATTGCCAAGGAATAATACATAATAAAAAAAGCAGAAAAAAGTCAACAGGTAATAATTAGCGCTATTTATATATTCCTGATTTGAAGATGAAAAATGTATTGATTTATTGTAAAGAGGCATGGGCTCCTGATTTTTAACTTACAAATTGAAGATTTGTTCAAGTTCCTTGTCACTAATACAGTAAAATATACAAGAATTAGCAAGAAAGACTTTTAATTAAACTACACTTGTAATATCATATAACATTACGAATATATTCTGTAAATATGTATTAAGGGCTCTTCCATGCAACTCTCATATTGCACAAGTGTCCAGCTAACCTCCAAAGGCCTATGTAGCTCTATGCTGAATTTTCAAAGCTGAAGCGTCTTAATAGGCATTGATCTTTTACATTAAAGGATGCACAGTTCAAATTTCAGTACTGTCAATGACATTAGGGTTCACAGGGCCTTGGCTGACAATCGCCTACTACGAGAGAAAAGATTGAAAAGGAACTTAAAGGAGTCTTAGCTACAACGTTCACTAAATGGCAGTAAAAAAGAACTGAAAGTAACATTTCTTGCCTACCTCTTAAAATAGAGTATATACCAAGTGTGTGCATCTCACCAGCTAAGGGCTCCCTGACTGAACAAATCCTAAAACTGCAGATTTCCAAAAACGCAAACTATATAGACTATATTACTATATTATCACTCGTGGATTCCACTACTGATTGACACTGGACAAAGCACCACCACCTTCATGACAACCAGTTTTTTTGGATAGCTATGTAAGTATTAAATAAAATGCTCTATCAAATAAAAATTATCTTTAGGAATTCAGGTTTCACTTAGAATTTAAAACCTAGTCCATAGCTGATATTAAACAGAAGACCTACTTCAAAAATTCACTGAGTAAACTGGACTGCCTGGAGAAGTTAATTCACTGGTGTATTGTTTAAAGTGTCACATACAGAAAATTTTTAACAAGTTGTAGAAATATATTCGCTATTACATCATTTTTCAAAACACCACAAACCTTACAGTTCTACAACTTATTTTAACGTTAGTTATTTATATCTAATAACCAAAACACACAGTAAAAACTGTATAGGGTTTAATTAGAATCCTTTTTTCCAGGTTTTATTTTTTAAGTTCAAACCATTTCCCCTTATTATCATTTCCCCAGCTTCTCTATCTACCTTGGAACCCAAGCACATTATGCAGCCAGCACAATGAACTAACATGCCAACAGAAGGAATATGCTCCACCTATCCAAGAATTTTATAGCATCCAAGTAAGTATGTACACACGTGTACACACACACACACACACAGAGAGAGAGAGAGAGAGAGAGAGAGAGAGAGAGAGAGAGAGAGAGAGAGACAGTGTCTCCTATGTAGCCTGGAGATCCCTATTGAGCTCATGCCAAGTGTCTGAAAAGTTGGACCCTGTATCCGGTATTTACACTAAGCTAAAATTCTAATCAGCACTAACAGCAGTATGTTTTAATTCACCCTTATGATTTTATTTCAATCTGCTAAGTAGCACAACTGCCAGAAAGCAATTGCTATAAACTTAAGTAAACAAATGCAAAACTAAAATAAATCTTAAACCTGTTGTATATAAAGTTTGTGCCACTTTAGGCAAGCAGTACAAAAAGGCGCAACCTAAGGTCTTGGTTAAGGCTCTTGATCTCATTTAGAAAGCTCTTTGAAAGTATTGCCCTGTCTAGTCTCCGCCCCCCTGCCCACCCTTTCCTAAAGAATTATTTGGTGCCTATAACATCAGGTAGAGAAAATGGCCAACTGGTTTTCCAGTGGTGTTTTCACCTCACGTATTCCCCTGAATAGTCTTCTGCCAAGCATGTGAAACAAGTAGTGCACGGTGACTACTTGAATCTCTGGATGACACTATAACCACTCGTGCCAAGAAGTTGATGCCAAGTCTTGCATTTTCGATTGGTTTTTTCCCCCCCTTCCTTTTTGGGTGGTAGTTGTGTGTAGGGGTTGGCCCAGTGGGGGAATCTGACCAGCAAATCCTGAGAAGTTGGTCACCATTTTGAACCTGTTTAGTGTGCTCAGACCTTGGCAGCCATCTTACAGCTTGGCAACCATTTTGAGAATTTGTTTGGCAAGCTCTCAGAATCCGCTGACACTGTTTAAATAGAATGCTAGTTAAAAATAGTCCACATTAAACAATACAATGTGATATCAGGTAGAGGAACCCTCAATAAATCTTGCCAACAAAACAATTTATAACATCTTCACCAAGGTAAATGACATCCCAATTTTCTTAAATACATCGCACTAAAGCAGCTTAAAAATCTGACTCCTTAACCCTTTAAGCAGACTGATTCTTACAAATCAATACTGGAGGGGCACCAGTGAGTAGGAAGAGAGGAAGGTATAAAGAATGAAAGAGCTGGCTAAAATGATAGTCACAACTTACATCAAAACATTCACAAGCCCATTCAAATTCGAGATATAAAATTGAAGGGAGCAGTACTGTCATCAAATTCCATAGAGTGTAATTCTAGAAAATGATCCAAAATTTCAGACTATGTCCCACTTAATTTTTTTGTTTGTTTGTTTATGAGCACATGGAAACTATCTTAAGGAGACATGTAGTATAGAACTCTTCCTTAAGTAAGGAAACTACCTTTAAAAAATGTAATCTTAAGAACTAGTCTAAAAGAAAGCAAAAAAGGAAAAACTTGTTCATAATAACATTTTTCCAAAACCAAGAGCTATTAATGTTTTCTGACAATGCTGTTATATTCAGCCTTACTCTTTCTCCTTAAGTTACAATGTTTCTAACTTAATCAAAAATAAGTTCTGTCCTTAAAAATATTTCTTGATGTCTACAAATCTGAAATACAAGTGATAATTTTGCATTGGTGTGACTCCGGCCACATCGCCAGACTTCGTTTTTCAGAAGGTTGAATTAACTAAAAGGACACTGGATGATAATTTACCATCATGTGGAAAAGAAAAATGACAATATAATATGAAATATTTTTTGCCATACTAAAATAAATAACATTTTAATGTACAATTCTGTATCTTCCCTTTGATGCTAGGAATAGTTAATATCACATTAGTATGGGGGGGGTAGTTTATGGCAAAATGACCATATTGCTTATTGTTCTATGAAAAAACCTAAAAGAACTCATCTTTCTATGAATCTACTATTATAGTCAAATCATAACTATGATGATAAATCCTAAAGAATTTTGAATGTTGTGATGTTAAAAACAAAAATTTGGATTCATTAAATAATATCTTTAGCCAAATATTTGTTATTTAAATTTTAATGTTTCTTGGGGCAGGAAGAATACCTGGCTTGTATTCTAGTTCCAATTGTGATATAATTTATAATGGTATCAAAAAAGGCTAAATCTGTGCACTATTTACAATGTACATAATATTGCAATGCTTTTTAAACTTTAAGACTGAGTTTTTAAATTTCTACTGAAATTCAATTCAGTAAATATTTTACTTTCTGTAATATCATCGAGTAAAACAAGTAAACCATGGTCAAAATTAGAAATTACATAGGAAAACATTATGCTGAAATGGATCAGTCTAAAGTCTTGATACTATTAGATGTCTCTTTATTGAATGACAGTATCTGCAGTAGATGACGTAAGCGGTGCTAGAATACTTTGGAATGCATTGATAAATTGCTCTATCGATTTCGTTCTGCTTCACTTACCATAATTATAGCATGGTAATGGAAGACATGAATGATATATTTTTACTAGAGAGGAAAGCCCAGAATTTGCCTGTTTCTTTATGAGATTATACCAAATCCTTTCAATTAATACAGCATGATGGATACATAACACTGTTGGAGAATAACAGGCCTGGTTCTAGTGTTCTTGCTTAAATATTGTTTTTCAAATATTTGCAATTACTTCAAATAAATGTATTTAGCATTTTAAAGATATAGCATTTGCACCTCTATAAGATGTTTTTCCAACACAATTTTGCAAAAACATTTTCATTCCATTTAGAAGCTTATCCTTCAAAACTTGAACACATCTTACAAACACAACTTTATCATCTTATATTTACTGAACATACTAGAGGTACCTTAAATAATTCTGATAAGAGTTATGTTGAAGAATAAACATTAGAATTAAAGAGAAAATAGGTAAGCAATTTAAAACACTTAATTTTAGGAGAAAAAATATTTAATAATTTACTAATCCAGATAGCAAGAGATTTAATAGAAAGGACTCAAATGAAAATGAAACCTTTTTAATAGATGTCAATTATAATTATTCATTATCCATAATTATTCAATATCTATAAAAATCACCATATAACTTCAAAAAAATCAAACTCTGCATTACAACCTCACAAACATTATAGCTGACACTGCACCATTTTCTTCCTGATATCACCATTCCCGAGTGTTGCTAAGGAAGGACACCAGGCTTTCCCAAATGAATCCATTTAAAATTAGAAGTGTCATTCCAAGTCATGCAAAAGGAATTTGAGAAATCCTGAACAGGATATAGCCAGGTCTTCACAATTTAGAGCAAGGCTTGATTTACTTTTTGTTTCAAAGTAGTCTTTAATGAAAAAGCCTCATTTTATTAGTGTTTGCTGTTTAGAAGAATAATACATAAAAATGGTAATTTTTAGAAGAATGATCAATTTTGGGGAAAATTTTTCCCCCAACATCTAAATGGTGTAAAAATTGATCTGTACTTCCCCTCTTGCATTTTATAAAGGCTGTCACAGGGAATAAAATGTAACCCAGGAGGGCCACGGCAGCTATCAAACCTTCCCTGACGCATTATAATGTCTGAAGCCCAGACACCAAAGGTTTACATCAGAAAAACTCCAGCATGTAGCGAACAACTCAAAACCAACTATCGACCACACTATTGATTTTTAGTGGGGAAACCAAGAAGGGAAAAGCACCAGAAAAGATAGAATTTCCCTTTTCTTTTCTTATCCCCAACTTAGTGGGCTGCCAACCTTAGGTTTTCTCAGGCTCGAGCCCCCTGAGTTTTGCACTGCAGCTAGCCAGGATGTCTGCATGAGATAATTCAAGCTCAAGGCATACGATCTGCAATGGAAGCCGATTCTCCATTGACTTGCAACATAACCTAACTCAGACCCAAAAGCATTTCTTGACAAACGGGTACAGGAGGAGGCAAGGGAACAACTAGAAAAATAAGACATATGATTATCTTTTCAGATGATATTTGAAGATATCGGACTTGGAAAGTTCACAAAGTACACTTGACTCAGTAACTGATAGGGAGCTAAGCCAATCACATTTGAAAGAGCTTATATGTATACTATGGACAAGGTGTTACAGGTAGATTTATTTGGAAATTAGGGAGTGACTGCCCCACCAACTCCCAAATTTCCAACTAATTACACAGAAAAGTCCAAGTTAATAAAAATTTTTTAAAAAGCCAATTTCCCCCTTGCACATAAATTAACACAAAATGGGTTATTTGAGACGCTGAAAGGTAACAAAACAAAGTGCTTGCTTTAGCTCCTTGGGGTCTTAATCACATAATTTTGAATTGGTTGAGGATCATTTACTTAGATCATTATAATCATATCCTACCAGTATTCTACCATTTAATTTGTGAAATGCATGGCCACAGATCATGTACATGGAAAGAATTATTAGATGCATTCGTTTTATTATTAAATTTAGAGATGGCTCTGAGCCATTTAAAAATAATAACAATAATAATAATGATTAATAACAATGCACTTCCATTCTGACTCACAGAACTATCTCAAGGGGTTTTCCAGCTGTTTGCTAATTAAGTCTTCTCCCCCCCGCCCCGCCCTCTGCTAGTAGAAGAGCATTGTTGGGCCAATTTTTTTACACCTGGAAATGCTGAGGCACAGTGAGGTGGGAAGGGTAAATCAAGATCCTAGAACATGCACAAGAATAAAAATAAGAATGTGGAAACCTTACAGAATATTCCACCTTTTGAAATTTATAGCTGAAAATAGTGATAAGAACATGTGTAATTAATGAAAAACTAATTGGGCATATCTCCTATTGAATTTGCTGCTTAAAAAAAAATCAAACAATGGGTCTTATTTGTTTGCATGTTTGCTTTTACCTATTCTGTCCATGAGGAGAAAAACTACTCAGTGAATTTTCTGATTTTCATTTCTAATATACTTTAGCACAACATTTTGCCCACTGTAGAGACTTAAGTATTTATCAATTGATTGTGAAAACAGTTCATACTTCTATCGCTAATACCATAACCCAACAAATATCAGGTTCTCTAATTATCTTTGGTTTAATAAAGGTACTTGGAAATTATAAAAATAAGTATTATTTTGAATAATGAGAATGCTTTTACTTAAAACATGGCTATGTAAGTTTGAGGCTCTTGATAATATGGTAATATGAATTAGATATTACCATGTGACTGACTGTTTTGAGGGTTAAGGAATGCTTTGAACTCATTCATTCATTCATTCATTCAACACTGGGGATGGTGAGAAGAGGCGCATCTACTACATACCATGCAGAGTTCTTGGGAGTACAGCTATAGCAGTGAACAAAAGAGACAAAACTCCCTACCCTCTAAGAGCTTACATGAAACTGGAGTTCAGAACAAATATTCTAGCTATATATTAATTCATCAATGCAACAGTTATTGAACACCTTAGGCAATGAGATAAAAACATGAAAAAGTCATTGGCTAGGGCTTCAAGAAGTTATTTGTTCTGTTTTCTTTTTTTCCAAAGGTTTATTTTCTTAAGGTTTTCTCCCTGATGAAAAGCGATTGCCATAGCTCTTCTGGACAGACATAATTAGAGAAACAAACTACCTGTTTCTCTAGAAGAAGGAACTCACAAAAACAAAGAAATTGAATGATCAGAAACAAAGTGGTCCTTTCTAGGAAAACTTTTCTAGTAACAGTTCAAAATGTATCCAAGTCAGACTAGTAGCCCCAGGTGTGGCTTGGGAGGTGTTTGCTCGCCCTCTCATGTCAGGCTTTTCTGTTTCTTTGTCTAGATAACATTTTTGTGGGTCATGATTTTGGGTTTGGATGCAATAAAGTACCTGTGACAACTCACATCAAAGAAATAATGTAAAAATTCTATACAACACCTGCCTTAAAAACAGAGATACATGGTCTGTTATTTTGTTCAAGGATATCTTGTGTCATATGTTTTGGGACCCTAACTAGCAGTACACTAAAGATACATCCTCCACTTCACACCTATTTAGTGTTTGTCAGTTCTAAATAGAATAGCTGTTCCCATGTTGATACTGATCTAGAGAAAATTATTTCTCTCCGGCCCCCTTTCCCACCTTTTTTTTTTTTTTTTGGAAGATAGTTATTTTCTGAAATGGTTAGTACACCCTGAATTGGATGCAGATTAACTGCCCTTTCGGGATGTTTTGAATGCGTTTCTGAATCAACATTAGAACCTGTGAGCAGCCCCAGTGTTCTGTCACAAGGTGGGGACTAAAGGGAGAGAAGTTCAGAAACCACGTAAGAGGACAGCATTCCCCGCTGATCTATAACCTACATTGTCAGGCGCTAACCTAAAAACACAGCCAGTCTTCATAATAACAAAGCAATCTTTGGGGGGATGGGGGTGAGGATCTCAGTCCTCTTATTTCCTTACAAATGAAATTACGAGCTGATAAATCTACTTTTTGTTTTTTTCACTTGTTAAAAATTGCTTGTGATGTAGCAGTTTCATTCCTTTATTCACTCCACAGGCACTGGTCCTCCTGCCTACCATGCCCTTTATCATGCTGTAACTCCCTTTTGTGAGAATAGCTTCTTTCTCGAGAGTAGAGTCTTAGGGTATAAAGGCTTGACGTGGTTCAAGACAGGACCCGTCACCAGGGAGAGGGCGGGACTAACACGCGAACCTGGGGAGACCTCAGACAGACATCACAGCTTTCACACGTCTCCAGAAAGCTGGAATGGCCATCACAATTACGGTTGCATTTCCAGGAAATAACTCAGTTGTGGTCATCTTTAGAAACAAAATAAGCAAAGATATTATAACACAAACTGTGTTTCTTCTTGTCTTTTAATACAAATCCCATTCTGGAAGTGCCAGAAGTCAAAACACATATTCAGTCTTCTTGAATAACTTCTAAGTCATCAGATTGCTGACCATTAAAAAACACCACAGCTAGAATGGTGGAAATATTGATAGGTTTATGGTAATATGAAAAGTACAAACTTTTTTGCCTAGAGTGGTTAGATATCATACTATTGCTGGGCTAGGCTTAGTTACCCGGGACTCTGAGGGATTCATTTCATTTATATACCAGCATTCCGAAGGGATTACTAAGGGAATAGTAGCATAATAGGAGTATGCAGACAAAGAAGACACCAGACATTCTAACTCACAGAAGAGCTGTGACAATCAGAGACCAGAGGGGGCAGACAGGTACTCGCACAATGCAAGAATGGATCAGCACCAAGCATTCAAACCTGCAAGCTAGGGTTACAGTCTAAGGAACCACTTTTTACATTATGTCCCTGTGAAACAGGCCCTGAGACGCTTTGGGAGGGAGGTCAGACTCTCCTTCCCCTTCACCTTGTTCAAAATGAGAACGAGTTAAGAGTTCAAAGATCATTTCACAGCTCTGTACATCTACCGATGGATTCTCAGTAGAAAATAATAAATTATGCCAAGCAACTACTGAAACCAATTTAATGGAACTAGCATGGAGGATACACTGACCCATGGTCACTCTACTCAGGCTCAGAGAAGTCAAGGAATTTGCTAAGGGTCATAACGACCCAGGATTTCAACCACCTCAGATTAATTCTGAATTCAAATATTCATTCATTCATTCATAGAGCAAGTATTAAGCACCAATGATAGCATTATTCCTCTGACTTTCCCAGTTCCAGCAGGTGCCCCTCCACTGAGCATGATGCCAGCATAGACTTTGTAAGTCACATAGCTTATGGAATTTTCTCCCATCACTCATAAACGAGTTTCTCACAGTCTGTGGGCTCCCTGCATCTGGATGCCTGGTGTTAAGAAGCATAGATCTTTAGTTCTTAGACTCTCTGGGTGTGAGGCTTGAGAATATACTTCCTTAACAATTCCCCTAAGGGATTGTTCTGCACACAATAGTTTGAGAATAATTTCTATAAGCTCTTTTCTAGGCAGCCTTTCATCTCCAATATCCAATGCATGGCTTAGACATTAAAACGGTAGGTACTCAATCAATGTCTGATGAAGGAAGGGAGGGAAAGAAAAAAGAAAGGACATTGAAAACAAAGAAACGAAAACAGTGTCCTGGAGCCCAGGGACAACATACAGCACTGACTACACTCTATGAGCTTAGAATTTATTTGGGGAAGACAGTATATATTCAATTAAAATTTTTATAATGATAAACTCTAAATTAATAGCTTAACCATAAATTACAACTAAAAGAGTGTTAAAAGCAATAAAAAAATTGCCAAATAAATTTATGAGCAATAAGTGAAAGCAAGCATTCAGAAATATGAGATCAAATTTAAGTGTGGCATTAAGTACCGATGGAGAGCTCCTTGGATGTAGTGCTTGAGGTGGCTTTTGAAAAGAGAAAAAGATTGACATAAAAAGGGAAGCGAGAAGAAAGTATTTATACTTAGAACCAGAAAAACTAAACTAAACTTGAAAGAAATATGTTTTAAGAAAAGACCCCAATCACAAGTATTTCTTTTTAAAAATTTTCTGTTCATTCATTTTTGCCACAATTAATTGAACTAATATTTATAGGCCAGCAAGTTTGAAATATAGTACCAATAAAAATTTTTACAACTCTAGAAATGTCTAAAATTGGTTCTCTTTAAATTTGTAGCAGAGGTAGAACACCGGATAATGTGGCACAATAAAAACATTTTACTGGCATTTAGTTGAGATGACCTGCGCAACTCACTTGTGGCTTTACCACTCATAACATGTCATCCCAAACTCATGGCGATAAAACTTTGATGTAATATTGCTCTACTGTGCTTTACATAAATATGTACATATATAATATATACGGCTTAATTTCCCTTTTAGTTAAAACGGGTCTAGCCCAATCACTCAGAGGACTATTTGTGAACTTAGATTAATGAGTGTTTCTGGAAAGCATCCGAAACAGAAAAGACACCCAAAGGCCTTGCTTCATTATTCAGAGACAACCTACTCAATATGTACTTCTATAAATGCATAAGTAAAACAGGGGGAAACAATCACAAAATCATAAATTACTATTCTGTTTCTTGCTCTTTGTGGACTTGCTTTACATTTTTCCAATTCACTAAGTTCCTTTGTAGTGTATTAAACTCTGTTTTGAACCCTTTACCGGAAGACTAAAAATCTAGGTCTCAGCCTCAAAACCATCATTAATACTTGGGTGTGACGCTATAAAGTCACCTAACTTCTTTGAAACTCAGTTTCCTTATCTATAAAATGGGGCTGATGCTACCCTGCCCTCTCAGGGTGCGATGCTCTTGTTTTTGTCTTGGTCTGGCTGTTAATGTAAGCAAGTCTTATCTCCTACACAACCTTCCTAAAGACTGAGCTGATGTATACCTTCCTGAAA
Source organism: Hipposideros armiger (assembly GCF_001890085.2). Lineage (NCBI taxonomy): Eukaryota > Metazoa > Chordata > Mammalia > Chiroptera > Hipposideridae > Hipposideros > Hipposideros armiger. Next base: position 1,246,590 of record NW_017731590.1, read on the forward strand.
TGCAACAGCACCGCGTTCAATCCTAAACAGAGAAAAGGATCTAAAGAAGTATTGTGAATTTTACATATCTGTGATTTTGTGTCATGTATTTGTTTAAATAAAATGCTGTTATGTGCTTGCAAATGTCAGCAAATAGGCTAATGACCTTAACCTAGACATCTAATAAAGAAATGATTAGCACTGACAACATAAACACAAATTATAGCCTAATTCATAAAACATTATTATTTATTCCTGCAAAAATATTAAACATCTGCCAAACTTTAGCTGTGACATAAAATATGTGTGTACTTATATTTTATGTCCAATCATTGTTTAGTTCCAAAATACAAAGAGAAAAACTAAGACATTTTAAAGCAATTGCCCCAGAAAACAATTATAAAATTATTTCAGAAACATAGAACTTCATGAATTACAAACTTAAGATTATATATATATATATATATATATATATATATATATATATATATTCATATTCATTCCAACAAATAACATTGAGCACCTATTCTGTTCTAGCCGCTGTGCTGGATGTTAGAGATGCAATGAGCTTCATACTCTAGTGGGGGTTACTAATGGCTACAGCCTAGTGTGATAACTGCAATGATAGAAGTATATAAGGATGCTAAGGGAGCAGAGATAACCATTCCAAACGATACAATGCTTACACGGAGTGTTCCAAGAGGACCTTTCCAGGCCTGGAATTTTCCAGGCAGTGGAGGGAGCCATTTGGATGGAGAGCATTCTCAGCAAAGGAACTAAAATATACAATCACACCACACTGATACTGCAGTACTGAGGCATTGATACTGCAGTACTGAGGCATTGATACTGCAGTACTGAGGCACTGATACTGCAGTACTGAGGCATTGATAAAGCACAGAAGCTTGAAAAACCACAAGCATTTCAACAGAGCTGGATCAGAGAGCCGGGGCATGGTGTGTCCCAGGGTGAAAGGTGGGGTGGCAGTAATGACACCAGGGTGGTGAGGAGGGACCAGATCATAGAGAGCCCTGTATGAAATGCTCAGAAATGCCAAATTTATACAGCAGGTGATGAGAGTCATTGAAGGGTTGTCAGTAAAGAAGTGATAGCTCTTTTTTTTTTTGGAAAGAACACTTGCAATATACTCGTAGTGGAATGAATGGATGGAAGGGATGGATGGATGATAGGGAAAGAACGGGAGCAAAAGGAGAGGCTACCAAGATAGCCTAGGTTAGAAATAATAAAGGTCTAAACCAAAAGAAAGCATGGGGGTAAGATGGGAATTGATTTTCATGTTAATAAGAAGGTAGACTTGGCAGAACTTGGTGGCTGATTAGATATGAAGCATGATGAAAGAGGAGTAAGAGATAGCTTCCAGGTTGCAATCTGAGAGAAATGTATAAGGGGTAATTCCATTACAGCCGTATTCCTTCCCATCCCTACAACCCTCCTATCTCAGAACAGCAACTTCATCACAGGCCTTTTCATCAAATCATTGCCAAATTATTCCTAGATATTGTGTGCTTTTGATTACTTTCCTGAATTACACATGTTTTTGTTTGGACCCTTTTTCTGAGTAGATAATTCTATCATTTGCAAATAGTGATGATTCTGTCTCCTCTTTTCTAACAGTTGTAACTCTTATTCCGTTTTATATATTACAATGGCCAAAACTTCTAGGAGAACATTAAATAATAATGGTGATAACAGTCAGCTTTGTTCCTGATTGGTTGAGAACGACTCCAATATTTCATAAGTCACTATGATTCCTCCTATTTATATGACAGATAATTTTATCATGTTAAGGATACTGTTCTCCTTCGTTACTGGTTACCAAAGAGTCTTTAAAGATTTGGAATCAGTGTTGAATTTTATCAAATCCTTTTCTCCCAAAATGGTTTTGAGTAAGTTTTTTGTACTTGTATGCTAGGTTCTAATAGAAAATGCAACATTTACGCATTTTGCAATAAAATTGAAAGGCTAGTAAATGAACGTTAGAGAAGAAGGAAAGACACATGGCTCCTGACTCAATCATGCTTTAATCTTCCACAGGGCAAGGTTTCAGCGCCTAGCATACGGGGCACTTAGACAAATCCACAATGATTTCTCATTGAGATGATGTCTGGTTTAACACTCCACTTTTTACTTGTTGAGCTCATTTAGTTTAGTAAAATCAAATAAAGAGAATTTAAAAAACAACAACAACAACAAAAAAAAAAACACTAAGTATCTTGCCCAGGACAGCAATGTTGTTTTGGTAGTCTCTGAGGATGGGCAAATATTGAAACGATGGGATATAAATTTCACTGCACTGTATATGCATAACAAATTTACAAGCATAAATACAAAAGATATTCGTTTTCCTTAAGAATATATAGCTGAGTAATTGGTTTGGGGGTTATATTGGGAAAAATGGCATAGTAATTTATTTTTCCAAGAATACCTTTTAAGCGATAGGCTCTTTAATTAGCTCTTTAATTGAATCTGATTTGTATACATGAATTATCAAATTTTTGACCCAACAAAGAAAAGAATCTTGTCAGATTTTTTTTAACTCTGACCTCATTAATGACTTATATTAGACAATTCAAATGAAACATTCATTTGCCTATATCAAACATGCATACGAATATCAAATATAAATGATATATATCATTTGCCTATATCAAAAAGAGGGGAAGGCTTTTTGTATTATTTTGGGGGAATACCTGCATTCTTGGTTATTAATTGGTTCTTATCAGGATCTTTTAAAGTTCCTAAAAAGAACCTTAAAGAGTGCAAATAATTAAGAGCTTTTTATTTGCCCAGAATCACTGAGCTTATTGTTGCATACATGTTTTCAGAAAAGAAATTAGTACTTCAGAATAAATGAGGAGGTAATAAATGCTCAAGAGCAAAGATATTATAAGATGGCTACCTAATGAGCTTAACTCATAAGATAAAAGCAGGAATCGGGAAGATACAATGCATATGGTCATCAGAATTCTTTTGGATTTAACACGCAGAAAAATCTTCACACACGTGAAAAAATAAACTGAAAGCTCAGTCCTTTCCTTCTAGTAGGATCCAGAAAAGCAAGCCATGGAATGAACATTGCAGAAATTTTAGCATTTCAGAAATGCCGAAAGGCTACATCTTATAGTGTGTGGAACATAACAGTTTCCCTTTCCAACACTCGCCCTGTCACATTTTGGTCATTATTATTTGAATCAGACTATCCATTCCTTTTGAACATCTTTCTTCAGTGTAAGTGTTCAATACCGACGCCCAGTCCAAGCCAAGGAAGCACAGATGGGTGGTTACAGCTGCAGCTCCTCTGACAGACTGCAAAAACCCGCTGGGACACTTCCCCCAGCTCTGTCTATCCATCTTGTGAGCTGGTGCCACTCCACCTTGCTCAGGGCTTTGTTGAGTGTGTCACAGGACTTTGGCCAAAATATTACAAGCCGAATGGGTCTTATTAATGGAATGAAAAATGGGATTCCAAGTTACACCCATACATACGCACAGATCATACGTTTTTTCCTGAAATGACTGACAATTCTAATAAAAAAAGAACATTATAATAGTTGTTTCTTTTAAACCCTCAGAAATGGTGTATTCAGACTCTCTTCAGCAGGGTGAATGAGTCAAGTTACTCAATAGGATCCATTCAGACTGATTAAATTGGAGCCAAGCCAAAACAGATCTTCACGATCTGAGAGATAGTGATCGTTGAGGCAGCAAGAGGAAAACGACATCAACTGAGAATGTACAGAACACAATACTGATGGGAACTAATAAACTGGCCAGTCGAAAGGCCAGCACAGAAATTTATAATAGTGAAATTTCTAGGCCTAATTCATCACAGCTTCCTTTATTTACTCCTAAAACATGGGATCACTGATCTGAGAGGCACCTGCTTATTATACCAGAAAAGTCCATTTAAAGATTTTAATTAGGCATAACGTTTCTACACCAAGTTCACATTACTTATCAATTATACTTACCTTCCAAAAATGATCTGATTCACAAACACATACTAAATTCATACACACATACACATGCAAATTTAAGGCCATAAAAGAAGAAAAAAATACAAACTAAAACAAGAGAAGTTACGGGAGCAAACACCTAGGCTGATGTATTTCCTGAGGTTAAAAATTAAATTTATCTCTGAGTATCTTGGGAGCCAAGGCAACAAGGGAAACAAGACATAATTCTTAAGAACTGGTAAAAGAAAGAATACCACCTTTTAAGAGTAAAACTTTTTTCTATTGTGACTTTTGAAAAGAACAAATCAGCCTTCAAGATTCCATCAACAATTTTAAGATCGCCCGTTCCACACAACTCCTGACCTAGATTATGAAATCAGGCCTTGATAAATAAATTATGAAACAGCACAACCAATTTCTAAACTAAACAAAAGGGGGAAAAAAACTAAATGAACAAACGTTTCCAAACATTGAAAAGTTAGAAGCACCCAAACTTAAAATTGAAACCAGCAGCACATAAAGTCAACCCAAATCTCAGCACACCCGAATCACAAAACCCTGTCGCTGCCGGCTTGGGAATAAAACGTTGCTTGTCAGTCAAAGTGTCTGTCTAGGGCATATGGGTAAAGGTTTCAGTCTGCTATCTCCAGACTCATCTTATGGCACTGGTTCAACACCAGTGAATGGTGCTTTAAACAAAAGGAGAGCTCATTCAAAATGGGCGTTTGTGAGTTACTGGTCAGTGTAGCTGTGCAGTTTGTCTGAGTGAAAACTATTGGCATGGGAAAAATGAAGTGCAGCTCTTAGGCCTTCGGAGTTTCCGACGCACTGAAAAGCAGCCGGGAGGTTTAAGCTGGCTGGCTGGTCGGAATGGCATACTTGGCTGCATGCACAGCCAGGTGGCTTGGGCATATTGGCAAACAACTGGCAACCTGCCCAATACATATGGCTTAGATTGCTTTGCTCTTCCCATGAAGCCTTCTCCGACTCTTGAGCAAGCATTAGTTTTAGAACAAAATGCATCTGAGTATTAAATAAAATCTTTTAATAATATCTGTCCAACATTAAATCCGTTTACCCAAAATAAAAATACAAAGATGGGATGAGGGTGCTTGCCAAAACATATGAACTAAAGCATTTCTTTTTGGGGGAAAGATTTTGCAGATCCCTTTCTCAACCATCTTTGGGCTCAATTATTTGGACCCTTCCGTTTCACAGGGGTTAAAATGACCCCAGTAATCCCTGGGAAGCAGGGGGAATGTGAAGTTTACTCAAGGCTGCCAAGAGGCCAGGTGACCATGGATTCTTAATAAATACATAAAAATACAAAAATAAGTAGGGTAACTCAATGGAAATGAACACCAGATACATTTTATCAAGGAAGATTATTAAATCTTGATTGACAGATAACACTAAAACGTGTTAGTATGGTCTAGCATGTAAATACATATCTGGAGACTTGTTAAAACACAGTTTCTAAGTGCTAACTATTGAGGCACATGTTACTACTTTCCAGGCTTTACCAAGTGGCCGCCTAATGTCGATAGCATGTAGCAAACGTGAGGTTTAATAACCCCAGCTGGTCACTAATCTCTTGTAATGCTGCTATAGTACCACATTAAATATTCCACAAATACTATTTTCTTCTGTCACACATGTTCACTGGGTGTCCCACATTTCATTTTAGTTTACGGGATATCTTAAAAGTATTAACAACTGATACATTAGCTAATTAGATTATATGAATTATTGTCAAGATCCTGTTTCACTTAGAATAATTTTTAAATGTATGTTTATGGTCTCTTAAAATTTTAAGTCATTTATCTAGTACACTGTGTTAAAGCCTCTAAAATTGCTATTTGGTAGAAAGATTACAGAGTTGGTGTTGCATTATGTGGTTGGTTTCTGGGTTTTGTTTTGTTTAAGATTTTTAGCTCAGTAACAGCTCACACACTGAAAAATATATTCATCTTTCACACTAATGAGGACCTCAAACATTAACAAATCTAAAATTTCTTAGATATTTGCAAACAAATATTATGATAGAAAAAGAATCATTTGTGCCAATTAAGCAAATACTGAAGATATCTGGATGAGAACACCAAACTTCTTTTTGGTGACAAAAAATAAAATTTCCTGCTACCGCCGTTCCATCTCTTTCCCACACACAAAAATACTAAGTACATAAAAATTCATATAATGGTTTTACATTGACTATTTACTGAGCTTTCTGCTAAAACCTGCAAACCAATTTCCTTCTTACAGACTTTTTAAAAAACTGAAGTCACTAAAACATTTTGTGAGGAATAGGGCAAATTAAAGCAGACATGTTCAATGGATTCCTATGTCATGAATCTTGAAAATAATATTTTTTAAAAGTCTGTTTCTTGGTAGGCATAGTAGAAGAAAACACAGCTTCATTAACAAATCTTTCCAATACTCAAAGTTATGGGGTGAAAGGAAAGAAGACCTTTTAAAAATGGACTTCAGAGTAACATGCAATGACCTGTGTAGCATCACATTGTCACTACCCTTACCCTCTTCTCTAGATCAGCAAGTAGCACCACTTAGAGCTTTATTAGAACATCCCTTTGCCAACTTGGAACAGCTCCAGGTAAATCTGTCTTCCAAGGACACAGTTTAAAGTACTTAAAGTAAATTGCAATGGACTGGATGGATGTGTAGAGGAGATGGGACAACTGAATCAAGTAGCACTACTTCTGAGATAAAGTCCTTCTCCAGAGGACACGTGGTACCCAAATAGAGACTGGAACTCATTCATTTACAAGGGCTTCCGCTGAGCAGAAGGGTCAGCAGGAAGATGATTTTTACACCAAAAGGGACCAAAATCCTGCTTCTTCACTTAAATGCAGAGAAAAATACTAAGGCAGTAATTGCACAGAGTGTGTTTTGGGAAGTTAATAAGGGTTACAAGCAAAAAAGGGTTCCACTGACAAATAAATTTGGAAACTACTAGGTTAAAACAAAGTTCGCAAACCCTTTACTATATCAATGTACATTTTAACTCTTCAAGAGGGACAATGGCATGCATTTATATTTTAAATGTATCTCATCAAAAAAAAAAACTTTTTCCCTGGAGCACTTAAGACTCAAGTATTAAAAAATGTATTTTAGGGAGGGGGAGTTGTCACTTCGAGGGGTAAAAAGTATAACTATTGCACTGTGTTGTACACCTGAAACTAATTTTAAAAAAACACGTTTATTTCACAATAAAAAATAAACAAAATAAAATAAAATAATCTGACACCATTCATTTATTACATAAATGACTTTTTATTCTCCCTCCCAAGTGTATTTTGGCTAGTATAAATTTCAAACTTTCAAAAGTTAGTTAAGTAAAATTATTTAAAATTAAATTGAAATGCTGAATTCAAGATAATCAACTAATTCAAAATCTTTTAAAAAACTAATTGAAATTCTTTAATAATTTCCCTATTTTAAGCTACCTAACTGATCTTACTGTTTTATCCCTCAATAAATAAAATGCAATCCTATCAGCAGAAAAAAAGGTTCCTTCTTCTCCCCACAAAAACACTAACTCAAGCTTTTCTCTTTATACAGGCAAGAACCACCTGGTAATTTGTTAAGTAGAGAGGCCAGTTTTCAAACAGGCTGGTTTCCGAATATGGGCTTTAAATTATTTATTAACAAAATTTAAGGTAAATTTTCCTGCAAGGTTCCTCTGATGAAAGTTTAGTTGAAATCCTCAAAAAGCCTGAGAGTAAATGTTAATTGAGTCTAGCACCCTGAATCTCTTGATTTTGGCCACGGAGTTGTCTGATAAAATAATGTGAATTTGAATAAACAGAAATACAGAAGAAGGGATGGGAGGTAATAATTATCATTCTAAATACAATTACTGCTTACTATCAAATGAGAAATCCACACTCTTAGACAAAAAAAAATTAGAGCAAACAATTCTGGAATTGTGTGGAATCTAAGAAAGAGTCAAAGAGCGATTTTAGAAACATTTTTAAAAATCAAATTGAAATGTTATTTTATATTCTAAAAATATGTTAAATTTTATGAAGCTTCCAAGTAAACAATCTCATTTCATATTTTCAATTCCCACTACCAAACTTGAAAAAGTGTAAGTTTGTACAGGAGAATGTCAAAATTCAAGTTTCGTTCCTTGCGGAAGTATAGGGAAAGACTCTTCTGCTCATAGCTGCATGGGGTCCCTTTTATAAAAGCTACTTTAAAAAGTGATACAAGAATCTGCTTGGATCACATCACATTTTCCTGGTAAACATTTGTTCTGTTTTATTTTAGTTTCTGGACTCTGCCCATTTCCTGCCTAAAGACTAGTCTCACCTAATGGTAATAAAAGATTTATTTCTTGGTTCAAACTCCTGAAGAAAAAGTCCTTTAAATAGTGTAATTTTATTTAACTTATTTTTTTAAAAAACTGCTGCTACAAAATTCCAGCTAAAGTGAAAAATTAAACAGTTCTAAAAATAAACAATATTTGGTTAAACAAATACACAGATTTAAAGCATATGGGTAAAAATGAATGTTAGTGTAAACATACAGCAACATTGTTTCCCTTCAAAAATCTCAGAGAAGAAACCTCCCCCCAAAAAAGTTATTTTGGTTTCAATTGTGAAGCCATTTTAAATAAGTAATCTTTTTTACTCAAGAAAAAACATTTGTATAGCCTTAGAAATCTGTTTCATTTCACTCTTCTGTGTAAAACTACATATGAAAAGTATATTTATAAAAGAAATACCAGACTTGGAATTATTTATGTCATTGTAGCATATATGTAATAAATGAGAGCTCACTGGAGATATACGTATCTTACATACATAAAGGTTGAATTCTGTCCTAAAACTTATTCTAAAAAGTTTTCTTTTCTCACTGAATCAGATTTTAAAGTCTTGAAAAGCATTATTTCAATATAACAGTGTGTTACCTATACTTTGGCAAAACAGGGTGTAGCTTTTTACCAGATGTGCTATCCGCTCTAAAAACCCATTAAAGTGAGTAAGTTTTAAAATATACTCCTCTTGGCTCAGGGTTCAGAGGGCTCAGTTAGTTCTCTTCTTGTCCTAAATTAAAGGAAGACTATGAGGACTCAACTCTTAATCTATTGATAACATTCACCCAAAATGGGTAACTAGAGCTGCATAAATCTGCATTTAACAGATGTTTCAGGAATGAAAACAAACAGGTTGAAAATATACTAATGAGGAGAAAAGACAAGGTACATAGAAACCCAGCTGCAAGACTCTTAAGGGTGTAATGGAAACCTTAGAAACAAAATGCAAATTACTTCACTTTCTTTGCAATCTGATGCTCTTGGTTTTATATTTAATATTTTACATCATTACTATGAGAATGTTCTTTGAAGGTATTCCTTTTGCCCACTAAATTAAAAAGGCACATAAGAAGAAGCACGTGAAACTTTTAAACTTCTCTGTAATGAAAAAAAGCCATACTATCAATTTCTAGAGTAAAAATTAAACAAGTAGATCATTTTAAAACTTTTTATAGTGATAGTGTTTGATATAACTTTCAAAAAAGTATCTTGTTTTAGGGAAATTTTTGAATAAAAATGTTCTCCTGAGTTCAGACTGCTTTTGAAGCCCAAAGACCAACTGTTCAGTTTTAACAAACCAACAATGTCTGTTCATTTTGCCCAAATCTTTTCAGCTTAAATATTCACAATGTGCCATTATTACCGAATCATTATCTGCCTTTAGCTCTGACAACAGCATCATACGGGCTATGAAAGGCTCCTTTCTTCTCATGATTAGTCCCTAAAACATTTCCTCATCTTACAGTGCTTTTCAACTTCCCAGAATGCATTGCTCAATTACAGTGCTGAAATTAACTGTATGCCACTCTTATTTATCGAGAAAAGAATAATCAAGTACTCCAAACCATGTCATGGGTTGCCCACAATCTTATATCAAATTTCAAGTAATAAAAATATTAACCCTTTCAGGATGCCAATTTTTAAGATTTACCATTTGTTTATCTTCACTTTTGGGGCTATGTCTTACAAAAAAAAATCAACAGTTTGGATATCTGATGTTCATTATGACGTATAGCTTTTACAATGAATTCAAAGTGTCTATGGAAGGTCTGTTATTCTTAAAATAAAGACCTATCTGAATTTTTTAAAGTAAGTTTTGATCTTTAAACCCAAATTCATTCCTTCTTTGCTTAGAAAGGATTTCCTTCACTTCTATAAATGCACACCATGAAACTGCTGCAAATTATCTTTCTGAAAGCAGGAAACAGAAATAAATAAAAGCCCTGAGATTAAAGTGTTCCAATTCCACAGTAATTTTGTTTATTTCACTAGATAGCACCTCTTCCTTAATAATAATAGTAATCTTATTAAACAGAGAATGTGAGTAACTTTTTTCATATGCTCTTCAAATAAGTGTGACTCTAATAGGTATTATTTTGAACATGATGTTATAAATTGTTTGCATAATGTTCAAATATTATTAAATTCATTATTTCTAAATTTTATGGATGCTACACTTAAAGTACTTAGCAAATTTAAAAATGGATTACATATCAAATACTACGGTTGAAATATAAGTAAAGGATATGGACTGGGTAAACAAAATAAAAAAGTGCAGAATACAATTTTTAAAAAGCTATGATTGCACTCACTTCAAATACTTGTATAAATAGGATGGGAATATTTAACACATGTGGATTTGTATTTATTTGTTTTATACCTTCAGCCAACAGAAGAATGCAAATAAAAACACTTTTTAAACCTCAAAGATACTTACTAACCCATGCATACATTAATCATTCATACCGCATGATTATTGTTCAGTATTTTCTGCAATAACAAATTGGAGGGTGTGGGGGTTATTGTGGGTTTCAGCAAACCACATTCTATTTAGGCAAAGCCAAGTATTAAAGAAAGGCCTAACTTGCCAAACCAAGATAAATACATGCCATTATTATGATTACATAAAAGCCACTGTTCTCAGCGTTACAATTTCTCTTATAATTGGCACTATTATAATTAAATGGATTCATATGTTTACAATTCTTCTTTGAATTGTAAAGTGATTTAGCAATGATAGTGTCTCTAATTTCTTTTAACTATACTGACAGACTTCACTTAATCAGTGGTCTAAATACCGCATTGCCACAATAAATTAGGTAAATACCCAGTAAGGCCTGAATTGCTATTGAGTTTAAGTATGTTATAATAAGGTAGCAAGTAACTTCTCCAAAGCCTGCTGCTGGAGTAGCCCACAAACCCACAAATTGGAGGGGATGGTGTAAAATATTCCAATGGCATTTAAAATATTCTATAATGGATACAGAGGCATATGGGCTGAGAAACACACACACACACACACACACACACACTCACTCCGTTAAAACATCATAGGTTTTAAAAACAAACAGGAAGTGAAAGATTATTTTTAAAATATAAACACTTATTCTGGTCAACATGGTGAAGTAGGTAAACTCTGTGCTTGCTTCTTCCCATGACCACCTCAAAATTACAACTAAACTACAGAACAACCATCATTTAGAATCTCCTAAAGTCTAGATGAACAAAAGTCCTATAACTAAGGATATACAGAAGAAGCAATGTTGAGACTGGTAAAAGAGGCTGAGACACAGAATGGGCTGGCCCCACATCCATGTGTAGCAATTAAAAATCGGGAGGGACACCTTAGAGCAAGGGGTTCTAGCCACACACTAGGCTCCCAAGCCCAGGGTTCCAGTGCTAGGGAGAGAAGTCCCATAACTTCTGGCTGTGAAAATCAGCAGGGATTCCATCTGGGTGAGATGGAGGGCTGCTGGAGTCCAAGGAATTCCTTTTAAAGGGCCTATACACAGACTCACTCACTGACACACTCATTCGCTCTGAGCTCCAACGCTGGGGTTGCAGCTCAAAAGCCACCAGGAACAAATGGGGAGGAAATGAATTGTCTGGTTTCAGGGTGAGGGCTGGAGAAGCAGCTTTCTCCCAAACAGAAGTACAGGAAGATGACATTTTCCTTTGCTGAGCTCCCTTCCATCCAGCCTGGACATGCAAATGGGTCCCATATCTGAGTTTCCATCAACCTAGCTAACACCACTCACCTAACCCTGGTGATTCCAAGACTCCCTCCCCACCCAACTTGCAGGCACACCCCAAGCGGCTTCCAGTGACTTTTCCATACAAATGGCCTGTCTTGGCTTATGCTGTGGATCTTACTAAAAATCAATCAAAGATTCACAAATCACAAGCAAGCAACATATTGCCTCAGTGTGCCACACACCTCTTGTTAAGCAGCCCCAAACCTGGCACTAGCGGCACTGGCCTTGGTTTGCTTAGAGCTTAGCCTCTCCTAGGCACCTCTAGGCCCAGCACAAGTGACATCCATCCACAGGTCACTCTGTAGCTCATACCAAGAGCTCCGGAAGGGCATAGACTGTGA
>NW_017731590.1:1260023-1309421 GCF_001890085.2 Hipposideros armiger
AAAAAAAAAAAAAACATTGGTTATAAGGATGCTCAATGATTTCTGTGAGAGCTTCAACCAAGAGTTAGGAAACATAAAAATGGAGATAGAAAACATAAAAGAAAAGAACCAGTCAGAAATGAAGAATACAATAACTAAAATGAAGAATATATTAGAGGGATTCAACAGATTAGATGAAGCAGAGGGTCAATTTGTGATTTAGAAGATAAGGTGGCAGAAAACACCCAATCAGAACAGCAAAAGTAAAGAAGAATAAAAAAATTTTAAAAATGAAGATAGTTTAAGGGGCCACTGAGATAACATCAAGCATACCAACACTCACATCACACAGGTACCAGAAAGAGGAGAGAGCAAGGAATTGAAAACCTATTTGAAAAAAATAATGACTGAAAACTTCTCTAACCTGGTGAAGGAAACAGACATACAAGCCCAGGAAGCACAGAGAGTCCCAAACAAGATGAACCCAAAGAAGCCCACACCAAGACACATCATAATTAAAATGCCAAAGGTTACAGACAAAGAGAGACTCTTAAATGGAGTAAGAAAAAGGCAGTTAATTACCTACAAGGGAGCTCCCATATAACTATTAGCTGATTTCTCAACAGAAAATTTTGTAGTCCAGAAGGGATTGGCACAAAACATTCAAAAGTGATGAAAAGCAAGGACCTACAACCAAGGGTCCTCTACCCAGCAAAGCTGTCATCTAGAATCGAAGGAGAGACAAAGAGCTTCCCAGACAAGAAAAAGCTAAAGGAGTTCATCACCACCAAACCAATATTATAAGAAGTGTTAGAAGAACTTCTTGAAGGAGAAGAAAAAAGATCAAAAATATAAATAATAAAATGGCATTAACTACATATCTATCAACAATTACTTTAAATGTAAATAGATTAAATGTTCCAATCAATGGATAAGAAAACAAGGCCCTTACATATGATGCCTACAAGAGACACACTTCAGGGCCGACTAAGTGGCTCAGCTGGTTATGAGCACAAGCTCTGAGCAACAGGGTCACGGGTTTGATTCCCACATGGGCCAGTGAGCTGCGCCCAAGCTGAGCTGCCAACAGGTGGCAGGATGGCTCAGCTGGTGAGAGCACGTGCTCCTAACAACAAGGTTGCCAGTTGGACTCCCACATGGGATGGTGTGCTACACCTACCCTCAACTAAGATTGAACATGGCACCTTGAGCTGAGCGGCCACAAGCTGCCGATGGTCGGCTGGATAGTGACTGGACTTGGAGCTGAGCTAGCTGTGCCCTCCACAACTAAGACTGAAGGACACTAGCTTGGCTGTTCCCCTTCCCCGATTCCCAGTGCTGTTTCCCTCCCCTTCCCAATTCCCCAATAAAATCTTTAAAAAAAAAAAAAAAGAGAGAGAGAGAGAGACTCACTTCAAATCGAAGGACACACACAGACTGAAAGTAAAGGGATGGAAGAAAATAGTTCATGAAAATGGAAACAAAAGAAAAAGAAAAAAAGCTGGAGTAGCAATACTTATACCAGACAAAACAGACTTTAAAACAAAGTCTATGAGTGACAAAGAAGAACCCCATAATTCCACTTCCAGGTTTTTAGCCAAAGAAACCCAAAATCCTACTTTGAAGGGACATGTGCATCCATATGTTCATTGTAGCATTGTTTATAATGATGTGGAGGTAGACTAACTGTCCATCAATAAATGAATGGATGAGGAAGAAGTGATGCATATGTACAATGGAGTACTGCTCAGCCATGAAAAAGAATGAAATCTTACCATCTGCAACAGCATGGAAATACCTAGAGGGTATTGTGCTGAGTGAAATGGGTCAGACAGAGAAAGACAAATGGCATATGATTTCAGTTTTATGTGGAATCTAAATAGCAAACAAACAGGACAGAAGCAGACTCATAGATACAGAGAACATTTTCACAGTTGCCAGATGGGAGAAGAGTTGGGGGGATGGGTGAAAAAAGGGAGGTGATGAAGAAGTACAAATTGGTAGTTACAAAACAGTCATGGGGCTATAAAGGGAATATAGCCAATAATATTGTAATAGCTATGTATGGTGTCAGATGGATACTAGATATATTGAGGTGATCAATTCATAAGTTATATCAATGTCTAACCACTATGCTGTACACCTGAATCAAATATAATATTGTATGTCAACTGTAATTGAAAAATAAAAAAATTATACACACACACACACACACACAAATATTGTGGATTTTGTGGTCACCCTTCCTCATTAAGACCCAAGAAATTCTTTACTTCTCATCACCAGGGAGACAATGGTGCAAAACATACCCCCATATATTGGTAGAAAATGCTAATGGAACATGCCCTAGTTTACGTGCCACCTCCAAATAGAAGCAATTGATCGGGTTGTCGGAAAAGTCATGATGCATTTTTGCAACAAAAAACATTAAAAAAAATATGTCATGACTTTTTCAATATTATACTTTGTTCTGTTAGTGAAAACAATGTGAGATAAGTAATATTTCCTTAAATATGAGATAACTATATGCTTAATAACTAGATTACTCAGGCAACATATAAAAACCATACAGCTAATAAATATTTACAAATAGTTTTAAAATAATTGAGGTTAGTAGTTTGAAAAATAATTCTTTTACAAGGTGTGTAAACAATAACAAAGTATAGAAGGGAGGAAACTGATCAATTCCCTATCACGTAGTTTTGTCTGAAAATATTTTTAAATCACAGTTAATATTGTTTTTTTACAAAGATCATCTATACATACACAATCATGACTTGCCATATATTAATCACCACATTAATTGTAATAGTAAAAACCTACAAACTCAATATCCAATGCAGAATTGATTTCACAAATAATGTTCCATCCCTATTATGAAATATAATGCAGCCATTGAAAGAATAATGTAGGAGACTATATAATGACAGGAAAAGGTGTTTGTGATACAGTATTAAGTTTTTTAAAAGAAAAAATAAAGTTTTTTAAAAAGATTTACAAAACCCCAAAATAGCAAAAATTTAATAATGGGTTTCCCTAAGTGATTTATATTTTCTTTTCCCCTAGGTGATTTTATGTTCTTCTTTTCATTGGGATGTATGATGCAAGTTATGACGATGGCAGATAATTCATATAATAAACGGATGTAAGTTTTTGTTGTTTTAAAAAAAGATATTATGACCGAAGGCACTTGTGCTCTAGGCACTTAAATTACTCCTGTGAAATTCAACCCTAATACAAAATGCATTTTGGAAATGTGAGCAAAATTTTTGGTGTGTTAGTGCTAATCACTACTTGCTAAACGGTACTAAATTCCCAAATGCTACCAGGAAGAAAAGCTCAGAGACACAGTAGATATAGACTGTGATTAGATTACTACCATGAAATTCTCTTAGAGAAAACTTAAGTACAAGGAAGACTTTTAAAATTTTAAATCTGTCAAGAAATAAACTGAAAGCCAGAAAAGACTGTGTGATTTTGCCCAAGGATACATAATTTAGTTAATACTCCTAGTGGAGAAGTTAGGCTCATTTGTTCTCTCAGTAGTTTTCTAGGTAACTTATCTGTAACAGAGTTCATAAGAAGCAAGTAAAGTCAGTCTTATTCATGAGATATTTAAAACAAACAAAATATGCAGAATTAGGGGGGGGAAATGGCTTTTTCACTTTTATGTTCTTTGACATTCTAAATAATAAATCAGAACCCAAAGCTGTCTGGTTTGTTTTCCAAGTTTCAACGAAGACACCAAATTTCCAGCCAAATGAAGCAAAATCTTTCTCAATCCCCTAAATATTCAAAATCCTTCGAAAAATCTTCTAAAGATAGTTTTAGAAAAAAATGGCAATTCTACTACAAATGCCTTATGATGCATGTTAGGTGTTAAAACCATGTGAGATCATGTGGTGAGGAAAAAAGCATAGCCCAGACTTGTATTTCTATTTGATAGTCATCACTTTCGATGTTTGGATACTGACAAAATTACTGATTCTCCTTGTTTTCTCTCATCTATCCCTCTGGACAAAATACAACTAATAATTCTAAAACAATGTCCAGATGTGTACTCTTAAAAGCAATGAAATAATACCTGGAACACAGAACAGTGTTTTCTACATAACAGTTGTTCAATAATTACATGCCGGATGACTAAAGTAAATGAATGAAGTTTGAGGACAAGTCTGCAGAAACCGTAAGAACAACGTAATACATGAAAGAATTCTACCAGGCGTCTCAATTGTTCTCCAAACAAAAGCAATCTGCTGGATGAGATGGCCAACACCACTAAGACTGACTTTTTGGTGGCTCTATGACTTCATTACTAACCACATTTAAAACACAGCAGAAAAGAACAAACCCCAGATACAAAGGCATTATTTCAGGAGATGTCCAGTAAGGCCGGACAACAATTCTAAATACAACCGTACTTCCAACTCACAAGGTGGAGAACTTCAAGCTATGTACATACCACGACGGGTCAATTCAACAACACAGAATTTGCTAAGACCCTTTTTAAAGATTACCTCAAACTGGCCAGTGTCCAGTTTTTTGGCAATATGTGTTATTCCTAATTTTCCCAGCTGTATCTGGGCCGCTTCAATGAAGAAGGCTTTCTGCTGTGGGTTTTCTAAACAATCTGAATCTGCATAGATTATCCCCCTTCTCCACTCCCACAGAGGGGTTGGAGAACAGGTAGCACTAATCTCTCTGGCAATGAGAGTCTTCATGCCTGTGAAGAAAATCAACACATAAATAAAATCCCCCAAAACTGAGGTTCGTGGTCTATTCTACATACCATGATTTATGAAAGGATCATTTTAATATCACACCCTTTTAATGCTTTAAAAAACCTCTAATACCTTTATGCATGGTATAGAAACATAACATCAATATTAAATCATAATATTCACACAGTTTAGAAATTATGTGTAATGTGAGCAGCGGAATTAATTGTCAATCACTGGTTTTGGTCTTCTCCAGTGTTAAGGGAAACTACACTTGAGTTTTTGAGTGCTCTAAAGAGTCTTCATGGATCTGAGGCTCATACAGGCCTGGTTTCCATGAGGATAAAACAGATAATGAGCTTAGCCCAGCATACACTAACATAATATACATTTGTATTCTCAGACCAAACAATGCAAGCAGAAGGTCATCACGAGGATCAATATTTAACTTTTGACGTCCCCTATCTCTTTGGAAATGCTAAAAGCCATAAATCCTTTGCCCAAAAAAACACATCTACTCACAAACATACACCACTTGGTGTGTCAATTCAGGGAATTAGCAGATATCCTGAAGGCAGTACTTGAAAGCAGGTAAAGAACTCACCACCTTCTCCCCCGCTTCAACCAGAATAAAGACTCGGATGAGCATATAAACACACCTTAAAATTGTAAAATTTTCAGAGAGGCAAAGTGAGAATCCACAAAGCGTCACAAATAAATGAGTGGTACCTCAATTACAAAATATGTCTCTGCATATTTAGATATGTGCCTTTCTGTTTTAATTACTTAGCAGCAACAAGGTAAATCTGTCTGGCAAATGCTATTGAAGTCATGAAATACATAAACATCCCCACCAGGTTTCTCTTAAAACTTTTGCTGTGTAAGAAGGAAACCAGTATTTATTAAGTATCTTCTATGTGCCAATGACTGTGTTAAAAACTTTTAGACATGACCTCATTTCTTCTTAATAACAATGCCACAATAGATGTTATCATTACCCTTTGTAGAGTTGAAGAAATTGAGGTTAATAGATAATAAGCTACATGCCGCAAGTCCCGAAGTTCTTACGTGGCAGAGCTCAGACTGAACACATTGTCTGCTCTTAAGCCTTTATCCTGTTACATTTATAAGTTTCTAAACCACTGAAGTCAGGTTTATTCTAATTCTAATTCAGACTGAGAAACCTTTCCTCTTCAAAATAAAGGTTATACAGTGCGGTAGTCCAGCCTCTACACCAACTATGAAGTGGTCTCCCTAACAAGACATGAGTCCATCTGGCCCCCTAAGAAATATTTACATTATTGATTATAGTCCCCAGACTGTCTTGTCTATCCCTGAGGCCATATTGTAGTTACCAATTTGTATTACCACTGCACTGTATATCTGAAGCTGATGTTGAATAATAATGTATGTCAACTATAATTATATATACATATAGTCACAGGACGTGGAGTAGAGAGTGGGCATGGAGTCAATGGAATTGTAATAGATAAGCATGATATCGGGGGTTGGGAGGGCAGTGGATGGGGGAGGGGGGCGGAGGGGGGCTGTTTCTGTGTGAAGGGTAAAAAGGATAACTATTGCATTGTTCTGTACACCTAAAACTAGCAATAAAAACATAAATAAAAAAATAATAAAAAAATAAAGGTTAATCATGCATGGGGTTGTGGGCAAATATTTCACCATCCACCTTTGACCTGTGCCTCCAAAGTTCTATTTCCCAATCTTGAGCTTGGGATCCAGCTCAGGGCCTATGGGACCGCCCCTTCCTGACTTTAGCTCTGTCGAGGGTTATTATCCCAAACTTGTACTCCTGAACAGCTCTTAAAACACAGCTAAAGGAAAGCTAAATATATACAGACAGATCACCTGTCCTAACTATACATTTTATAATTACTTATAGTTCTCTTTCAGGCAAAATGATGCACATTAAAAGATATCACACAATAGGTACAAGTTATTTCAAAGTTTAATTAACCTCCTTTCTAGAGAATATCTACACAGACAAGTAAACAAAATAGGACAGTAAAGATTATAGCTACACATGGATACCAGAGATAGTACACGAATAATTATTCTAAACACTTGTCACAAAGGCAATTAATTTGCCTGAGCAATCAATAATGTCTTGTTGAATTGATCAAATTTTTTAAAACTAAACTGACTATTCGATTCAGCTGAAACAGTAAAATTTGTTGAAGTTTCAAGGGCTAACTGGAACAACTTCTATGTTCCACCAGGACACTCTATCTACCTGTCACCAGAACAAGAAGTAGATACCTTTCTTTGAAAAGTCCTATACTGCCCTTTGAGCATCTTGCTTGCCTCTGTTTGGGGCCCGCTCCAAACTCTTCGGAGCGTCCTTTTTCTCCTAATAATGCCCCTTGAGCCTTAAGCCACTTTTCTTGATGCTCTTCCCACTCCTGCTTCTTTGGAGTGTACTATCTCTTCTAATAAACTTTTTTTGCCACTTTAAGAAAAAAAAAAAAGAATAGTCCTATACTAACCTTATTATTTTTCATCTACCTGTATTTTTGTTTAGGGGTTGTGGTGGTGGTAGGCAAAACCTGGAACCCACAGTGCTGAATTGGGCACCCCAAGAAGTTAAAAGCTAATGATGTTACTATGTACATGCATCCTCCAGGAAAAGTTTGTATGATGACAGCACTGGGTTACTACCTAAACCTCATATCCCTTTGAGAAATGTGGACTATACAGCACCATGACTGCATACAGTGATGCTCAATAAACAGCTAACCTCTGATGGAGCGAATAACAAACGAACCAAGAAGCCACTGTCACAAGGTTTAATTGTGCCAAATATCACGATTACAGAATGTACCCGCACCACGCAAAGTTTATAACCATCACTATTCCTTCTCGCACTTGGTACCATCAGCAATTTGGGGGAATTATGAAATTCTTGGTAAATAAGCCATCAAGTGTATCAGGGGTTTATTTAACCAAAGCAAGGTACCTGAGTGAGGAACACACGTACCTAAGTTTGCGTCCTCATGTCCAGCTGTTCAGTTACCTGTTTGGGTCAGAATGACCTTAGCAAGCAGAGGGTACGATCTGACTCTGAGTCAAATGGAAAAGGGATGAACAAGGCTTCAAATGCTTCAGATCATCATGTTACTGAAATAAGTTAATTAACAGTTATTTTTGTACTGACCTGATTTGCACAGGCAATGTAAAAAAGAAGTCGTTTATAGGTTGGATATCATCATCTTTGCTCAATTGACAGATGGGCAGTTGGTTTATCTCACCTACTTGAATAAGCTACATTTTACAATGATGATGAAGTATACTCTAAAAGTCTTTTGTGTTCAGTGGTCATCATCAGAAAGGAGCTTATATTAATCAGCTACAGAGGGAGAACATTTTTATCAGTGGGGTTAGTCGTCTGATTTTTTAAATTTATTTTTTGGTCTAGTCTTGATTTTTTTACCTAGTTCTAAATGTATCTATCTAATGAGATCTCCCAAAAAAGTTACAGTCTTTTGTCTTCAACAGTGAGTGATTTTAATGCTTTTGTTTTCAGAACAGGAAAACTTGGAACTTGCTTATCAAACATTTACAGCATTGCACAATCAGTAATTGCACAGACATGGCCCTATTAGAATTTTTCAGCTGTGTTACATAGCACAGAAATATTCATATAAGCAATATAATAGATTTTATACCTAAATAACAGTGTAACTATTCTTAACAGTTTGGCAATTGTTGAAGAATCCAATGTATTTTTAAATTCTCTTCACTAAAAACACATTTTAAAGCAATGCTACAAATTCTGTTTAGATACCTTTTTTTTCAGTTTTAAAAGAAATTTATTCACTGACAAACACCTAAATGGTAATAAATATTTCACTGTAGCCACTTCTTCTGTTGAAGATTCCAGACATGTCTAACACTATCTGGAGTGAGGGAAGGGAAAAAGTGTGTCTCTTAATCTTTGGGGTGCTTTGCAAACTTTATTATAATAATATGTGTTAAGTTTTAGGGAGCTAAGAGAGTTTAGAGGAGCTAAGGCCTATTTCACAAATGATTTTAGCAAGCAAAGTATATAAACTTCAGTGCCATTTCCTATATTGGCTATGAAATAATTAAATAAAATATGCATTTATAAAACATCTTCTATTCTGCTAGGATGCCAACTTTGGGATAACAAGAGACAGGAAAGTCCTCAAAAACTGGCTTAGCAATTCAGGGGCAAAAAACACAGGATCTGGGGACAGTGATCTTGTCATACACCCAGATTCAGGAGTAACAGTTTAGGTAATTTGGGGAAAATCTCTTAAATTCTCACAGCCTCATTTTATCATCTATGGAAGGTGATGTTGATGATAATGGTAGTAATAATAATAATAATAATAATAATAATAATAATAATAATAACAGCTGTTCTTCCTCAGTGAGTAATGATAAAGCTCAAATAAGATAATACATGTGAGGCAGTTTACAAGCTGTTAACTGATATGCGAATGTAATTTATCATTAGCCCAACTTTTAACTTCCATCAGCCAAACACCATTCCTTGGCCTCTAGTCCAAATTCCCATCACTGAGATCCTATACAAGGTATTAGCAAAACTCCTACTTTCCAGGATTTTCTTATTTTACTTACAAGGCTAAGGATAGAGCTCCACTTAAGTGGTACAAACTAAACCGGAAAAGCAACTTCCGGCAAGGAATATCCTGATAAACCCTGGTAGAACACGAGGATGGGACCCCTTCTGACTACGAGGTAGAATCCTCTTTCTCTCTGATATGATTCACAGATTTATATCTTTTAATCAACTGTCCACTCAAGCCTAGGCAGAGTCATGAAATGCTGCCCTCCACACACCTGTAAGAAAAAAAACATGGCTGACCACCTGCAGGTTTAGGTTAGACTGGGGGACACCTCCAAACCCTCATGCTTCCAATGAAATGTGGTGGTGTTTATTCTAAGTCAGGCAGGTCAACAGTTTGATTCTCACTTCCCTGGCATACATCCTTCCCTGACAGAGTCATGAAAGGCATAACCAAGTCCCTAAGCATGCCTGATGCGTCAGCAAGCCTTACAATGTTTGGCTGGCGGGAGGTGTGGGGGCACCACTTGCGTGCAGAGTGAAAGAGCACGAGCAGCCAGGAGAAGTTGAGTAACATGCACTCTGGCCATATTTCAAGCCACCCGAATTGCAAGGTTGTTGGTAAATGCTAAAGGTAAAAGTGGGTTTTACTACCCCTTTATAAAACCCCTGATGTCCTTCCCAAGAAACTGTACTCAAGCAGTAATAAATACTCAGCATACAGTTATTTGGTATCAAGGGCCTTTTATCCAGGGAAAACAGTAAAATAAGACTACCTGAGAGCTGAGGTTCTTCTAACTCAAGTTCAACTTGGGTAGGAAACTGCCCTTGTGCCTCTGCAGATTTAAATAACATAGCATCAACTTGAGATGAAAACGGAAAAAGAAAAAAGACCCAGGTGTGTCATGAACAAGGTGATGGGCACAAGCTCATCCTCGGAGACTGGGATTTGTGTCTGTCCCAAGTGGACATTTATCTTCACAACCTGCCTCCCCTGTTGACATTGAAACATTCACACATAATCTGCAGTAGGCACACAAAGCTGTATCCAAGCCTGGAGCATCGAGGCTGATGCATTTGTGAACACAAGTATCAACTGCCCACCAGAAATTTCTGAGAGTCTAAATCAAAGGGTGTGAAATGGTCAGAGAGGTCAAAAGCATTTTCATGTGCTGGAAATGATATTTACATGCAGGCAAATTCAGGCCGCATTAAATTTGTAATTTCATTATTATTATCATCGGGGTTATTGTTTCTTGATTTTTCTGTCTTACTTTTTCTTCTTTTTCACTCATCGCAATTGACCCAAGTCCCTGATACCAGAGGGCATGCCCAGGTCAGGGAAAACACTGGAACAGGGAAAGGAACTGTCAGAGGGGAGCCATGGCAAGTCTCCTCAGATGCCTCTGCCAGGTCACCAATGGTGAGCAGGGCACAGTGTGAAGGCAGCCAGGGAACAGTCACACTTGAGGCAAAAGCTAATGCAGCTGCCAAATTGAAAATAAGCATGGTCAACTTTCGATTATCCCAAGTGGTTTAACCACACGGCTTCCTTCTTGCCACTGCCCAACCTCAGCCTGGGCAACAACCCAGACACTGAGCAGGGTGGGGGTCTGCAAGTCTGAATGGAGAGTCTGTGTCTGAAGGTGTGGTCCCAGCTCTACTGAATTATGAATTTTCTTTTACGATCCGGGCTATAAAGTTCTTTTTTACCAATAAGGACAATCGCAATATATATGAATGAATATTGTTAATAAAAGCTATGTTAGGTCCCCTCTTTGTAATGTTGTATAAAATGAAGTTCTTTAAAATCACAGGCAGATGCTTAGTAGATGCTAGAAGACAGCTTTATACATTTTGTTAACTCATTCCTTCACTCATTCATTTATGCAAAAAGTTTAATGGAGTCCTCACCATGTTATCTGTCAAACATTGCCCCAGGCACTCTGGACAGAAAGATGAAGCTAATTCAGTACCTACTCATGGGGCTCAGAGTCCATACAGGATAATAAACATTGAGAATTCAAAAGTCATGCTTTCTAATCTAAAATATCATTTTAGATTAATATTGCACTGTCCTCGAAGTAAGTGCAGTTTATTTGGCAGCTCTATAGAACAATAAGCTTTAATGTGTGTCTTCTTCAAGGTGACATGCAAGAACATTTTCATTGGGTAAAAGGTGAAATTTTGGCAGTAGGTGGAATCTGTCTTTGATGTCCTCCTCCACTCTGTGCCCTTGAGCACAGAAAGGCAGCTTGCTTGTTTGTCCCTCTTTTAAAAATAAACTTCTATGTTAACCATCACCCCTCCTTTAAATCTCACACAGCCAACCAACCCCATTCTCCTACAACTACAAATCCAACAACCCAATTTCTCATTCAAATTTACACCATATGTGTGTGTGTGTGTGTGTGTGTGTGTGTGTGTGTGTGTGTGTGTGTGTATGACTAATGAAGACCAAAAAGAAAACCTCTACCAGGGTTTTCTCTTTAAAAAAAAACAAAACAAAAAAACAGGCTCCAAAGATCTCTAATTGTTGGAATATATAAGAGAAAACATGTTTGAGGAAAATATGTGTTGGTGTCACATATTTACGGTACTCTAGATTTTTATAACCTACACTCTAAAAGAAGTTGTTTAAGCTCTCAAAAAACTGGGTTTCTTCATTTATAAAACAGGAATAATGATAGGAATTATAAGACTAAAAGGTTGTTGAAAGAAATGAAATAATTTATGAAGCATTTAGGTTGGTATGTGTCTTTAAAAAAATAAGCTGTTATTATTTATCATCAGCACCATATAAATATTACTGTTATTAGATAAATAGTAATTTGGCAATTCATTTCTGAACTATAACCAGCCAGTGATATAAGAAGCAAGACAATCATGGAATCAAAATTTCCTCGATATTATTAAAGCTTCATAAGATCTCAATGACTAGGAAACAATTTTATTGTACCATTGTAATCTTCTCATTGAAATATGGGTACCGTTTGTTTTTTAATTTAAGTTATGCAATTCATTACAAAGCCCTATGAAGACTCTTAGAGACAGAGAGAGACAGAGACAGAGACAGAGACAGAGTGTGTGTGTGTGTGTGTGTGTGTGTGCGTGTGCGTGTGTGCGTGTGTGTGTGTGTGTGTGTGTGTGGTGATGGTGGTGGTGGTAGTGGGAAATTCCTTAATAGAAAGTCACAATAACCAGCAATAATTCTGGGAGCACAGTTTAGTTAAAAAAAAAAAAATCCTTTTCCTAAACTGGCCAGACACATGAAGAACAACCAAAAAGCCCCTGAACTTACCCATTTCAGTTCACTAAACCAGGGAAGTGGGAAGAAGGTTATACTAAGATGCCAATAAGCCACAAAAGTATACAAGCTTCCTTCCTGATACAGCATACTCCTTGCAATCTATTTCCTTGCTTGAAATTTATTGCTATAAATACAGAGCATGAAAAATGTGAAATGATGCCAGTTCAGCCATCACTTTGGCCCTGATCCTTTGCTAAATTTATGCATCTCTCCAGCTTGTTTAAATGCCAAAGAGCTAGGCAAACTAGAAGAATGTTATGTTCTTCTCTTTGGTAAAGAGGTCCACCTGAGCACTGCATGCAGATGGAGACAAGAGAGCCACAGGAAAAGGAATAAAAACATTCACTTTGCAGATGAGAATAACAGGTTTGAGATGTCCAATTAGGAAAGATTACAATGAAATCATCTCTAAATACAAGTGATCTTTGCAAATTTTGAACATTTCCCAATGCTGTATCCATTCTTCTAGTCTTTGTCCAATAATGGATATATGGAGATGATAGATAGATAGATAGATAGATAGATAGATAGATAGATAGATAGATAGATTGATAAAGATTAGATAGACAGATAAATAGATATAGATGATAGATAAGAACAAATTATAACTCAGCATGAGAAAAGTCAGAGATACATGGGCCATACTAAAAAATATCTGTAAATAAACATATGACTCAATATAAAGGAGTCTGTCAGGATTCAGGACTGTGATAGATACTGCAAAAATTTGTATGTGCAAACAATTCTCAATTTTCTCATGTTGACGTCTCCACCTCCAAATTGAATTTAATGATAATAATTTAAGCCCCAATGAGAAATTTTCAGGAGAGAAAAGTTACATTCAAAACTTGGATTTAATGAAACTATTTTTTTCTGAATACAGGAATACCACAGCACAGCAAAACTGGGTTTTTATTGCCCTTGTTAACTACCACAGGGGCAATTTGAAGATTTCTTTTGAGTTCTCCTACCTTCCCTTTACAAACTTATTCCACTTGAGTAAAACCACATTTCCCACTGCAGAGATGAGAGAGCTCTGGGCTGAAGAATTCAAGGGTGTTATGCCTTTCCTGTGATTCTGTCCTCATTATTATATGTCTACACACTTTGCCCAGCTACCATCAGTTTCTGTCCAACAACACATGGCCTCAGCATGAGAAAAAAAAAAAAGAACACACACACACACACACACACTTTCATAATCATGAGTATCTACCCCAATGCTCTGTACTAATACAAAAACGTCTGGAAAGAAATACACCAAGATGCTAATAATAACAGTTTTTAAATAGTAAAACTGTGCATGATTTCTCTTCCTTCTATTTTTATGTTTTTTCCAAATGACCTATAATAAGCCCATTACTTTTTATAATAAAAATCTATATAATTTAAGATATGTATATTTATTGTGAGCCTATGTGCATATTGTGGACATGTACTTTGAAGGCTGTCTGAGCCTTGCCCTCAAAAAGATTACATAGAAAAATGAAATGTTGTAAAAAATAAAAAATAATACACAGAAACCATCAAGGGGAAGCGAAAACTGTTTATCCCTAAGTGGCTAATAATAGCTTCCAGGATAGCAAATCTGGACACAAATAACTGCTTTGACAGAATAAACAGGTTTCAGTTTCTCTAAAGTGAAATACATAAATTTGACAAACAATGCAACTCTCTCAAGTATTTCTTTTCCTCTGAAAAATCAACTTCTACTTAATATGATTAGAATGCAATAGATCAATTTCTGACAGAAAAAAAAATGACGTGCATTTTTTACTTTCCAAGCTCCCTTAATTCCAGAATTCTGTGGGTTCCTTTACCCAGGGTTGCTCCAATGCAGCAGGAAATCCACCCCTTTTCCCAGGCAACACTGCGAATGATGCCTCTATCTGGTCCTCTAATTAAAGGGGCTGTTACTATTATGAGCTTCATTTAATACTTTCTCCTAACCATGTCAAAAAAAAGGATCTTTCAACTGCCCACGACTTAATCACCAAGAAGCCAAGGATGTCGGAACCCTTTTAAAGTCCTTAATCTTAGACTCCAGGCACGTATATTAAAAACTTTAAGTCACAGTCAATCATAAAGCTTAATATGTACTTTATGAAAATTAACAATGGGAAGAAATACCACGATAGCCTTGTTAATGCAAGAATACCAAGCCACTTTCCACGTGCAAAGCCCAGTGCGTACGCCTTACAATGCACTGTTACTTAATCCTCACAACAACCCTACGATACAGTACTATTATTCCTAATTCACAGACAGCAAATTGGACCTGGGAAAGACCAACTAATTTGTCTAAGGTCACAAACCACAGCTTCAAACTCAACTCTTCTTGACGCCAAAGACCATGCTTCTAAGATGTCAAACTGCTTCCCTTGAGTTAAAAAAAAAAAAAGAACGGGGCAGGGAGGGGTGAGTCTTTTCAAAACTAAAAACCCAAACAAAGACAGAAAAACCCCAGAATAGTCTTTGTCCTTGTCATGCTCTCAAACCACTATATATGCTTGCTTCCTCTGGTGAGCTCACTCTCAGCCTGGCATAAACCAAGCCGCGCTCAGGCAGAGTATGGCAGAAAGAATGACTGATTGGTCAGAACTTGCTTGCTGCAGGATTTTCAGATCAGAGCTTACTGGTGTACAAGAACAAGAGTTTGATCATAATGTCGTGAGCAGAGAAAGAAAGGGGTGATCAGTTATAGGGAAGGCTTCCGAGGAGCTGAGTGGTCTCTCTGTGCTAACTATCAAAGACAGGAGGCACTTGACCTGCTCCTGCTACACAGTGGCTCTACCGAGACTTCTCACTTTTTAAAAAGTACTTCACACATTGCAGACAGTGCCTGACCTTATCCATCTGTGAAAAGCTGAATTAAAAACAAAAAAAGTTCAGTACGTTTACAAGGCATACCATCTATCAGTGCTGGGTGAAACTGCGTTCAATTCTCTACTGGTCTTACTCGGCAAAACCCCATACAAACACCAATCAAAAGTGCACGTTTCCTCCCAAAATGACAGCTCGTGGGATGTTACAAACATGGAAGTATGTTCTAATCTTTTAAAAATCTGTGTGTGAGTCAATAAAAAAACCAATGCTTAACAAAAACAAAGGGAGGCAGAAACAGTGAACGCAATATTGAGTGACACCAGAGGCGGCTTTTCATTCATGAATTGCTTTGCTGTTGGTGCCACAAAAGTCCTATAGACATTCACAGGAGCTCCATCTGGGTACATCTTATCAGTGCTCCCGTGGTCTAAGATGAGTCCTCACAGCTCCCTATTTCCCTGGACACCCCCGACACTTCTGGGCGATCAACTGAACTCGCAATGTCCTGTGAGTACCTGGGTTTCTTTTTAATGACAGCTACCAGGTTAGGGAGGAAGGCACATGTAAGTGGAATTAGTAAATTTTTAAAGACAAAATCATGAAGTTAAAAAGAAAGGAAAAGAAAAGAAAGATAATGATATTCATCACAATTTCTAAATAGTTTTAAATTGCCTGGTGGTCTTGTTGTTCAATTTAAAAAAATCATCGGGGGAAGAATAAATATGGATACAGGTAAACTGGGTCTGTTTATTACTGAGGAATAATTACCCAGCGAATGTCTACTTAAATCTGAGAAAAGTAAAATGATCAAAGAAAAATACCAGTTATTCCCCAAAGCGACAATCCACTAAATTCCATTTCTTAGTGATCATACAAAAGTTTTGAAGGTCTGCTCATCCAATTTCTCAATCCATCTCAGCTACAAAATCCCTGAACCACTTAAGCAGAGCCACTCCCTGCCAGATGTGGGATGCCTAGCTTCTCCACGGGTCCAGTCCACGGTCAGACATCTTCAGTTATTATAATGACTTTTTTGTAGTGATATAACTTGTCTGCTTCTAGATCTCACCTATCAGTGATAGATATATCCCTGAAGCTATCAAGAGTTTATTCTTTCCTATGACAGCCCTTCGGAACAACAAGGATGTTGGTCTCAATGAAAAGGTTTGCAAACTACAGTACAAATGGCGTGTGTGTGTGTGTGCGCGCGTGCGCACGCCATGGAGCAGGATTGGGAGTGTCGTGGTGGGCAGAAAATATTAGTTTTGAAAGACAAAGAGGAAAAGAATGGCTCCGTGACTATCTTTGGTTCTTCCAAAAGTTAGTACCTAATTAATTTATATTTATCTAGGACACACCCTGCATCTTTAAAGTGCTTTTTGGCAGCATCCAGGGTAGGAGAAATTCCGTCTGGTCAAGGGATGCACAGGAAAGAGGGCAATACGTGTCTCTGAGGTCACACAGACATGAATTATCAAAGCTGGGGACAGAAAAATCTTCAGAATGACCTCGAATCATGCTTATGACTGAAAGAGATAGCATGCCAGTCACTGGCTTCAGTTTAAAGCCCACAGAAATTCAACCAGGTTTCTGTCCTGTCAACACAGTGGATGTGGTCTGATCTGAAGCCTTACTAGATGCCATGGTAGAACCTGTACTTTTGCTTCCTAGCAATGGCTGACACCACGCCTTGAAAGCTTCGCAGCAAGAAACTGTGCATCCAATTGAGTAAGATTCAGTACGTTGCTAAACGGACTGGTTTCAAATGGATACGAACTACTAAAAAATAAAACACTTTCATCCATAAAAATTCTTAAATGAATTTTGCATCTAAAACATACTACACAATTAAAAGAGCAAAACCTCATTGTAAGATACTAATTGAATATTGTAAAACTGAATCTATGTAAAATATTGTGACCTGTGTCAACACTGAAACACTGGAATAAGCACAGGACCACTGGAGTTCTCATCAGTTCAATTAGACAAACCTGTTTTGAAAACCAAGTGTTTGAACTCTGCCCAGTCTGACAACTTTCTGACTTTCTACTTTCACATTTTTATAATGAAGAATTCAGTGACTAGATCATCTCCAAGGGCTCTAAATTTGTGTAATTCTAAAATTTTCTGTATTTTGATATCATCACTATAACACCTATGAGGAAACCTTACTTCTGAGAGCTAACTTTTAAGAAAATCAGCTAAGTGAACCTTCAGAGAAACTGAAATGCTGTATATCATTTAGGCTAAGCCTTGCTAAAAGTCTTAGACAACTTAGTCTAATATTAAGAGTACAGACCCAGAGGTTAAGACTAGCTAGGTTCAAATCCAGGTCTATAACTTACATGCTAACAGTATGAACTTGGGTAAATTGCTTCACATCTGTGTGCTTCAGTTTCTTCATCTATAAAATGGGGACAATAATAGTATTCATAGGGTAGTCATTAAGGACGTAACTGAATTGATAGTAAAATAAATTTATAATTGGCAATGCCCTTTAAATCAATCCATGTTCCTAGCACCTATCTTAAGCCCTCTCAACCAAGAAAATTATGTTTGAGCTAATAGAATATAACCATAATGCCTAGAATAGTGGATACTAAAAAAACAGTTGTTGAGTGAATGAATGAGCAAGCTCTGAGAGAAAAAAGCTCTACCTAGATGTTTTCAATATCATCCAGTTGATGTCAGAGGAATACTCACACAATAACAGAATGACAGGCCACTGTTGTCCTCAACTCACCATTCCTGGTAGGTAAGAACAGCAGCTGAGTTTGTTCTATTAAACTGAAGGTCAACATCCAATCTCCCAATAGCTTCATTATCTTCAGTAACTCTATCAACCCAAGGGGGCCATAAGGTAGACTAAGTCAGATACAGTACAGTCAAACATCCACAACTAGAAATTAAATCAAATTTTAGTGCATTTTTGCTTCCTTTTCTTTATAAGGAATGAAGATAGATAGAAATAAAAGGAAACTCATTGAACAAACCATTCAGGATTTACAGTAAAGGCATGTTTTTTTAAGATAGGTCCTCCCACTGTATCTTATATCAGGTACTACCTTTAGAGCACACACGTGCTCTAAATCCAAATAGATGCATAGATCAGACGACTACAGAGCGTTCTGTCACCCAGGACAACCTCCTAGGAACTAGGATTGAATCAGTTCAAGCCTGAATAACTTCCAGTCCATCAGCTAACCACTCCAGTTCACTAATCACAACCTAAGTTTAATTCTGATCCTTTGAGCCTATGTCTAAGTAGATAAGAATCTTAAGACAATAAACTAATCAGAGGCTCTTGTAGACCAAATCCACTTCAAAATGGTCATAGAAAAAGTGGAGGTCACTGTAATGAGACCAGTGCAGATAGAGAAAGGTGCCTGTTCCAGTTGACATTTCATTGCTTGCTAGGTAGTTGGTGGCACCAAAAAAAAAAAAAAAAGCTTTAAGAATTTAAAGAATAGGAATTCACAGGAGCATCTGTAAAGAAACGACTTCTTCTTTGGTCAAAAATGAGTACTTACAAACCACCACAGATACACACACCTAAAATCTACCCAGAAACCTGTGGTCAAACTGTCACACGATCCAATTAGAGCCTGGCAACTGGCCATGATCCTGGAGATGTACAGATTTCCCTAAATGATCCTTACCACTTTATGGCCTGGCACCTACTAAAGTAGATGTCTCTGGTTTTTTAAAATTTAATTCAGTCCAAATCATTGTAATTGGTCATCCATTCTTACAAAGAGCTGCCACAAACACTGAGAAAACATAGCCCAAAGTGGAAGACTGACGCTCATACAACTACCTACAAATACCAGCCAGCCTTACCTACTATAATGGAATATAAACCAGGTGCAATGGGTCAAGGATGTATTCCCTGCCTGATTCCACAAAAGATGGAGGCAGCTTAAAGGATGATGGGCAGGGTTTAAATAGGCCGAGAAGTACTGGGCACCCCAGACAGAAGGACAGACATAGAAAAAAGCAAGGAGCGAGAGTTATGTACAAAGAATATATCTGTTATATAAATAAATGAGGATGGTGAGCAGTCCCACGTAACGTTACGCTTTAATTCTGCCATGTACACTTGAGCATTTGAAGTGTTAGTATTTACACTTTCTTCCTATGAATAATATTACCGATAGATTCAAAGTATTCCTGAATTCATTGCAGTATAAAATTCACCTGCCTACAAGGTCTTTTCTAGCACTTGCCTCCTTCATTTAGACAGGGCAGGCTTTCAACATCAGCTCATGGAGAAAAGTGAAACCATAGGCACCAATGGAACTCAGAATAAAAAACACATTTCGAAATAAAATAAAGGTTAAGCTCTCATTCCAACAGACCTTGCTAGATCAGCAAAAATGTACGTGTTAACAGGAAATCGCTATATTGTGTAATCCCCATTTCACCCTCCACAAAATTGCACTATAATTCAAAATAAGTGAAGCAACAATTGGATGGATGGCCAGTTTTTGTTGTTTACATAGTTTAATGCACAAATGTGCAGTTTCCATGACTTTCAGAATGACGTGATTTACATGAGGCTGTAACAATAAATAAACTTGAAGTGCTGTATATAGTTAGCATATGGTGAATTTTTTTAAGCAAAACTCTTTCTTCCACTCCCTGCAAGACATTTAAAACATTCTCCCCTGTTGGGTTTTTTTGTCTTTAATTTACACCCTGCTAATTTTCCTCCTGTGCAAATATAAAAATTTGTTTTATAAATAAAATGTAAGGGTGGAAAACAAAACAAAACAAAAAACATGTTCCTTACACATTAGGGTCACCATAATTGGTAACAACTGCACGAAGACAGATATTTATAACTTTGCCATTTTAAAAGTTAGTCTTGGATACCGCAAATACTTCCATTACTCTGTAATAATTTATGACCTTTCCATAGACCTGATATGGGTCATCCTTCTTTAACCACCTGGCACGTCAGAATATCTAGGAAAAGATTAACAGAATTATTGCAATAAATCCCAAAAATATACCTTCTGAGGAACAGACACAAATAAATCCTTAAACAACGAAGTGTTCTCTTGTCGATTCTTAAAAACTCTTCCATACAAATCCTATGTATGCAAGGTTTGCCAAGAGTCTCAGGGAACGGAGTTGACCAAGGTTAAGGTCGTGCTTTTATTGCATCCTCCTTCCCCCAGTTTCACCACTATGTTTTCCTTCACTTTCACCTACTTGGATTTTATGTAAAAGAACCCAGATACAGCTTATAACCACAATTATATTATAGGGAGATAACACCTTGATTCTCTTACCAGAAGTAGGAAACAAGCCATAAAGGCAAACTCTCAATCTAAAGTCTCCACTGGCACCTCTGCTTCTGGAATATCAAGAAAATCAATGCACTTGCAGTGCTAAGTCAGGTGTGATCTAACACGCGTCCAGTACAGGAGTCAAGAGTGGACAGAGTTACAGTTTGATATTTCCTGACAAACTCACGAATGCATTGGCGTCTGATTTTTTTTTAAAAAATAAAAAGGATTATCTTGCCTGTAATTGTTGTTCACTAAAATCATCATTAAGAAATAATGATATCTAAGTATTTTATTGAATACTCTTAATTCAGAAATTGCCCCTGGAGCCACTTGACAGTTTTTTGTTTTGAGCTACATTTCTATTCCCACGTGCTACAGATCTCTTACCTGAAATACTTTGTGTGGAAACTCATTAAAATGCTCTTGTGAAAGGAGAACGCAACACTACTGCCTTTCCTTTGTCTAATGGCACAGGACCTCTCTCGCTCCCTCATAAATTCATTCTAATTAAATTATGCTTCTCAAGGTGCTCCCTCTCATGCAATCCTTATGTAATTGTACCTAATATTTTCGCCACAATTGATGTTACATTAAACAGGCTTTTACTACCTGCTATATCCTCCTAATGGCCCTCAGTCTTTTTCTTTCTTTTCTTTTCTTGCTTTTTTTTAAGCTCAAATGAGATAGGAATTTCACATGACAAACTCTATTTTAAGAGTTTGCCTTAAGCTTTCATCAAGTTCTTTATAATTTTCTTAATGATACATAATATATACAAAGGCTCAAACAAATATATCTCTTTGAACACCAGAGAGAACGTTACGTTTTAAAGCTGAGTGAAAGAAACATGTAAGTTAATAGGTCATTAGCCAGTTTTATCTCAAGGCAGTGGTGATGCTACAGGTGAGAGAAACTAATTGATTAAGATGAGTACAATGAATTTTACAGAAATCATCAACAATCATTACATTTTCCATAGATGTAGTAAAAGAATATTGATTCTTTAAGCTATCAGGCTATATTTTCATATGGTACTTGGGGTTAAAAAAAAAAAAAGCCAAATCCAAGAAAGTATGTGAAATCTTAATACATATCTTGGCTTGTGTTGCAGATTCTCATCAGAATGTTCTATTTTTAAATAAAATGTAGAGGGAGTAGTTGTTTTCTCTTTCACACTTTTCTGTGTTTCAGCAACCCTGTGGAATACAGGGGAGTTTTAAAAGAAATGAAATTTGTAGTTGAAAAGATTACAGATGATAG
Source organism: Hipposideros armiger (assembly GCF_001890085.2). Classification (NCBI taxonomy): domain Eukaryota; kingdom Metazoa; phylum Chordata; class Mammalia; order Chiroptera; family Hipposideridae; genus Hipposideros; species Hipposideros armiger. The sequence continues at coordinate 1,281,987 of NW_017731590.1, forward strand.
AATTTCATAACTTTGCTAAGTATGTAAATAACTTTTTTAGAGCCATTAGAGAAGCTACTCAAGTGTGTACTGGTGGTTTCTACTACTGCTGTTATCGTTGATAGAAATATTACTATTAACATTATATACATTAAAATTTGGGGGGCACTTTTTTAGTTTGTTTGGCTTTTCTTCATCCTTTCTGTCATTACTTGGGGATGAGTATACATTTAATTATGTGGTTGAGAATGTTTGTGGAAACCTAAGTAAGTGGACATGTCTTGTCTACGCAACATGACTGGTATCTTTTAAAGGGTTGTGATAATTTCTTTTCTTTTTTTTTTTTGAGATTCCATACACCATTTCATGGCAGAAGCTCCATCAACAACTGCTGATTGGCAGACCAAACCACAGAGTGACTCGTTTTATTTAGTGAGATGCTTTAAAAGGATCAATGTCTTAATATTAGAATTTTCTGCAGAATAGATCAATTAATCTTCCTGAAAAATAACTTCTTTTTCTGTGTAAAGTGTTAAATGTGATAAATTAATTTTAGCTAACATTTATTGAGTACCTCCCATATTCCAGAAGCAACATTCTGAAGTGTTGTACCTGGATTAACTCATATTATTATCCATCGTACACAGATGAGGAAATTGAGACACAGAGAGGTCAAGCGGCTTGCAGAGAGTATAATGCCAGTAGAAGGAGAAGCTGGGATTTGAACCAGCAATCGGGCTCCAAATTCCACACTAACAATCATGCTGCCTCCTTAGACAGTCACCAGCCTCCTAGGTCGTGAGAAAGAAAACCCCCTCTACTCCTCTTTCTGTAGAAGAGTGGCCTCATCATTAACAAGTTAGTAAGTAAATAAGTGACATAAGTTCTATGACACATATTTGATCCACCATGTAAGCCTGAGCAGTGACATCTTGGACAATAACATCCTCATGGAACTCAATGTTGGAGTGCATCAGAGATTTCAAATAAAATGCAGGCATATTTCACCACGAGACAGTATGATCACAACCTAGCTGTAGTTGAAAATACCCCTGGCTTGTCACCACTGCAAATGGCAACTAGGGGTAGATATAAAAACAAATTACATAATTCTAGCTCAACTTTTTGAACACATCAGCAAAACTTACTAAGACTATGTATAAAAGTATACACTTGCAGGCACACCCCATACCTGGGAAGCTAGCATTAGAAAGAACCAGGAAAAAAAACAACTGTTTATTTTCATCCCTGAGAGGAAGCACTATAATATGTATGGTCTCCAGTCAAACAGACCTGGGTTCAAATCTCTTTTCTATTACATACTGGATGTGTTACCTTGGGAAACTTCATTAGTAAGCCACAGTACACTCATCTCTGAAATGAGGATGCTAGCAGTTGCTATCTAGTAGGGGTGGTGTGAAATTAAATGAGGTGACAATAGGTAAACAGATTTGTATTTTGTAAATATCAATAAATAGTAGCTATTAATAGATGATATCCCTAATCAGCAGTATGTCTTCCCTGCTTTGAACAGAAGGACCTAATTTGACAAAATTTTGTTATCGTTTCCAGGAGGGCTGAATCTAATCCTTTTTTAAAAAATGTCAAATGTAAAAATACAAAGATATTACACACACACACACACACACACACGCACAGAGCAGACAGCACAAAAGAAACATATACTTATGAACATCACCTCGCAATATCTAATCCTAAAGTATAAATATTTGTCATAATAAACAAGCTTCATTTTAAAAAACTTTATACTATGCTGAAGGGATACTGATATTCACTTTTTTTCAATTAAGAAAAGAGAGGTATAAACTGAACAATAATCTGTATAGACCACATTCTGGCCTTTAGAATTCTGGTCAAGGGCACCAGCCACGTTTTCTCTTACCTCTCCTTCTCCCCTAAAATTGGGACTACTCTTAATTCAAAATGGGAGATGGGAGAATGAGAGAATGGTGGTTTTTTAGTGGGAAAGGCCATTCTCCAACCCCTGCCCAAGGATGGCAAACATAATACTTCAGAGTGATGAAGGAGGGGGGCAGACTGGGGTGCTGAGGTCTCTGCCTTTTAAGCAAGCCAGCCAGCAAACACAAATGCAGGCAATTTGAAATTTTAATTAGGGTGCCATGTGCTGGTGACATATGGCGACACACTGACAGCTGGGCGTCCAGGTTCAGGAACAGACCTGGGTTCTGAAGTCACAGTTGGCAGAAGCAAAGTTCTCTGCTTGTGCGCTAGGTGCTAGCATGCCTGGAAAGCACTCTGCCAACATCACCCCCCCATGCAGCACTGCCTTCCGGCCGCGTGTAGACGCTGCCTGCCAGGGGACCACTACTGCAATTCAGATAAAGAGTGAAGCGCAAAGGAAAAGACATAAAAAGATGAAAACCCCCACATCCCATTCTCAGTTTCAAGCCAGAAAAGTATTCAAATCAGCATAGCTATTGATTTGTGTGTGTGTGTGTGTGTGTGTGTGTGTGTGTGTGTGTGTGTGTGACTTCTGAGAGACTCCGGGGCTTTCACACTACATTGTGTTTGCAGGAGCACTCTCTCTGTAGCTGTGACAGGACATCCATCAGGGCATGGCGATCAGGAACTGTGTATTACCTGCTCCCAAGTCCATAGTAGTAAGCCCTTACAGAAAACCAAATATGATTTAAAAGTCACATTTACATAGATTAGAATGAATCATATTAGCAAAGTAACAAGATTGAATAAAAACATTTTAAGACAACTTGTTAAGCATTAAAGGTCAAGTTGGCTAACTTTTTCTTCTACCAGAGTTTTTTCTGTGATGAATTAAATGTTGGTCAGTTTGACCTTTGAAGCTTAAAAGTTGCCTGAAAATGTCTTAAAATGGGTTAATGAATTGCCTTGTACTCGTAGCTTCTTCATTCGCTTTTCCTTGCCCTACTTGGCCTATTTATTCTACTTAAAGTGGGAACAGTCTAAGTCTGCTGTTTCTAGGCAAGTCTAGGACTCACAGTAAATAGAATAATGAGAAGTTCTCTTAGCGCAACCATGCAATATTAAGAGAACCATTCTTTAGATCCCTTTCCACCTACAGACTCCTTCTGAGCTATAAATCTTTGACTGTAAGGAACTAGTAGAGTAAGTAAATGTACATGTCAAACTGTACCATCCACAACTCTGTGGGAAACCTGAGTTTCTAGCCAGTATGCAATGAAACTTTTCTGGGATATTATAAATATGGGTTCCAAATCCTTATCTCTTCCTTGTATTCCAAATACTGCTATCAAATCAGCCAAATGAGTTTAAGGTAGAACCATCACTGAAGTGGAAATTCAAAATTCATCAGTTTGATTCAAAGCCAGTAATTTACTACTTCCCACTATGCAATTAAACACACACACACATACACACACACTCCTTTAGAGTTTTTAAACAGTGTGACATATAGGAAATGCCACTTTAAATTATACTAGTAGTATTGTTATTATTATGCAGAGAAATTGATTTACATTACACTTATTGTACTTTAACTTAATTTTTGGAAAGCAAGAAAATGAGCTGAAGATTAACATCAGCCGTTTCAGGCTTCAGATAACACTATGGCAAGCTGGAAAATACAAATACTAGAATTTACACCCTCCAGTTGTAAGCCCATTAACTAGTTTGGACAGCACATATGCATTCGGGATACAGCTACCCTTAAAAAAATAAAGCATGCCGATAAAACAAAAAATACTGTGGTCTCCTATATATTAGCATAAGCCCTTTGAAAGAAAATACAACTGGCCAGTAAAATCACCTATAAAATGTGCTCTACTTTAAGAAATGTAATAAAATATACCTTTAAGAGCCAAAAAGAAAAACAAGGGTAAATATATTTTCAATTCTTGATAGTTTCCAAATTTATCCTATACTAGCTTTTAACTGGTTCAAGTGAAGATTCATGTAATTTGAGTAAGGGTTCCAAAGCCACAACCTAGGAGTTTACTAAATACTACTGAATACTACCTAGGGGATACAAAATTTTTGCCCTGCTAAATTCTCCATAAAGTTTACAGAGACTTATTGTCCAAATCAAATGTAAGACATTGATTCCCAACCATAGGTTTTCAATAGCTAAAATACAGCTATAATTTCCTCAAGAGATACCACTAAATTTCATTTAAAACCTACCTACAGCACCCACACACAAAAGAACAAACACGCCCCCAAAGCAAATTTACTTTTAATTTTCTTTATAAAATTAAAAGTTATAAAAGTGTTAACTCTAGAGTTTAAAATATACTTTCCAATCAATAATAGAACTGTAATCCACATGTAGACAAATAAGGCAAAGTCTGTCCAAAACGATCAAGTCTCTCTATAATGTAGATAGGAAGGTCCAAGATGATGGATTCAGTAAATGCTATGCCTGCTGCCTCCCAGACTCACATCAAAATTACAACTAAATTATAGATCAACCTCAAGAATCATCTGAAGACTAGCTGAACAGAACCCCTATAACTAAGGATATAAAGAAGAGGCCACACTGAAGCTGGTAGGAGGGGCAGAGATGCAAAATGGTTGCCCACAAGCCTACAGGTAGTGGCTGAACACCAGAGGGACACCTCAGTGGTGGAGGTCCCCCATGAAGAGGGAGGGGTCCAAGTCCCACACTGGGCTCCTTAGCACAGGGGTCCTGTGCCAGGAAGAGGGGTCCCCACAACATCGGGCAGCGAAAATCAGTGAGGACTCTGTCCGTCTGTCCTGGTGAGGTGGAAGACAGCTGGAAACCCAGATGTCCTCTTAAAGGGCCCACACACAGATTCCATCACTTTCAAACACTTACCTGGGCTCCGGTGGAGGGGCAGCAACTGGAGATGTGCTCGAGACATACAGGGCAAGACTGGGTTGTGTGGCTTCTGAGAGACAGCTGTCCATGTGTGGAGCCTGACTCACGTGTAGGCTACAGAAGGGCACCATCTTTTCTACACTGAACCCTCTCCCAAAGGGCCAAATCTGAGACTGCATTGGTCTGGTAAAATCCACGTGTACACCACTTCGGTGATGCCCTGGGTCCCTGCCCCACCCAGCTGGTGCTGCATCACTGGGGGCACTCTCGGCTCCCAGGCAGCCATCCACGCCCCACAAGCTGCAGAAGTCTTTTACAGCAGCAGACAGCCTGCAGCAACCTGGGAAACTTTCAGTGGAGGGCAGTTAGCCACAACTAGAGTGGCTAGAGCCTCTGCTGGGCAGCTCTCGGAGATCTGTAGGTCTGAGGTGAGTGGTGGCTGGCTGCGGAGTTCTCAGGGTGTTTTGCAACATGGTCAAACGCCTGGCACTGGTGCAACAACTGAATCTGCATTAACTTTGTAAAAAACACTCTTTGTGACTCTCTGGGATCCCACTCTGCCCACCTAGTGCTGCATGGCCAGGAACACTCCAACACCAAGCTGGGCACAGGCAAGACTGAAATTGGCCTACACGGGAGCCCCTTCTAGGAGCCACCAGAAACCACACACCCAGAGGCCAGCTTCAGACCACACCAGAGCACTACCCAGTTAGCCCTGCAAGCAGCACACCCAAAGGGTGGTCTCAACAGGCACAAGAGCCTACTAGGATGAATCCCCCTCTGAGGGATCAGCCCCCACATAGCAGTTCATACACTGTGGGTGTAGCCAATCCTCACAGTCAATCAACCTGGGAGTCAATCCCACCCATGGATGTGCCAAAAGCAATCAAGGCTCAACTACAACAGAATACATTCAACACACACAAGGAACACTCTTGGAACACATGCACCGGTGATCAGGGAGACTATGCCGCTGAACCACACAGGACACATACTACACAAGGCCACTCAGCAAAAACTGAGAGACTTAGGGGATCTACCTAAATCATAAAAGCAAACACAGAGAAGCAGCCACACACACACAAAAAAAAACACACTCAAAAAAAACCGTCCCAAATAAAAGAACAAGAGAAATCCCCAGAAAAAAGAACTAAACGAATTGGAGGCAACCAAACTACCAGAGACAGAATTTAAAACACTGGTTATAAGAATGCTTAAGGAACTTAGTGAGAACTTCAACAAAGAGATGGTAAGCACAAAGAAGGACATAAAAACCATAAAAAAGAACCTGTTAGAAATAAAGAATACAATGACCAAAATGAAGAATACACTAGAAAGAATCAACAGCAGATTAGATGCAGCAGAGGATAAAATCACTGATTTATAAGATAAGGCAGCATAATAAACCCAATCAGAATAGCAAAAATAAAAGAGAATCAAAAAATAAAAATAACAGTTTAAGAGACATCTGGGACAACACCAAGCATAACAACATTCATATCAAAGGGGTACCAAAAAGGAGAAGAGAGAAAGCAAGGGGTTGAGCGCCTATTTGAAGAAATAATGACTGAAAACTTCCCTAACCTGGTGAAGGAAATAGACATACAAGTCCAGGAAGTACAGAGAATCCCAAACATGATGAACCCAAAGAGGCCCACACCAACACACTTTATAATTAAAAAGGCAAAGGTTCAAGTCAAAGAGAGAATCCTAGAAGCAGCAAGAGAAAGACAATTAGTTACTTGCAAGGAAACTCCCATAAGACTATCAGCTGATTTCTCAACAAAAAATTGGCAAGCCAGAGGGAGCATCAGGAATTACTCAAAGTGATGAAAAGCAAGGGCCTACAACCAAGACTACTCTACCCAGCAAGGCAATCATTTAAAATTGAAAAAAATATTTAAAAGTTCCCAGACAAGAAAAAGCTAAAGGAAGTCATTACCACCGAGCCAGTATTACAAGAAATGTTAAAAAAAAATTTATTTAAGAAGAAGGGGGGAACAAAAGAAGATCAAAAAAATGGATAATGAAATGGCAATATGTACCCATCAATAACCACTTTAAATGTAAATTGATTAAATGTTCAAATCAAAAGATATAGGATAGCTAAACAGATACAAAAACAAGACCCATGCAGGAGATCCACCTCAAACTTAAAGACACACATAACTAAATGGAAAAAAATATTTATGCAAATGGAAATGAGAAAAAAGCTGGAGTAGCAGTACTTAGACAAAACAGGCTTTACAATGAAGACTATAATAATGACAAAGAAGGACATTACACAATAATAAATGGTTCAATCCAACAAGAAGACATAACCCTAGTAAATATTTATGCACCCAACAGGAACACCTAAATATATAAAACAAATACTGACCAACATAAAGGCAGAGATTAACAGTAACACTATTATAGTAGGGAACTTCAACAACCCACTGACACCAATGGACAAACTTTCCAGGCAGAAAATCAACATGGAAACAGCGGCCTTAAATGACACACTAGACCAGGTGGATTTAATTGATATTTTTAGAGCATGTCACCCCAAAACAGCAGAATATGCATTCTTTTCAAGTGCACAAGGAACATTTTCCAAGATAAACCACATGTTAGGCCACAAAACAATTCTCAATAAATTTAAGAAGATTGAAATCATATCAAGTGTCTTTTTCTGACCACAATGGTATGAAACTAGAAATCAATTACAAGGAAAAACTGAAGCAAACACAACCATATTGAGGCTGAATAACATGCTACTAAATAATGAATGGGGAAACAATGAGATCAAGAAAGAAATCAAAAGATACCTAGAGAAAAATGAAAATGAAAACACCGTGACCCAAAATCTATAGGACATAGCAAAAGCAGTCCTAAAAGGAGAATTCATAGCAATGCAGGCCTACCTAAAAAAATGAGAAAAATTTCCAACAGTCTAACTTTGCACCTAAGGGAACTGGAAAAAGAACACCAAACTAAGCCCAAAGTGAGTACAGGAAGGAAATAACAAAAATCAAAGTGGAAATAAATGAAATAGAGGCTAAAAAAATGCAAAACATCAATAAAACCAAGAGTTGATTCTTTGAAAAGATAAACAAAATTGATAAACCTTTAACCAGACACATCAAGAAAAAAAAGAGAAGACCCAAATTAATAAAATCAGAAATGAAAGAGAAGTGACAACCAACACCACAGAAATACAAAAAAAATTTAAGAAAATACTATGATATACACCAACAAATTGGACAATCCGGACAGAATGGATAAATTACTAGCAGGATTCAATCTTCCAAGGCTGAATCAAAAAGAAAGAGAAAATCCACACCGATCAATTACTACCAGTGTTGTTTACCAAATCAGTAAACAACAAGCTCCCAAAAGTCCTGGACTAGATGGCTTCACAAGTGAATTTTACGAAACATTCGAAAAAGAATTAACACCTATTCTTCTCAAAATATTCAAAAAATTCAAGAGGAGGGAAGGCTCCCAAGCTCATTTTATAATTACCATGATTCCAAAACCAGACAAAGACATTACAAAACAAACAAATAAACAAAAACAAACAAACTACAGGCCAATATCCTTAATGAACACAGGTGCAAAAATCCTCAACAAAATATTGAGCAAACCAAATTCGGCAATACATTCAAAAGATCATACACCACGATCAAGTGGGATTCATTCCTGGTATGCAAGGTTGGTTCAATTAACATACACACAAATAAACAAAATGAAGAATAAAAATCACACGGTCATGCCAATAGATGCAGAAAAACCATATGACAAAATCCAGCATTAATGTATGATAAAAATTTTCACCAAAGTGGGAATAGAGAGAACATATCTCAACATAATAAAAGCCATATATGACAAACCCACAGCTAATATCATACTCAATGGGGAAAGGCTAAAAGCATTCTCCTTAAGAGCAGGAACAAGACATGGATGTCCACTTTCATCACTTTTATTCAACATAGTACTGGAAGTCTTAGACATAGCAATCAGAAAAAGAAATAAAATAAAATAATAAAAGAAAAGAAAAGAAAAAGAAACAAAAGGCATCCAAATGGGAAAGGAAGAAGTAAAGCTGTCATTATTTACAGAGGACATGATACTATATATAAAGAACCCGAAAGATTCAATCAAAAAATATTGGTACTAACAAATGAGTTTACTAAAGTAGCAGGGTCCAAAATTATTATTCAGAAATTGGTTGCATTTTTAGATACCAATAACAAACTATCAGACAGAGAAATTAAAGAAACAATACTATTTACAATTGCATCAAAAATAAAAATACCTAGGAATAAATTTAACCAAGGAAGTAAAAGACCTGTACTCAGAAAAATTATAAGACATTGAAGAGAGAAATTAAAGAAGATATAAATAAATGGAAACATATACCATGCTCATGGATAAGAAGAATACAGTTAAAATGTCCATACTACCCAAAGCAATTTATAGATTTAATGTAACACCTATCAAAATACCAATGATATTTTTCACAGAACTACAATAATACTAAAATTTATATGGAACCATAAAAGACCTTGAATAGCCACAGCAGTCCTGCAAAAGAAGAACAAAGCTGGAAATACCATGCTACCTGACATCAAATTATATTACAAGGCCATAGTAATCAAAACAGCATAGTATTAGCATAAAAATAGACACACAGATCAATGGAACAGAATAGAGAGACCAGAAATGAATCCATGCCTATGTGCTCATTTAATCTATGACAAAAGAAGCAAGAATATATACTGGGGTAAAGGCAGTCTATTCAATAAATGGTGTTGGGAAAACTGGACAGATACATGCAAAAAAAATAAAACTGGATCACCTTCTTACGCCATATACAAAAACAAACTCAAAATGATTAAAGACTTAAATGTGAGACCTGAAGCCATAAAACCCCTAGAAGAAAATGTAGAAAGTAAACTCTCAGACATTACCCTTAGTAATATTTTTACTGATATATCTCTTCGGGCAAGAAAAACAAAAGAAAAAATAAACAAATGGGACTACATCAAACTAAAAAGTTTCTGCACAGCAAAGAAAACCATCAACAAAATGAAAAGACTTCCTACTGAATGAGAGATTATATTCTCATGATACATCTGATAAGGGGTTAATATCCAAAATTTAGTGAAAAACTCATACAACTCAACACTAAAAAAACAAACAATCCAATTTAAAATAGGGCACAGGACCTGAACAGACATTTCTCCAAAGAGGACATACAGATGGCCAATAGACATTTGAAAAGATGCTCAATGTCACTAATCACCAGAGAAATTCAAATAAAAACACAATAAAGTATCACCTCACACCTGTCAGAATGGCCATCATCAATAAATCAACAAACAAGTGTTGGTGAGGATGCGGAGAAAAAAGAACGCTTGTGCACTGCTGGTGGGATTGCAAGTTGCTGCTGCCACTATGGAAAACAGTACGGCGTTTCCTCAAAAAATTAAAAATAAAACTACCTTATGGAAACTACCTTATGGCCCAGTAATTTCACTACTGGGTAATTATCCAAAGAAATCCAAAACACTAATTTGAAAAGATATATGCAACTGTGTTTACTGCAGCACTATTCATAATAGCCAAGATATGGAAACAATCTAAATGCCCATCAATAGATGATTGGATAAAGGAATTGTGGAACATGCAAGTATATACAATGGAGTATTACTCTGTCATTAAAAAAGAATGAAATCTTACCAACAGCAACAACATGGGTGGACCTAGAGGGCATTATGCTAAGTGAAATAAGTCAGACAGAGAGAGAAAAATACCATATGATCTCACATATATCTGAAATATAAAGAAAAAAATAAACAACACAGAAACAGATTCATAGATACAGAGAACAAACTGATGGTTGCTGGATGGGGATGGGGGTTGGGGGAATGGGTGAGAAAGGTGAAGGGATTAGGAAGTACAAATTGGTAGTTACAAAATAGTCACGGGATGTGAAATACAGTATGGGGATTATAGTCAATAACAGTGTAAAACTATGTGTAGTGTCAGATGGGTACTAGACTTATCAGGAGTATCACTTCATAAATTATATAAATGCCTAACCACTATGCTATACACCTAAAACTAATATAAAATAATACTGAATGCCAACCATAATTTTAAAATATATAGTCACAGAATGTAAAGTACAGCATAGGGAATAAAGTCAATGGTACTGTAATAGCTATGCATGGTGTCAGATGGGTAGTAGACTTGTTGGGGTTATCACTTTGTGAGGTGTATAGATGTCTAATCATTATGTTGTTTTGTATACCTGAAACTAATTAAAAAAAAAATTCAAGTCTCTATTACCAAAAAATTCAGTTACTTTGTAAGGAAAATCAGGCTCGTTAAAAACTGTTAAATATAGTATTTTACTCTGCTTTATGTGTACATGAATTTTTTTCTGACAACATAACTAGGTTAATAAAAACAAATTGAATTTCTACTCTCTGAAATAATATTATAAAAAAGCAGCATTTAACAGATATTTCTTGTGGTTGTATAAAACATCTACTCTAATTAAATGAAAATTTTCACTGAGTCTTTCACAGAAAGGCAAATTACAGAACATTTGCCAAAAATAAGCATCACCTTTGAATAGGCTAAAACTGTCAAGGGATAAAAGAATTCACAAATCTAATGCAAAAGTAAAGCGTTTAAATACAGTACCATCGGGCCAAGTGTTGTGCTAAGCAGTTTACATCATTGATTTCACTGAGTCTCACAGCACCCTTATAAGGTATATGCTATTATGCCATTTTAATAGATTGGGGGAAATGACGCTTAAATGTTTAAGGCAGGGTCACCTAGCTAATATGAATTTGAACCCAGGTCTCTGGCTGACACTAAATTACCTTGTTAATCAAATTATCAAATTAATTAATCATCAAATCAATCCTGTTAATCTTAACTACCACATTATATTAATACTGTTCCTTTCTGCACAAGCACTTCCCCAATTTTAATTGAATTCATCAGGCCAATCAGTTAATTGGGTCAGAAAGCTAAGTTGACTTTAGACGTATGTAGACAAAACCCTCAGTAAAAATGTAAGCATAAGGAGACATACTCTTAAGAATCTGTGCTAGAATTATCAGTCCTATTAGAGTACAATATTTGCCTTTGGTATTTCCATGCAAGGCAATAAGAACATTAATGGCGACATGTTTAAAAGGAAAAGTAGGCACGTTATAAATGCACTAACCATCAGAATTTGTTTTGGGGATTTAGCAGGTTTGCAGCTTGTCCAGTAAATATATCACGTTTTTGTATCATCTTCGGTACAAGCAGATACACGATCCTTCATCGTCTCTTTTTTATCACGTTAGTAGAGAAAACATTTGTAGAACAATATTGAAAAGCTCCTACTGCACATTTTGTCAGTGGAGAATTATTAATTTGACCATATATTAGAACCCACTTATTTCTGCTACACCTAATTCATAAGCTACTCTATCTTTCTTAGGATGGGGAGGGGGAGAGGGTCTTGGAGGAGACAGAACACCAGACAGAGGAAGTTCCAGTTATCATGAGAAGTAACCTTCCTTACCTAAGAGACCTCTCTAAGTGGAAAACTTGTAAATGAAAAAGACCCTTCTCATAGCACTCACTGATCAAAAGAGAAATACTGAAAGTCACAGAAAAGCTTTATTCTTATGCATTCCTGCTCAACTTTATACTCAATTATTCTGAATAGCAGCGATTAACATTTTCATAAGCACATGAACATTTTATAAATTGGTCCAAACCAAACACATGGTCACCTGCCAACTTTGTTAGGTTTTGGAGGCACACTCAATGATAATAGCCATGTTCTTCCCCCATATCAGAGGATCCTGACAGTGCTTTCCAGTTTTTAACTCTATAGTAGGCTAATCTGAAAAAATATTTAACAGATGATTTTAAGAATCGGAGTATAGAACTTTTCAAGCGTGAGAAATGGAAATATTCAAATTTTGAATCCCGGTGAGGGCCAGGTATGCAGCCAAAGGCCAGGATGCCTGATGAAAAGGGCGTACGCCTCCTTGGAATACCAAATGAGACACGCTGCCATGGATGATGGAATTTCCTCTTTAGATCAGAAATACTTCCAAAACTACCTCCCACTTGGTGCTTCAGCACTTCCAGTAAATGAAGTCAAAAGTGAAAATATACACAAATCCCTCCTTATTTTGACATTTCAAACCTCAATAAAGACTCAGTTCCACATGGTGGCCTAAAATTAGACAAAGTTTTAGTAGACTAAAGAAGGAAGTTTTTTTGTTTGGGTTATTTTTAATATGCTTCAAAGCTTGTTCAGACCTTCTTTGTAAATTTTGAGACAGTTTAGAAAAAGGAAACAGGTCCCTGCAGAGGACAAACTAAATTCCAAACTCAGGTGCTAAGAAGTATTATATGTCAACATTCAAAAGAAAATTAATGGTTTTCTAAAGATTTACCAATATTTGTGAACCAAGGTAGATCTTAGCTCTGATCAGTGCAATCACCCCCATTTTGTGTGATGGAAGAGAGAGGGAGAGAGGAAGGGAGGGCAAGTGAGGACAGGGGAGGGGAAGGGAGGGGGAGAAATGGATTGATTTGAAAGTCATGAAGTTGAGAAGGGATCAGAATCCAGAAAGATGCACATCACAACACCCTCATAAAGTTTTTCAAAACAGAGCTGCTATCTACACACCAGAAGCTGATGGCATCAAAACCTTCAACGCTAGCTCCTGCCTAATTGAATTGGTGCATGTAATGGGAGGAAGCTGTTTCTCAGAACAGAAATAAGTAGTGCTGGGAAAAGGAGGAGGCCAACAAGTCAGGCTGGAGACAAACAGAATTGGTAGAATAGGCACCCAGATTCTCTGGAAAGCAAATCCTGTTTAGGCCTTATACATCCAGGTCACGGTGAAGCCTGTATCATAGCAACTTGCGACTTTAAAATACCACCATTCATTTGGTCATTAGTTTCTCTTGGTTCCTTTCACTTACCAGTATTTTTGATAGCCAAATCCTTAAATGAAAGCACAGACTATGAGAATGTTGTCAAATTTCAATAATGCTCAAGGGGGAAAAAAAAATCACCAATCTCCTAATGGTTTGGTCTAACATTCTTTCTGGAGTTACCCAGTAACAGATTAATGTAGCTAAGTATTTGTAACATTGAGCTGAAGTACTAAGAAAACATGCCTGAAATTTACAAGTAGGCCTCACTTGCTAGTTAAAAAAAACAACACTTCCAGCATTTTTACTGCCATGTTTCCTTATTTATTTATCTGTAATTTATTGTAGTGTCAAAATCCATGTCTGGTCTTGGGAAAAAATTGGCACAAAGTTGGCTTTTTATAGTACCAGACCATTATAACTACAAAACCTCAACTAAAAAACTGCCAGGCAAGTTTGGTGCTCAGTACCAAAAATGATAAAAAGCCTACAGTGAACAAGGGAAGAAAAAGAGTTACTCTCTTGCAAGAAATCCAAGTCTAAGTCACATAACTAAAATCCTTGGTGCTAGGGCAACCAAATGCAGTCTACATTTTAAGTATATTACCCAACTCATATTCCTGGGTCGGGATTTCACACATATTCTAATTCCAAACTTTGTAACTCTCTAAAGATCAAAAAATGTTTTCATTATTTCAGTGGATGCCCCAATTCAGAGCCAATAATTACATCACAAGATGTGTAAACGATAAAATTTGCAACAAATTCTGAGACAAATTAGCTACCACTCAGCCCTAGTTGTGCCTGATTTAGTGTAATGATTAAATGTAAATCATTTTTGTTATGTAACCATAAAAATGGGATAAGGTTTTTGTCTCTGTTTTACACACACAAGACTGGAAGCCACAAACTTGGAACTTTTAATCTCAATTTTGACAGCAACCCTAATCAAGAAAATGACCTGGCCTCCAGGACTGATTCCACATTCCAACCCATGCCTAGCCCAATACTGGTGGCACAGAAATAATAAATATCTGGCAAATAAAGGAATTTACCAAACTCACGGTGCTGGGGAATTAATTAGTCCAAAATACCATGAAAATGAAACTGAGTGGAGACAGTGTCCTGGAGTGATTGAGACAGTGGCCTCTGGAGTCACCTGACTGGTGCCAATTTCCTGGTCAGTAAAGTGGAAGGGTACTGTGAGAATTAAATAAGATAACTGAGATAGAGGCTTAGAACATTGCCTGCCTGCCACACAGCAGCATTCAATAAATGCTCTCAATAATATTGAAATTCAGTGACACTATCAGAAATAGCAATATGGGACATTTTCCCTTATCCTAAAACTGTAAACATGAACAAGAGTTCCCCCAATCCCGGATGTGATCCAAACACAATCAATCCAGCATTTAATGAGCCCCTACGATTCAATTCCTAGGCTCCCGATGGCCAGCTCTCTTTATATGTAAGAAGACAAAGAAGTTTTTTTTAATATAGGCAAATCGATTCTGCATAACACAACATTCATAATGAACGTACTGATTTAGATATATTTATCTGAAAACTGGAGTAGTGACCTCTGGCCCATCTTTGACCCACATTTTTAGAACCTTCTCTGTACTCCAGGTTCTGAAGCCATGCGCTATCCAGGCAGAAAGCAGAAAAAGAGCAGAAGCCCAGGAGCCTCCGCCGGATGACCGGGCCCAAACCCAAACCCCACACACCTGATGTTCAGGACTCCTGGCTTCATGTGCCTTGGCTTCCAAATCCGCCTCTTCCTCATGTTGCTCGCTCTTGACCTGTCTCCTGGCCCCAGGAGACCACCCACTTCCTTGACCCCCTCACACTATACACACCTCCTGACTCTAGGACTTTGAATTGATCACAGATAATCTGTTGTGCTCCTTACTAACCTGATTGTCTAAACCAGCGGTGATGTCCCCAAATTTACGGAAGGCACCAAGTTGGCCATTTTTACATATATCATGTCATCTTCACAATGAGACTGTTAGGAGCCTGTTATGTAGGTATTACTATCTTTATTTTACAGACTAGGAAAATTTACTGTGCTAAGCTAAATAATTTGCCCCTGGATGGAATCAGACATACAAAGTTCAGAATGCCAGCTCAGGCACCTATTACTACAGCCTTAAGGAATTTATTTAACTTGGAAAAAATACAAATTAGGTATGTCCTAATATAACAACAGTTAATAGTAAAATAATGACTAAAGCTATCCCTAACTGTAAACGAATGAAACTTTCAGGAACCCTGAATGATTGACTACTAATTCAGAAGAATAGATTTCTCTGCACCATAAATGCCCTAGAAGATTGATTACAAAATTCACCTAAATAACAACAACAGCACAAAGTTAAATAACTTGCCTGCAATCAAACAGTTGCCAAGTGGTAGGGCCAGAATTTGAACCCACATTATTATCCTGTTTTAAGACCTAAGAATAAATGCACAGTTCATACGGGGGAAACAAATTTTTCAAGCTAAAATTTAAAAAAAGAAAAGAAAGAAATCTCTAGTTTCTTGTTCTTAGTTCCCAGTATATATCTTGCTTTGCAGCGTACCACACAATAGACACTTTTGTTCAGCTCAGCAGGGCTATTTATATGTTGTAACTCTCAGTGTTTTGGGGGACTGCGTTCTTCCCTCTCTGAAATCTAAAGATGGTCATGTAAGAAAACTTCAAGGATAAGCTAACTCTGTTTCAGTTAAACAACTAGCCACACCAGGGCCACCACCTCTGGGAACACAGAGCCCGCCTCCACCAGGAAAACCAAGTAAGAGAGGCTGCTTATCATCCTCCTTGCAAGATTGCCTTGTGACAATGAAATACAGCGGGCACAGTCCACTTTCCCAGAAGCCCACTTTGACAAAAGGAAAATGGAAATTAGGCGATGATGAGGCTTGCTCTGGTTTTTAGCAGGCACAGGACACTAGCTCTCTGAAACAGGGGTATCTAAACACTTCTGAAGTCTTGAAGGAAGGGAAACATTAGATGCCCTTTTTAAAATGTGCACCAGATGAACAAGAAACAGAGGCAAGTTGTGGGCAAGCAATACTTCCTGACTCCTGGAGATAAGCAAAGTCACAGAGGATCAGCTAGTCTGTGGTACCAAGTCTGTGAGGGGAAGGAACAGATCTTCCTGAGGCTGTTCTCTGACACTACTGAGGGAGTGGGTGGCAATATTGAGTCTAAACGGAGCGCGTCTCCATACCACCACACAGCTCCTTACACTTCCCCAGGAAAACAAACTGCCTCACAGATGCATCAATTCCGGAGTTGAAATATAAAACGGGAAGAGTAATTTTAAAATTACGAAGGCAGTTAACGGCAGTTGGAGCAGCAGCTGAGGGACGATGCTAGCTAGCAACCTGCATAGCATGCCATTTCCACTGCTGGGAGCTTGTTCGCTTTGGAGGTGGGTACCCCAAGATGGAGGCGGCCATGAGAAGAGGGGCTCAAGCAGATCACAAGGGATCACAGCTCTCACTTCAGTATGGCTAAATAATAATACTAGTTATGGCTAACAGTTGCTTAAATGCTTCCCATATGCCAAACAATATGCTAAGCCCTTTACCTGAATTATCTCATTTAATTCTCATAATACCCCTATAAGGTAGGTGGAGGCTATTCCAGTTGACTTTTTACCAATAAGGCAACAAGGGCTACCAGGGTGAAACGGGCTCTGTACCGAATCCCTTCACAGCTCCCATACATTACGAAAGCAAAAGAGGAGCACCACCGGAATGCCAACGTGACGACGCGGGGGTAGCACTTAGCTTCAAACAGCAAAAACATATGCGATCCCAGGACTGACATTTAATAGCAGTGGGACCTTGGGCGTGCCTCTTAACGTCTCTTTGGCTCAATTTCCTTCTCTGTAAAATGAAGGTGACGATAATAATACTGTTTGACAGGGTTGCTGAGAGGATTAAATGAGATAATGTATGTAAAACACTCAGAGTCTTGTGTATTAGTAAAAGAATTACATAGATATTAGCTGCTGTTATTTTATTATTATCTCTAAGGAGCACATTTTACCTAAAAGGCAACTTAATCTGGCTCAAATGCTCCTTCCTCTAAGGCACCTTTGCTGTCGGCTAAGAGATAGTTGCTACCTTCTGTGTTCTTCAGCGCTCTGTTCACATATTGTTAGAGCTCTTGGCAGAACATATTGTAGGTCATTCACCTACAATAGGGAATTTATACATCTATGTCTCTTCCACGACTGAACTATTTAATGGAGACGACTGTTTCTTACCACGGTTGCACTCTCACTGCCAGGACTGAGCCAACTACTGTGTTACTAATTAACAGAAGCTGCAGCAACAATAGTAAGAGTTAACATTTTTGTGATGGGCTTTACCTATGATATCACATTTAATCTTTACAATAATCCTATAATGTAGAAACAATTTTGAATCCGACTTTACAGATGAGGAAGCTGAGGTGTGCTTCACTGAGCCGCCTGCTTCAGTTCATCCAGGCAATGGCGGGGCCAAGATTTACAAACAGGCCAACTGAAGGTCCACAGCTTTGTCCTCCCTGACAATGTGCTCTACTGACTGTCAGTGGAGAACGAAAACCATCAGTCTAGCAAGGCGTTTTATAATAAACGTTTTCTGAGTATAGGTAATAAGATAGAGGATTCTTACATTTACAGTAAATGAAACTTGCCCAACATTTCATTCCCAATGTGCTTAGGTACAGTACAAAAAAAGTAGAAAACAGAGCGGTAAATACAAGTCCTGTCATTGTGGCACTGAAAACAGGCATAAAATGAGTAATCAGATAAATTAAGGCCATTTCAGGCTGCTAAAAGCACTATGAAACATATAAACATGAAGGCCAGTTTTAGACAGGATGCGCCTCTACAGCGGTATCACTTGAACTGGGAGCTCAAGGGTGAGAATAACCCAGCCACAGGAAGGGCTGGGAAAAATGCATTCTAAGCAGTCAACAAGTAGCAAAGGGGTTGGCAGGTTCCAAAATCAAAGGGAGACCAGTAAGGCATCCTAGGGGTCAGTGATATAAAGTGAGGTTGGGCAGAGAGGCTATGCAGCACCTGTAGGCCGTGGCAACAAGTTTGGATTTTATTCTGAATTCATGGGAAACCATGAAAGGTTTTTAAGTTGTGGAGTGATAACTAATTTAATTCTTTAAAGACCGGTCTGTGTGAAGGCACAGGAATGGAAGAAGGGGGAATACTCAGGATTATTTAAGTAGTCTAAGTAAGGATAATGGTGCCTTGAACTAGAGATATTACCTTTTGATTGACAAATTTCCATACAAAAACTGCACATATGGTCTACCCTTATTCTGTTTATTCAAATTCAACTTCTAGTGTCTTTGGAGCTCAGAGGGAACTTAATTATCTCCTTTTAATGTCTTCATTGTACATATGTGGAAACAGGTATAGAGAGCTTACCTGACATGCTAATATCACACCAGTAATTTACAGCAGACTTCCCTCACTTACAGTGAGATGTTGGGGCAAAGGCATAATAAAACACGTACGTTTACAAAGTTTTCTGTTGTTCCTAATAAGCTTGCCAAATTTCCGTATTTGAGATTTGTAGCTGTCTTTTGATTTAAAAGCCTTTCTAAAGTGTTTAAATGTCACATTAATTCTCGTACCAATATTAAGTAGTCCAGCATTCAGCTCAGACACATAGATGGAACCTATAGGGTTAAAAGAATGGAAGTCAAGTCAAGTCAGAGAACTGTGGGTTATGTCTGGAAAAGGTTCATAAAAGTAATTTTAAACTTCTCTGTTTTCTTTCAGTTCCTTCCTTCGCGTTTATGTGCAAATTATACCTTACTCTCTAGGTTGCATTTTGCCATTTTCCTCTCTTTTCCCAGAGAAAGCTCCCCAAAGAGACAATGCTTTTTTAAAAAGGGCCAGTATGAAGTTCCTCTGAGTTCCTGCTCCCTTCGAGCACGGCTCCTATCACACAATAATGTGTTATTTTGTTGAATTTTGGCATCCATCTAGCTTGTTTGGTCAGAAGCCAAAAAATTAGAGTGTGTCGGTCCACCAGTTTCTCAGCAGAGAAGCTCTCTTCTCACCCAGCGAGTGTGCTGTACCCTTGGCCTCTGGCCAAGAAGGGAAATCCATTTTACATAAAGAATGCACAAAGCTCAAGTGCTCAGAGACTTTTTACCTACTAAAATAACTTTATGGACAAATGCCAGTCTGCTAGACACATTCTGCAGGAACATTTGGCATGCAAAACAAGGTAAAGTACTCTGTGAAGGTAGCAAGTTTTTTAGAAACAAGGAAATGGCTGTGCGTGCCCTCGTGGCACGTCACGTGGCTTGGCACGGCCGGCGTGATTGGCTGCGGCGAAGTAAATACAGCCGCCATGTAAGGAGCGGAACGTCGCCCTTCGCTGGCTTCTTAAAATGGCGGCCTGAGTCCGCACCAGGAGAAGCCAGCCGAGACCCACTCTCAATTTACCCCCTGAAGTTTTTTGTTTTTGTTTTTGTTTTTAAATAAACCTTACGGATTTGAGTAGAAACAGATTTCTCACAACTTGCTTCTCCGGCTCAATTTCACAGTTCGGCATACACTCAGGCTCTGTCAAAAGCTTGACATCGTTCCAGGGAAAATATTAACTGTAAACTTTCCAAGAGGAATTAAAGGAGCAGGCAGAAATGTCAGGACGCCCTCCTTTTTGAAAGCACAACCCAAGTTTGTGCCTGTATATGTTTTGGAAAGAAGCACATGCAGCCTGAGCTCAAATGACCTCCAGTATGGTCCCACTTCACCATGTCACACAGTGGATAGGAACCAAAAAAAAAAAAAAAAGGACATCTCCTCTTTGGCGAAAAGGCACGGAGGTCTCTCACTCTCCCTCTCAGGCCTGACCAGTTGAACACTGCACACTCTGATGTATAAATATTTGCCTCTGGCTAAAGTTCAAGCAGCCCTGTGTGGCTGCCAGACACAACAGAAAACCATCATCCAAGGGAAAGTGTTTACTGCAGTGGTGGCCAAAAGAGCAACTGCCAGCAAAAGAGCGCATCTTATTGGCCAGACCTGCCTGTGGTGTTATCATAAAGCACCTGGCCACTGGCCACTGGCCACTGGGGTGTTCCCATCCTTTTAGTAATGGTCATGTTCTTTAATGCACAGCTTTGCCACAGTTAATACAAGACCAACAGACATGCTGATGGTTTTACATGTGTTCCTCCATAGCCAGGGGCCTGAATGAGGCAAACCACCCAGGATATCTGTTACCACTACTATAAAACATGTGTTTGCTTCCTAAAACTACCTAGGTGGGGTCTGTGACCTTTTCACACACCCCCACCTCATACCACCACTGGCATTTCTCAGGTCCTGTGTCTACTGCACACCTCCAAATTCTCATCCCTATGTATTCTATAATTAAATTCCTCAATCATCATTTGATGAATTTAAGCACCTTTGAAATTCCTGCAAGAAAATAAATTAGGAAAGTCTTCTGATAGATAACTGCAATCAGCTATTTTAAACAAAGCAATGCATCCTTCAAATTCTCTCTCCAAAAACCAAAATATGCACTGTGCTATTTTACCGGTACTGTAGTTCCAAAACACATAGAAATAAGACAAGCTGCAAATCAAAAGATTAAGATTTCTAATTGGGATAAAGAAGCTGAATGACAAGAGGATCTTGAAGAAAATCTTTTTGGAAAAGTTACGAATTCATAGTTTATGCTAGCTTATATCTCAAAAGTATATTTTCATGGTTTCAAAGTCTTTTCATGGTTTTCAGTATTCAGGGCAGTTTGAATACAATCAAGATAAGTCACAATATTTTTAAATCATTGTCATCCATACAGTATTTCTATCTTCATAAACAATGATGCATGAATCAAACTTTTCCTTAATGCTACAAATGAAATGTTTCTGTTTAGTTGTACTGAAAGGCTATACAGAAAATATAACAGAAAAAAAATCAAGAAATACAAAGAAAATTTAAGTAAAATTTTTGATATTAAGGGACAATAATTTAGGTAGAGCAAGCCAAGCTATTTCATCTGTTTCAAATAAAATACACATTTGTTTAATTAAAACATTTGCTGTTTGTTAAAGAAGATTTTACATCCACACAGCACTTAGAGTTCTAACTGAAAATTCTTCAAGGTCCTGCATCTTGATTGATCTTAGGCTTAAGGAAATTTCTAAATTTGAATTTGTTGCAAAACTAAAATAATGTACCAAATAATTCTATTTTTGATTGATTGTGAAACTTTAACAACTAGTCTAATATTTAACCAAATGTGTCACTAAGGTTGATCTGTGTTTGACCTCAGAAGCCCAGGACTTATAGTATCAAGTTTGGCTTCCAAGAGATCCCAGCGAATCATAGGCAAGCAGATCACAGAGGAATGTTCTGTTCCCAGCTGTGAACAAGACAGAATTAACTCTGAGACGCTTCCTCCCGCTGCCCTAGTGGACAAAAAGGTCAAGATGGTTAGCTCTTCTAGTCTCAGTACCAACCGTCAAAACATGCATGTTAAAAATAGATTGTCTGTAGGCAACCAAAATACAAATGCAGAAAGAATTTAAAATAAAAAGTTTCAGTATATTTAAATTTCAGGTTCAAGTGTTTGAAAGACTGTAACACGAAACCAAGGAGAAAAAGTACTGAACAATAATTTTCCCAAGTGCATTAACTTTACAAACTTTGAGTCTTAAAATTTAAAAAACAACCATTCTGACCCAAGGATGACACTTTTCTTAGGAAATTCCTTGGATTCACAAGTAATTCAATGGGAATTAAAGCACAAGAGGCAAATTTACCACTTTTATTTGTTTATATTTTGATAACTGCATTTTTCTCAGCTCAATTTCTATGGAAATGAAAATACTGTTTACTGTCAGAGGAATTTATCTATCAGTGGGGAATAGAGTTGAAATATTATGAGTTTTTTTTCTTAATGCAATGAAATAATCAAGACATTCCTTGGTGTTATGAATACATCAATTCTATCTTAACCATGTAGAAAACCAGGGGCAACTGCTGTTTTATACATAAGTAGTTACTTAAGACTTATCACCAAGTAGCATGTTTAATAAAGTCTGTGGCATCTGTATGATAAAATGTTAAAACATTAATAAAACTAAACTGGCGATAAGAGTAATTCCACCTTACAGACTTTCGCACTGAACAAAAATGTACCTTCTGAACAAAAAATAATGTTACAAATGTAAATATTCCTTTTAAAGCTGCTGAATGCATCAGTTTACTAGGAAAGGCTTAGCTATGTTATTTGCAATTCCCTCATTGCACAACAATGTACATTACTGTCTGTAAGCTCTAATTTGGCATGGCGCATCATTAATGACCTGAATGGTGGCTGTTTCACACATACATATTTAATTACAACAGCTGAACAAATTACATATTTATGCTTTATAAAGGGGATTGCCAGTCTCATTCATTTGCTATGCATGCAGGTACAGGACTCCATCTGCAGCAGCATCTGCACAACAAGAGCTAACAATTATCCATTGTACAGCAAGTAAGCATATCTGGGGAAACCTGTGAAGGAGGCTGTCACATTAACCACTTCACTGCCGCAGGCCCTGTATTTTTTCCAGGGGTCAAAATATTTTAAAACAAAAATTGTAGCCCTTATATGCCCGCTTGGTCATTTAATAGAATGGACCAACCCTCTTCTCCATGCGAATTTGCAATGGAAGTTAAGAGAGAGGAATAAAGGTTCTAAACCCTGTACTACAGGGAGGTTGTACTTCATGTGGCTTATTAGAGTGGGCAGACATTTTCTTAAGAGACTTGCAGCCCCAGAACGCAAACACTGGTCATTAACAGCCTTTGCCAAGATGTCAGCAGGGCTGATCTTCAGCCAGGACAGAAGTTAAGTCTTTGTTACCACACCCTCCATTACACCAGAGACCTGGGTATTTATAGAGGATAGGCCTGAAGAACTTGCTTAAAAGAAAGCACATTCTAAGCCCCTTTTGAGAGTCCCAAGACCTCTGCTGAGCCATTCTATCATCAATATACTTTCGAGCTAAGCCACAACTAAAAGCTACTATTCCCTCTTTTGGTAATAAAGTCCTATTCACCAGTGCTGCAACCTCATTTAAGTGGCTTCAGGACTTTCGTATGTTTAATTTAATATATCCAATGAGTAATATAAATATTCTGGACCATCACTTCACTTCGAAACCCAAAGAGGAAGAATTAAGAGTCAGCCAATCAATAGTGAGGTTTCCCATTATCATTTAAGGCTCTTGCTAGGCAATAAAGAGGCTCCATGGTGATGGCCCCTAAAAGCTCCTTACGGCGTCTTTGCCTCTTTAGGCCGCAAAATCAAAACATGAGTCAGAGGTGTGGGTTTTTTAATGTTCCCTCTTGAGTGATGGAGTTCAAGCTGGGGACTGACTGGGTGAGTGGGGTGGAGGGACGGCCGTCCTGGGCATGGCGCTGATGGTGAGGGAGTACAGTCAGGGACATTGGCCCTCCTCCTCAGCATGTGACGCCTGAGAAGCCAGAGAATACTAAAGGGTGGATACCAAAATGCACTCCCAGCTACCCATGCAGCTCTTGGCTTCTTTAGGGCCAAGTTCACATGTGGAGAGAGTTCTGCTTCACTTGACGTTAGCCACCTTTGGCCAGAAACCAAACTAAGAATGAAGAGTCGAAAGCCTCTCTGACATCTTCTCTAGGCAGGTGGGCCATTAGGAGAACCAGTGCTTGATCTATGTATGGGTTGCAAATCCAAATCAACTTTCACCAGAAAACAAACAACAACCAAAAATCTGTACTCCATAGTGAGTTACCAGAAATACAGTCACTCTGGTGCAGAATCGGGGTTACCAACTTAGTTGGCCAGAAACCACACTGAGATGGAGGGGCCTAAGCAGGGTGTCAGTTCACTGACTCTTGACTTCCGAAGTGTTAGGATATTTGAGGTTGGGCTTCCGGAGGTGTTAACATGGTACTACTCTTGAGGAGCGTCCCATAAAGCAAACAGTTTCTTCCCTCCAAGTTCTCCTAGCCCCTAATATTCTGTCAGATGCCTCCATCAAGAACTCTAATGGGAAAACACAAAGGTTGACTATTGCTTAATAATTTACAAAGGCTTTTATGAACCTGTAGGGCAGCTATGTCCACTTGATAGATGAGAAAACTGAGTCTCGGAGAAATGAAGTGACACAGCTAGTAAGTGGCAGAACTGGGACCAAAGCCTGAGGTTGCCTGATTCCAATTCCTCTGTTCCTCCCCTAAAACTAGTCCTAGCTCCACTGCCTCCCCTGCTGCGTTGCTTTGCTTATACAAGGCTGTCAAACCCCCCCCCCAATCAGAGTCACCAGTCTGCTTGCATCTTTGTCAGCACTAAGAAGTGTTGGCTTCAAAAGCAAATGTAGCAGAAACTATTGGTGCCCTTCCCATGTCCGCTCACCCCACTCTGGAGGTCACCTACAGCTGTGGCAGACATGCTTTCCAGTCTCAAACACAAACACTTGAGCCTTTCTGCCTCAGGGCTTTCTCTGTCCACTGGGCAGAGTGGGGGCAGGCTGGAAGTGCAGAAGAATTAATGTACCCAGGAGCAACCCTCAACCAATGAAGGACAAGGGATGGCTTTGGGTGAAATAAATATGAGATATGTCCTACAGTCTCTCAAGTGGGGGGTGGGGGGGAGGTACCCAGATGGATTGAACCCCCGTTGGTCACAGCGATAATCTGTTCATTTACTGCACATACTCCCTCCCTATACTACCTGGGATCGTCTCCCAAATGAACTTCTTGCACCCAAACCTTTATTTCAGGGTCTGCTTTGTGAGGAAACCCAAACTATAAAAATAAGCATTAGTGCTATTAACAATAAGCTTGGCTGTGGGGGCCACTGCTAACCGTAACCTCATACTAGTATTCCACCTCGATTAAATTTTACCAGAATATTATGTACAGTTTGCAGCATTCTTCAAACAGTGGGCGTTTCCAATAAATCTGAGTTGCCAGAAGATGGTCACAGAGGAAACTGTTGGAGACATTTGGTTTTGGACCCTGATTCTGCCCTTCTGGTTACGTGTTCTTCAGCAAGTCATTTAACCTCAGTGATAATCACCTCTCCGTGTGTGAAATGAAGATGATGGCTCCTGCATCATGGTAGGAATGTGAGAATAAAATAGGGCGTTGTAAAAGTACCTACCATACAGCCTCGGGACATAAAAGTTAATCATTATAATTAATATGGAATTAACTATGAGGCCAAAAAGATGCCAATATGATTTGCACAAACATCAAGGAGGAAAAAATTCTCTAATAGTAGGATATAAGGTAACAAACTTTTTCTCCCGCTGTTCTGTCTATCCTCTAACCACCTTTAATTAACCAAGAGTAATTTGAATGCTTTAGCAAACTAACTCCCTTACTGGTGTGGGTGATATCACCCTAAAAGTTATTGGTGATACTCAGTACCAGCTCTCTGTAAGTCAATGCCACAGGCACCTTGGCTGACCTTGGCAACGATCAAAGCACAGAGCCATACTCCACTGCACTTCTGCCTTGATCTCTGGCGATCTGGGGGAAGTGGGCAGAGGGAATAACTAGGGACCCACGTAAGATAAATGAGCTCTTGTAAGGTGCCATATACCAATTCATGCGCTCGAAGGAAGAGATGAATGGTGCCTTGAAAGAGCTGATTTACTGTCTAAGGAGAAAGTCTCCTATAGATCTTCATTAAGAATGTTAACTTCCCAAGGTTGATTTGCAACAGTGGCTACTGTGTGGGACAAAAGACAAAAAAATAAAGTTTGCAAATGTCAAGGTCTTACAGAACCAATAACAGAAATGGTTTATTAAAGCTCCTCTTTATTCAGGGTGGCTTACATTTGAGGAGGAGAATTATAGAAAGGGGAGTCTGACTAGCTTAAAATCAAGAGAGATCTGTATGTAATAATGGTTTTCCAAAACACTCACATAGAAAACATTCTTTCTGTAAATACTATACTAAATAGAATATTACCTTCTTTAATGATTCAGAACATACCTGAGGATCATGCCATAGGGTTAATTTCTCCATGCTTCAATTTTCTTGTCTTTAGAATAGTGATAACAAGAGGGAGGTGTAATAATTAAATGAGCTAATGTGCATGACTTCATTAGGTAAGTGGTGTAACACAAACATTACCTTCTTAAAAAATCAGGGTTATTGTTATGACTATCATCCTGAATTCACTAAATACTGTTTAAGACACATACAGAATGTATAGGCAATTGGAATCACTTAACCCTATCACATGCATTTGAAGTTACTTCTGAATTCACTGCTGATAAGCTTCTTTTGATTTTTTTTTCCATAAATACAGAGAACTAAATGTAGGCAGGGGGAAAATACAGGTACTTCTAGGTTTCTGGTTTTAGTATTCCCAATAACTGTCAGAATTCCCTATAGAGAATTTGAAAGGTTTTGCCACAGAAATATAACATAAATATCTCTTGAATAAATGGATTTAAAAAAAATAACTTTACTGCAGTATGATCTCACTTTTGCTTTAAAAATGCATAGAAGAAAAAAATAGGGGGCCGGCCGAGTGGCGCGATGGTTAAGAACTTGCTTGGGACGCCAGAGGGCCCCAGTTCGGATCCCACATATGAGGGCCAGTGACACTGCCCTCTACAGCTAAGATGCTGAAC
>NW_017731590.1:1309606-1315082 GCF_001890085.2 Hipposideros armiger
AGTGAAGCAACGTCCTCCACAACTAGACTGAAGAACAAAAGGATAGCAACTTGTCTGTTCCCCTTCCCCCAATTCCCCAGCACTGTTCCCATCCCCCAAAAAATCCCCAATAAAAATCTTTAAAAAAAAAAAATAGGGAAAAAAAGGAAGAATTAGAGTTAATTTTAATATTCACCTATGCATTTTTCCCCCTGTACTGGAGATACTATTACCTGTTTACAATCAGAAATAAATTATTTTTAATATCAACACATTTTATATGAAAAACTTTAAATGGAAGTAAGCAATTAAAAGGAAGAAAAATCCACAATTTTATTTCCATCCTATAAAATATCTACTGAGATGAAAGGAGGAACTTGCTAGGACTACTGTTTAAGGAGATTTAAAGGCCTTTACCATTCACTGATTCATGCCCCCTCATTCTGCAAAGTTTATGACCTAATGTAAAACAATAACATTTACAATAAACACAATGGCAAAGTTTAAAAAGGAGAAAAAATAAGGACCTGGGAAAGTGTAAGTATGGCCCCTCAGGTAGCCCTCTGCCTGCGTCCATGGGCTTCCCATTCTTGGTGGCCTGGCAGTTAGCCAAAGGCCTTAGGCGGACATATAAGGCTGTCACAGCGGACTCTTGCCTGCCTCATCAGCCCCACGGTGAACTGGGCACAATCGCTGGAATGTACCCTGTTCTCTTCAACCTCTCTGCTTGTCTTGACATTTGCTACTCGTTCTATCTTTTCTCTGCAACAATCTTTTATCTCTTCATTCTAACTCATCCCCTAAAACTCAGCTTAGATGAACCCTCTTTCAGAAAGACAGCCCTGAACACTCTGCATTTAATTCCATCTCAAACCAAGCTTTACCACATTCACTTTTCTGTTTCTTCACTGGACCATGCGCTCCTTCACAGGACAATGACTACTACATGGCACACAGTAGGTGTCAACAAACTGTTAAATGAACAAGCGAGTACATGACTATACATGACTATATATATGCGTATACATAACCCAAGAAGGAAACAGTCACTTGACAGAAGGTAGCCACATGAAAATGTAATTACATATGAAATAACTGACTCACATAGAATATGACCTGTAACAATAATTAAATGTGAGAATCCTCTGCATAAATACTGGACTACTAGAATAAGGCTTCCTATCCCATATGTTCATTTTTAATGCTATCTTCTTTTTTAGGGGGCGAGGGAGGTAGGGGGAGATAAGGTATCACATGGATTTAGAAGAACCATGACTAAATACTGCCTGGTACCCTCCCTTAACAGTTATAATGCTGGAGAGAAAAGTTCATTAAGAGTTTTTTCCATCTGTAGGTATATGGCATTTCTCACAATCTTAAAATAATAATAAGCATCAACACAAAAAGGCTTAGTTTAAAAGTCAACAATGAATACTGTTTTGGTGACTGGTCTGTTAATACCCCATAAATGCCAAGTCTTGAGATATATTTTTTGAAACCCTCTCTGGCATTGGGGAGGAGGCCATACTTGCAAGAATAGCAATATTTAAACACACTGTCACTATACGAAGCGCTCATCACTGCATGCCAGCGTGCCCCTCAAAAGATCAAATCATCTGTCAGTGCCCTGTCAAAAGTTCATCAAAAAATTCTAATTTTTACAATTCAGAACATAATAGCAGCCCCGTCAAAATGTGGTTCAAATGAACTTTCTCGAAGACAAGGCCTGTGTCTTCCTTCCTAATGCCCTAGGCACCTATCACGGTGCCTGGCTACCAGAGGCACTCAAAGGTTATTAAATGGAACCAAACCAATGTGCCCTTCCACTTTATCATGTGGGATCAAAGGCAGAAATAGGCTCCTTTCCTTCTTCTCAGCTTTCATTGCAAATGGCAGATGCCTGGCTATGCACTCGTTTTGGACCACATGAGAGCAAGCTTCATTTGCTCACTTCCTTTTCCTCATCTCCCCACCCCATGATGAAACAAATAACAAATTCTTCTAAAAGCTGTGGTCTACTCTATCTCTGACCTTGCACCCGAGTCATAATGGAGCGTGGCGTTCCCGATCTATTCCATTAAAAGTCCATTTCATTTTTAGCCTAAATGGAAAACAAAAGAAACCATCTGCTTCCTGAAGTGTGTGTAGGCATGCATGTCGCTTTCGGAGCAGGTAACAGTGCCTGGGTAAAGCCTCCCCAACAGCTTTGCAAACTGCCCTGGCCTGCTGAGAGCCATGTGTTTCAAAATCGCGGAAGGCTGGGAACAGACCCAGGGCAGGGTTTCTGTAAGTACATTTAGCCATGGACCTCTCCATCTGCCTAACGCCCTCACCTCCTAGGTTGTCTTTTCCTTTAAGACACCTTGAAGGAAAGAGACAAAAACGAACGCTGAAAGGTAGCATCACAAACAGCGTTTAAAGTGGAAAAAACAGTCAACTCCAAACGCCATCCCTCTCTCCATCCACCTCTCTCACCAGCTCTGCCCTGATCATCAACCTCTATTCATTTTTTCCTAACACAGTTGACTATTTGTTGAGAGTGTATTGAGTTGCTGTCCATGTGCATCCGTTACCCCACTGAAGGCCCTTAGGTATCACACTTAGGTATCTGCTTGATAAAACAGAAACTGGGGCTAAGAGACGTGAAGTCACTTGTCCAAGGTCACACAGCTGGAAAGTGGCCGGGCTGGGCTATCTGACTATAACTCTGATGTTTCTTGCATGGCACACCCTCACCTCTCATAGGAAATGCTCGGGAACATCTTCACAGTCTTGCCCAGAGAAGTGAGAGAAAGGAAGTAAAGGAGAGTTAGGAAGAGTAAGGGGCTGATGAAGGACAAATGTAGCGACCCCTTACTCTTCCTGTGAGGGTAGATTTGAGGCCACTGCAAATGTCAAATGATTGCTTTTCCACCTCACACCTCAAACTCAAATACTAAAAACAAGCATAGTGATACCACCTTCTGCATGTCTAATATATATCTTCCAAGGACCCCTCAAAGAAATTACTTCTCTACCATCGTCACAATGGGTCTGCAGGATGACTAGGGCCGATTAGAGGTTCTCATCTTTGGAGAAACTGAGAGAACCCTCAGGCATGGAGAAGTTAAGTGACTTGCCCACAATCACACAGTGAGTGAACCAGGGCAGGAGGCCAAGTCCCTTAACCCCCTCAGTGTTTTCTCGTTTTACTTATTATTAGCCAGTGCAACTCTCTGGATCTGTCTCTTCCAGCAGACTTCCATGTTCCTCAGCAAGAGCTGCCAATTTTTCTTTCCTAGATGAGCAATGAACCTTCCAAGGGTATCAAAACAAACAGTGGAAAGAGCACTGGCCTTCAAGCCAGAATAAGATCTAGGGGGCTCGAGTCCCAGTCACTTGCTGGTTGTGAAACCCTGGGCACAGGACGTACAAATGCTTGGGTTTCAGGTTCCTCATCTGTAATTTGGAAGTAACAATACCTGCCCTCTCTACCTCGTGGAGTTGTCAGAAAAACCAAATGAGAGAATGGGTGTGAAGGGTTCCTTACAAAACTGCAAATACTCTACAAATATAAAGGATTATTATTTTTGGATTCAATAGACTTTCTCAATTGAACGAAGCCCTGTGTGTAGCTGGATGATCAAGTTATGTTATAAATAACCAAGAAAAATGCTCTGGTTCCTGAAACAATTTTACCAGCCCGCTCGCTCCCGTGAAAGGACACTGGTGGTAAAATGAATTAAATCAGCACTCTTTGCTATCTTCAGGACATAAATTGTTACTAGCTGAGGATCAGTAGGAGAATGGCTATTTTCAAAAGCATGCAGACCCTTCTACAAAAAGCTGACATTTCCTAGTCTGGAACACAGGGCAGGGGGCAAGGTGGAAAAACAAAGGGGTTGCCTGCTGATTTTACAGTAAGAATTATCCAACATGGACTGCCTTGTCTCCAACAGTGGTTGAAAGAGCTCATATGCTAAACTCAGCTTCTTGTTAAATATTTCAAGGATGCTAATGGAACCAGAAGATCAACTCTGTTATGCATCAACAGGCTGGCTTTATCCTAAAACCAATTATAAATAAACTTCTAAATACGGCCTGCTTTAAATATGCATTTAAGAAAACCTATCCAATCTTCATGCCATCCGCCACCAGCACATATCTGACTCATCTAAAACCCACTGTCTTTGGGGACGTGGTTCTACACCTGTGTGACCATTTGCCTTTGGAATTCGGGCTAGTATAGCATTATTTCTAATAACTTCGAAGGGTTCCTTTCTCTTTAGGAAGCAAAATTCACTGCCAAACACTGCTTCCATTCACAAGATTATTTATGGTACTGATAATTGAATTCCGGTCACATGACTAAGGAAGACTGGGTTCAGAGGGAAAAGAACCTAACCATAATTTCTAGAGAGATCCATAAATTACTGCTTTTCTCCCCTGGAGGTTGAAGTCCTTGGAGCTCTATGGATTCTTCCCTAGCATTTATTCTAAGTTTGGAATAATCACAGAAATTCCCTTCTCTGCGCTCAGTGACAAAGCTCCTAAAGTAAATCCTTTGAAATTACCCTTTGCACCAACCCCTGAGAACCCCTAAGGGGTGCATAGGAAATCCCCCCATTGGACTAAATGTTGCTATCTCCATTACAGCGCACAGTTTTTAAAGGTATAGCATCGTAGAATTAAGGGCATAACCCTACTCCAGTGTTCTCTTTCCCCAACAAAAGCACAGTTATGTCTATATCTACCAAAGCACAAGACTGTGGGTTTGGTGGCCACAGCAAGGTGGATTCTCTTATTCATTTTCAAATTAGATCAGCATGGCATCTTCTTTATTTCCTTAAGGAGGACCTACCAAAAATGTTTACTAAATAAGAAATTCCTCCTCCTCCCAAATTCTACATTTAATGTTTTAACAAAGATCAGGCTTTAATGACTCAATATAGCTTGCATTACAGACAGCATTTATCTTATTATCCTTTAGTTCAACCAGAGAAGAAATGTCACTATACTCACTTTCAAAATAGTTTCCAATTATGCTTAAAATAAAAATACAATGAATAATCTCAGTCTACAAGAAACAACAAACATTTTTTTTTCCTCCAAAAATTGCCCTCTTAAATATATCACATTTCCATTTGCTTGGCTTCTCATTTCAAGTAGATGGGTTAAACAGCATCATCCTTCTGTAATACTTTTAGTCTGGAATAAATTTAGCACTTTAGAAGTTTTTCCACTGTCCCTTTGATTTAATAGTTTCGGAGAACATAATAAATAGTATTTGATAAAAGATTGGGAATAAAAGAAATTCAGAGAGTAAATAAATCGTCCAAGGTTACACAGCCAATCTGGTATCCATACCAGCACCCATGTGCGCATGCATGTACACACACACACACACACACCACAGAGCAAAGGCAAACACTGTGTTAGCAACAACTTAGGCATTATTTTCTATAAACTTTCTGTGCTTTTCTATTTAGGAAATTCTCTCTCTCTCTCTCTCTCTCTC
>NW_017731590.1:1315127-1351901 GCF_001890085.2 Hipposideros armiger
CTCTCTCTCTCTCTCTCTCTCTGGAACTGAAACAGAGTCCAGTAGACACACGCAGTCTACTTCTTCAGAAGCTTATCAAGACCAAACACCTTTGTGGGTGTACCATCACTGAAGTTGGCACAGCTTGGTGATAAGTGTCCAGCCGTTAAAAAAGGCAGTGAAACTAATTTTTGCTCAGCTCAGACTATCTTTTAAAGTTCCAAAGTAAAGAAATACTTCCTAATACACTCAGCGAAGAATGCCATTTCGCAGGAAAGTTCAAAACGTTACTGATACGTATCCTTGTCATTTAGATGGCACAAGTGGGTTTGGAGGTGGGGAGAACATATACCCAGGCAAGAGTTCAGGTTAGGTTACAGTCCTCAACATTCAGAAATCCTGCACTGACTAGAGTACAGGGAAAATACCAAATGCTATGATCCAAGACCATTTACTAGCAAGCTGGGTTTCTGGGCCTGTCCTCATAATGTAGGCCTTGGCCATGAACTGCCCAGGAACCCTACAGCTTCTCGGTGGTCAGATCAAGTGTTACAATATACCCACATTTACATGCATTCCTCCTCCCGTCTAGGTAAAAAGAAATTGTGGGACACTGCTATGAATTAGAGCAGCTGTGGATCTGTCCAAATGTCACCTACATTTTAGATCCTTCAGTGAGACGAGTGTGAACTTAAATCAGTTACTTGGCCTCTTTTGGGTCATGGATGCCTTTGCGGACATGATAAAAGCTACAGTTGACAGTGTCCAGAAGTTGTATCCAGACAGTTGTCTGTGTCAGGATCCTCAAGGTAGTTCTATGGGGCCAGATAAGGAGGCCAATACAGCGTCTACTGGTAATACAATTCTGATTGCCTTACCTATGCTAATTGTTACCATGCCTTCCAAGATAAATAGCAAACACCCCAAAGAGTACATAGAAGGGGTAGTAGGAAAATGTTCCTTTATATACCACAAAAATATCACAGTGTAATTGCAAATGGCATATATCACACTACTTTTACTCGAGTCCCAAAGAGGAAAGTCAATCTTTGGTGTCCAAATTTAATCAGACGACTGGTGTAGTCCACTAATCATTTATTGAGCAGGTACTATGTGCATGGCTGAGGATACCAAAAAGCCATAAAACTGCTGCGAGCCACTGGGAATTCAGAACCAAGTTGGAGAGAGAAAAGACCAAGAGATGACTGATATCAGGCCATACCTTTTGGGTTCTCCAGTCAGGGGCATGATGTCTGGCAAAAGCAGGCATTTAGTAAATGTCTGCTGACCACCAAACAGTACTAAGCACACAAATATCTAAAACAGAAGGCAGAAAAAGAATAATACAGGGCCCAACCTCAAAGTAGGGAAGGTAAGTGCACTGGGAAGTGTGGACCACTTTCCAAAATAACCACCTTCAGCTGGGGAGTCTGTAAAGGCTTCAGGAAGGCCTGGCACCTAACATGCAGACGGAGGGAGCTAGGGCTCCCTGGGACAGAGGCGTGAGGGTAACAAGCAGGGCATTCCTGGAGGAACAGCTGAGAGAGCGCAGTGTGAGACGAGGCCTGGAAACAAACAGCAAGTGATTCAAGTTCGTCTGGAACACAGGATTGTGTTGGGGGCAGGGAGGAAATAAATATTTAGAATCTCCTATTCTGTGCTTGTTACACAGCTGGGAAAAAAAATACAGGCTTCAGACAGTCTATGTTGCTTTTTAAGCTTGCAGCGGGGAAAAAGTTGGAGTATTTATCCAAAAGCTTTCAAGATCCTCTAAAATGACTTTTTTTTTTTTTTTGCTTTAGGGAGGAATTGACTCGATTTTGTAAATAAAAGCTCCCCTTCAACAGAGTCAGGGCTAAGCTGAACACGTTGCTATTTTATTCATTTAGGCTTCCCACACACAGAGGCCTGATATGAGGAGCCAAAGATTCACAGGTTTCTCCTTTGTTTTATGTAGCTGCATCTTGTCTCCAACACAATTATGATATGACAGACTTTGTTTTCTAAACAAACTTGTGGACGTCCATAAGCAAGGGAAGCAAGCCTTACTCCAAAAAAAAGAAAATGCTGATAAGTGGGGAAAAGAAAACTATTTAACGGCCATTCTTAATTAAGCTGTAAAAACAAATGTGATCAAAGCTATGGGCTTATAGAAAACAACAAGACTGCTATAGCCAGGCCTCAATTTTCAACCCCTTGGAAAGAGATATGTAATCTCCATCCCAGAGGCATGAAATAGTCCTAGGGTATCCTAAATAGAGCATCATTTTAAAGAAATATAATAGGAGTATTTTTTATTGACTATCTTCAAGTATCATGGCCACAGAAATGTTAGTGTCCATAACCTTCAAATGTTTCCAGTTTGGGTAACTAAAACTATTCCTTAAAGGGCTCTCAAAAAAAGTTTTTTAAAGGCTCACCTAGCTGGATATTTAGTTTGCACTAGGTTATAAATAATGCTCTTTTATTTTTATTTAATCTTCCCCCATCATAAAAATAAGACTGCAATTTACTTCAGCATTTTACCTTTATAATAGAAAAACAATTACCTTTTCTATTATAACTCTCAATATATACCTATAATATCCATGCACGCCCAGAGGTAGATCACTCAAGCAGAGGTAGATGTACCTGAAATCAGTTGCTTTAGGAAAATAATGTAAATATAAATCAATTCTTGTACTTCCACAAAAGCATTAGTTGTTAAAGGTCTTGCAATTGGTATTTGCACTATTAGTTAACACCTTACATATACCAGTATGAGTTAGTTATCCCACCAGCTTGTCTGACTGTGAATGCCTCAATATTTAACATAAGCCAAACTTGGCTTAGACATGGATACATAAGGTAACACAAGAATCTTTTAGTAAAAAGCCTTGATAATGTTCCCCCCTCCAACCAAAGCCCCAGATCCATTAGTCTGCCCATAGTCCTTTATCATGTAAATGTGAGGTATCAATTGGCATAAAATCTTCATAATCTTATTAAGTTTACATCAAAATTTGTATATGTGAAGAGCATCCAATATTGGAATTTAAATAACCTTTAGGATTTGAGCTAAGGGGTTTTCCAGGCACACCCAGAAATCTACTGAAGATAAGGATAAGCTGTGACACGCTTTTGAACGATTAGAGGTAGAGCAAATGAAATTAAAAGAAAACTGAAAGGATCATAACACCTAAAACCTGCAAATGTCTTAATGGGAAATAACACCATTTCTGGCTCACAGAAATAACAACAGGATTAATAGCTGCAGATTTGTTCTTTCTACTAAGATCCTTTTTCAAACTACTTCAAATGAATACACAAAGGATTGATTTTTAAACCCATGTAAATTCTTAGAGACAATGCAGACTGACTTAATTATAATCAATAAAATCTACAGACGTTGATGCAACCCAGCAGAAACATTGCTACCAAAAAAACATGGCATAAAAATCTCTCCATGGCTCCCTACGTACGCAACAGTGATATGACCTTAATAAATATTTCATTCCTTTCAGTGAAAAACTAAGCATCAAGATGGCAAATTTTAATAGCTAGGAAACATCATAATGACTCTACTAAGCAAATGCCTCCTCCAGAGAAAAGTAAACTTATCCTAACTTCAAGTCTTCATTTCCAAAATACACCCCAAATCAGCACATAATCCTAAATGAGAGTCCACTTACCTATGCTTTCCATATACGCATTGATGCGTTGCTTAAAGGGGTTTTACAGGGCCTGTCCTCACTATAGCAATGTCAGAACAGTCACATGGAAAAAGATGCAAGGTCTTCAAGTACAAAAACATTCTCTTTTCGTCCCCACTCAATGTAAGTGCTCAAGAAATATTCCTGGATTATCTGACTTTAGGAGATAGTCGAGAGCCTGGTCATGTGAATAGCCTATACAGTGACTCCCAGGTTTCTTTCATGAGTTGTAATTAGTAGCTAAGAGCTCATATTCTATAGGTGGTTTGGACTATTTCATTGCTAACCACATTACTCATACTTTTACTTCCATTTACATCCATCTGCTGTTTTTCTCATCACCCTCGCCGAGTCGGTGGATCTTCTGATACAGGGAAAGGGAATGAGTATGGAATACAGACAGAGCTGGGTTCCAAGCTCAACTCCAAAATGCACTGACTGTGTACCTCAGGCAAGTCACTTCACATGCTCAGAGACACGGTGTCTTCATCACAGAAACAAGGGTGACAATACCCAATTTATGAAATTGTTCTGAGGGTTAAAGATAGCAAGTTTCATGCATCCGGCAAAATATAGCTCACTTTATAGGGGTACGCTAAATGACAACACGCACTATTCTGCCATGTAAATAAGTCCCCTATTCTTTTCCTTGTCTCTGAAATAGTCTCTCATTACAACTCTACTCTAAAGTAGATTTTGATACAGCATCTGGACAATATTGTTATTTTTAATTCTAAATATAGTATTTATAGTGAACTGGATCGCATACATATTTACCCCCTTAAATAATTCTAAAAGATTGTCTTTGCATACTTTCCCTAATAAAAAAGTTTTGCCTTTTTTTTTAATAGTTTATGGTTACTAAAACATTTAATTATCCTAGTATTATTAGAGTTTTCACTGACTTGTGGGGCCTGACAATGTAATTATACAGTGGAATTATATAAACACTGTCAAGGATTCCGTGCTCCACGGTATTCAGTAGGTGACCAATTCATGTTCCCTAAATTCTATAATACCGGTACCTTCCCATATCAAGGCGTAATCCTTCAGACTATCTAGGGTTGTTTTGGTTTTTTTCTTTCCGAGGGTTCTTTCTAATTAACACCAAGATCATGATAACCCAAATTTATAACCCTGAAAAGAAATTATCAAGATGAGGCAAAAATATTTTCTCTGAATTTGTATAGACTTCCTGAATTTGCCAAGGACTTTAAAAAAGAAAGCAGCAGTAAGCTGCAAAAAGGTGTAAGCAAAAATATTACAGAAGAGCCAATTGGCCAAAGTCAAATAGGTATGGTTTTCCTTTAGTACATGCTCACCTGTGATTAAAGAGTTCTTCAAACTTCTGTAATTCTTGTGTTTAAGCTATTAAATATATACCTGGTGTGGTAGCATTTCAACTACATCCTGCATATAAAACATGCTTTTAATCACCTTAAAATGGCTGCTTTTATAAAGCATTTTGGAAAAGTTTCCCAGTGTTAAGAGTTAAATTTACAGATAAATAGACAGAAAAGATTTCTATTCAGTGGAGGCTATCAAAATCAGATGGCCATGATTTATAAAACAAAGATTTATTTTAGAATAAAAACAATGAAAGGAAAATCTCGTTTATCCATAAGTTTAAAAAACAGAAAATATGTATGGGGTAATTTAGATATTTTATTGTAAGGTAGTAGTACAAAAGTAACATGAAATGGTACACTCTTTTCTAACTTCTCTACTAAAACTCTAAATAAATCTTTCTAAGAATTAAACAAATTCATGTAATGTTCCCTCAATAGTGTGCTCATTGTCAGCAATGACGTATCCCATATAACGCAAAAGCATTTCATTAGCAAATAAAGCACTGGCCTTTCCCCAAATGATACTTATTTTATAATGCTCAAATCTGGAGGTTTTTTTTTAAATATTGGAGGACGCAGGGTCACCAGGGCCTGCAGCTGGGTTTCCTGTTGAGTTGGTTGCTGTGGCAAGCATTGTTTCCTGGCCAATATCACAGCCATTTATGACCTCCTTATCACTGCCCACTACTGGGACTGGCAAGCTGGATGCTTGTTTCCCCAAATTTCCTTGCAGCAAGTGACCAGTTTTAACCAGTGAATCATAAAGAGATGTCACCGGTGTAGATTTTGGCAAAGTGTTTCCATTCCTGATAAATGGAGCAAATTAGGCTAGCATGACCCATCTCTGCCATCATCCTGCCTTGAACATACAGATGGCAACCGTAACATGACAAGAGTTACCAAAAAAATAAGTCAACAAATAAAGCATGTCAGGGCAGAAAAATGGAAAGGACCTGGATCCTGGTTGGTACTAGTGAGCAAGTAAACCAACACTAGCTACTACCTCTGGTCTTACTGTTACGTAAGAAAAATAAATCTTTGTTTAAACCACAGCCAACAGCATTCTCAAGATACAGCTGCCATTATTTAAAACATTTATTGATGCATATAAAAATCTGGATTTCCAGATTCTTACAAAAAAAAAAAAAAGAACCAGGACACTGGGCCCAGGTTTTCACGCAACACCCAACCCCAGTTGCCTAGAACTGAGGGCCTTTCAGTGGGATGCACTGGCTTTCAATGGCACTTGGATTCTCTGTCCACTGCCTACTTCTCTTGTAGTTACAGTTACCTCTCTAACTGCTACAAGCATCTGAATTTGAGATCCTACTACACAGCATACAAGATCATATACTACAAACTATGAAACAAACTTCCATTATAACCAACAAAATATTTATTTTTGGCTTTCTAGACTCCAGATATCCAGCATAAAGAGTCATGGTCTCACTTATGAAAACGTATACTTTTTTTCTGACAACTAACTTTTCAACAGGCACATCAATTTGGTTTTGCTTTCATAGCACATCTATAGAGAGAGAAGAAAGACACCACATTACCAAAGGGCTGTAATAATACTAGCGAGAGCTAAAGACAATACGATGGTGATAATAAGGATAAGAATAGCTACTATTTGCCAAGATATTATGAGAGGCTAGGCAGCGTACTAATACTGTGCCACTTACTCCAGAAAATAAAAGCATCAGGTAGTTACTATTACCTTTATTTTAAAAATAAAGAGAAAGTAACTGATTGAAAATCACACAGCTAACAAGCACTAGACAGAAAATTTGAATCTAAACTTTTGACTCAAAGTCATATACTATTAACCACAGATTATATTGCT
This sequence comes from Hipposideros armiger, assembly GCF_001890085.2. Classification (NCBI taxonomy): domain Eukaryota; kingdom Metazoa; phylum Chordata; class Mammalia; order Chiroptera; family Hipposideridae; genus Hipposideros; species Hipposideros armiger. The sequence continues at coordinate 1,321,994 of NW_017731590.1, forward strand.
TCAGAAAGAAGAGACCAAAATTATCTGATTTTTTTTTGATAAATGTTCCATAAAATTTCTCAGATCCTACATCTCATTCCTATGGAACTGCATTCTAACATGAATGTTATGTCAAATATTTGATTTCTAATAACCATTAGTATAAGTCTTGATTCCGGTATAGGATTTTTTTCAAAAGACATTTCCTTCTTAAGTATAACTGACCTGGTACAGTAAATTCTCAAGATTCAAAAGTGACTCATTTCCAAAGCTCGACACATTAGCAGCTGGTATTATTCAATCTGAGATTTAAATTTATAATGTACTCTTGATAATGTACTCCCAATACATTTTTCACTTCTCTATCTCTTGAATGACACAAGATAAAAGATCTTTAAGGTATAAATATTTTATATAAACTTTCACTCTGTTTTTCCTCAGCCATTTTCCATTTGCAAACACTAGACATCATGCAAAAAAAAAAAAAAGAGAGAGAGGTTGAAAGAGTTTTATGGATTATGTTGGGGGTGCTGAGAACTGCTTATCCATTCTGCTGTGGCAGTAGACACCACAGCTACCGGCCTAACAGCCCTTGCTGGCTAATCAAAATGTTCCACCGTAAATGGGGTCTGATTCAAAGTACTGTTTTTCCATGGGACAGACAGTGGGCTGGAAAGGAACGAATTCTCAGCATCATCTATGGTGCTAACTAAGCTTGTGCAGGGCACTGGTGGTGCCAATGGGACCCTGGTATTGGGCTACCTCACTCAGTCGGAAGGGTGCCGACACAGCCACTCCTCTCAGGTATGACAGGGAAGAGTGGAGGCATACCAGGAATCAGAGGACCCTTCCTAGGCATGTGGATTTTGGCAAATCATTTATTAAGTCCAAGTCTTTCTTTTCACACTTGTAAAACTGCCCAAGGTTTTAAAACTATCTGCACAGATTCCCAAGGGCCTTGCTACTCAAATCATAGTCAGTGTCTATTTAACACTTCAGAGTTTACTAAAAATGCAGAGTCCAGGCCCTGTCCCAGACCTACAGCATCATAATCTGCATATAACAGGCTTCTCAGGTGCTTCCTGATCCTAGGGATGGACTCCAACTGGGGCTGCCTCTGGAAGAAGAAATAGAAGGGCTAAAGCTAACAGGGATCCAGTACCCCCATATTTTTTCAACTTAAAAAAATTATACATATATATATGTGTGTGTGTGTGTATACATAAAAATATATGTGTGTGTGTAAAATTAAGTTCAGAAGAAACGACCCGTTTAAAGAAAATCTGAAACCACTGGATAAAATGATCTATAAGGTTCTTTATAACTGCAGATGTCCATGATTTTCTGAATCTGCAAAAGTACTTACATTTCTCACTTGAAGGATGATTTGTTTTCTACAGTAACTCATTTTGGAGAGAAATTTTCTATAATTTGTAACCAATATTCTTATATACTGAAGCATAATTTAATCTTTTCCTGAAGATGCCATTAAGAATATGAGTGAGTTATGCAAAAATGTTCCATTAAAATGAATACCCAAAGAACTATTTAGGGGTATTAGTATATAGGGTATGTGTGTGTGTGTGCATACATAAATGTGTATATATTTATATAAACATATATACACATACATGTATATGTATATCCATATATACATTTATTTATGCACAGACATACACACAGGTATGCACAAAGATATGCACTGTATATATGTATTTATTTTTATATTGTACACACATGCACATATATATGTATACATGTACGTGTGTGTGTGTGTGTGTGTGTGTGTGTGTGTGTGTGTGTAGAAGGGGGAGGTGGGAATCACAAGCTACTATCCATCTCAACCTCCTATTCTACTTTTGACAGCATCTTCATGTCTTCTCTCGACGTTTAGCTTGCCAGCTAACATCTCTTGTTTGTTTCCACTTTCTAGACTCAAGCAGTTGTCCATTATGACTTTATTTGCTGCTCTGGAATAAAATCATACTTGTGTAGAAGTGGCTGGATTTCGCTGAGGGTCTCTTCCAAGTATAAAGATCATGGGCTTTAGTACTTGAACTTGATAAAATCTACTTTGGATAACTGGGGACTGGTTGTGCTTTTTTCTATAATAGTTTTAAGAAGTGTTTGCAAATGTTATTAAAAAAAAAAGAAAAAGAAAAACACCCACAGGTAGCAGACTGTAAATGACTCTAAAGAAAAACATGAATTTTACTTTCTCAGTTTTCATCTCATGCTAATCTACCCTATGCAAATAGATTGCAATAATCTTCATGGCAGTCCTTGAAAAGTCTGAAAAATGTTACTGGTGCTGTATCGTGATGACAACCACCAGAGGTGTAAAGAGGAGAATGGAAGAGAACCTCCTCAGTCTGCAGGTCCTGTTCTGTCTTAATCAGTTCTCTGGGGCCACTAAAGCAGCCCCACAGCTGAGATAAGCTAGAAAGGTGTCAGTCAAAGCAGTTATAATCTGTTCTGACTTCCAGGGAGGTGACGGTTAAACCCCCCGGATATCATCCCTCCCTCCTTTCCGTGTGCTTGATGAGCACCCTTGGAGAACACTGAACTCCCAGTTCTTCTCTGCATATGAGAGAGTCTCTCTAGATTGCACAAAAAGGCATTCCCATGGCTAAGCCTATTAAGACAGTGCTGAAAAATCCCATTTCAAAGTTGGATGACACTTCAGAGTGGTTCTCAAAATTTAACATTTATCAGAATCACCTCAAGTACTTGTTAAAAAACAGATTGCTGGGTCCCACCCCCAGAATTTCTGATTCACTGGGTTTGGGAAGGGAGGAGAAACCTGCATTTCTAGCAAGTTTCCAAGTGGTGCTGATGCTGCTGGTCTTGCGATCACACTTTGAGATCCACTAATACAGGCCAAGCCCTTATTTCAAAGATAAGACAATGAGGGACCAGAAAAGTAAAGCGATTCAGTCAAAAGCACAGAGTGGATGAGGGAAGTAAAGATTCCAGGGCCTCTCTCCTGCCTCACAGTTCAGGGTGCTTCCCATCACAAAACAGCTCCCAGATTTGATGAAAGGTATTCAAAGAATGTCTTTATCTATAAACAAAGATCCTCGGTGTCTTATACTTATGTAGCCTTTTAAAATTTCATCTACATTATCTCATTTGATTCTCATAACAACCTGATGAGGTAGGCAGAGCAAAGATTAACATCCCTATTTTAGAGATTAGGAAACGGTGATGCAGAGTTGTTAAAGAGTGTATCCAATACCACAAAGTTAGCTAAGTGCTAAAATGGATCACTGCGATGCAGGGCGTGGTCTGAGGCCCTTACTGCACGGATATCCCAGGAAGCTTGTTAGCAACGCAAAATGTCAGGCACACCACAGACCGACGGCATCCAAATCTGCAGTTGAACAATATCTGCAGTCAGTTTCTAATGCACATTAAAGTTTGAAAAGTATTGCTATAGATAAGCCTAGAAACCAGGTCATCTAATTCCAAGATCGATGCTTTATCCCCCTCTTATCTGCCCCTCTCTGAAAGTACTGGTCAGTGTCATATTTTGATTTGCCTTCCAACATAGCCTAATTAAGATGTTAGCTCTCTTCAGGTAAAGGACACTTAAAGTGTTCTGCCCTTAAAAAAATATTAAACTAGGTTAAATTACCTTTACTACCAATCTTGGTAATTCCTCTGTAGTCATTTTCTTGACTGATGTATAGACCACTATGAAATGAATCCTCTGAGAAGAAGATGGAAAAAAAACAAGACAGTGATCAATGGATTCAATTAGTTACAGTATAATTCTACCACGATGAAAAAAGATCAAGATGCGATGCAACTGCTCCAAGGTGGCTAAAATACGTTACCCAGAAAGTACACCATTTCTTTCCCATATTCTTCAACTATTAAGTTTAGGAAAGCACAAAACAGCTGCTCCTACGACACCTGGAAAAATAACCACAATAAATGCAAGGATCCTCACAACTGGAAGTATTTAAATACTGGTTTAATGGTCCAGGCAAGATGACAACTGCATTTCTTCACACACAGGAAGTGTTACATAGACCAATTGCTCTAATGACTGCAAATGAACCCCTCTCGCAACATAGAGTCAACCAAGAATTAACTCAGTGGTTCCTGTAAGACCACAGTTTTGAAACATGTATGCAGGTTTTCTCCTTCAACTTTTCAAATCAATCCTTTCACTTGAGATGCTTTCTTCAACAAAAAGCAGAAGCTGCTACAACTGCACCTGGGGAAAGCAGCTTAATTCAGCATGGCAAAATGTAAATTCAAATGATTTCTTTTAAAATATATCAATCCTAGGCAGTTAAGAATAAATGTAAATACGAACACACAAGTTTTTTTTGTTTTTGTTTGTTTTTTTAGCCATTTCAGAATTGCTTTGTGGAAACACATGATTAGTTAATCAGGATAGTAAGATTCCGATCATTAAAATTAATGCTCAGGACACAGAAAGAACCATTTATAATACCTTAGTAGGTCAGCATATTAAATACCACCTCTGCAACGTAAAAATTACCATTTGAGAAAGATGCACATCTATTGAAAGGAAGGTTTCCTTCCTAGTTTCCTTCCAACACAAAAATAATGTGTTGAATTAATAAAGCTGATCAAGTGATTAATAGAATCCATAATCTTCATCTTATTATTTTCAAAAATGAAAAGGCTTTTCTGCCAAGAGACAATTGTCTCCATTTGCTTAAGAACAATAAAATCTGATTGACTATGATCTACCTACTCTGAGATAATTTGGCATGGGGCATACCTTTAATTCTCCTTGTATTTCTTTATCAAGATACACAAAGCTGTTAGTGGTTTATCCCTCTGAAACCTGGGGGATTCGTGTAAATAACTTTTAACAGTGGGATTGCACATAACAATTTACAGAGCGCACTGTGGCATAATGCGATTCAAAGTTGTTCTTGATTTAAAATGTTTAAAGTCCAACCACAGTGTCAGTCTGCCCAGAGAAATGTCTTATAAAAGTTTTCACACTCGGTTGGGTTAAGAGACAGTAGGTATTAATCCTATGGCTTCTATGCCAAGCTTCCTTTTTGTGGTCAGCAGAGAAGCTATGTGGTTGGTCTGAAGGAGTCCAAAGTCTTTTTTCTGTGTTAAAACAAGGGAAAGTGGGCCGGTTACAGAGTAAAAGAAAAACCACAGCCAGCTCACTCGGCTGTAGCTTTTCCCTTAAATGTGGCCTAGAGCTATTCTGCTTTCCAAAAAAAGGTTTAATTTAAACCATACACAGTGCTGCAGGCTGCCACGTTTCCAAACTCAACATTCCTTTCTAATCTGTGCACTTCAGAACCAACACACTCTGTTTCCAACGGTACTCAGATGAGCTTTAATAAATAAAATATCACTGCCCATCCATTACTTAATTTGATAACAATACGTCCCTTTTTTTCCTTCCTCTATTGACATTATTCTAAGTGCTTAGTCGAGTGTGTTCAACTGTTGTAAACATCACCTCTAAAAAAAAAAAAATCCATTCTGATCTTTTGGGGAGTGAGGGGGAGGAAAACGGGAACTCTGAAGTGAGAGAACTGATGAATGTTAGCAAGTGGTCCAGAGCCAGAAAATCACCACTCTGTGAGGAGGCTGCACGTGCCCCAAATCGCTTATTGTCTTTATATTAAAAAATAAAAACAAGAAAACTTTTGCTTGTTTAGTCCTTGGATAGGACACTAGAATCTGCACCATTAATTATTCAAAATGTCACTAGGAAAGACCACAGTCACCCTAGCTCACAGCTACAAAGCAGCCACATGACCAACCTGGGTCTCTCTGGTCATCAGCGTGGCCAGTGCTGATCAACACACTGGCCAGAGTGAACAGGGTGAATACTCCACAGTTGGGGCGCTTTAATTTTTTGCCACAGTGTATTCACTGGTACGTTCATTAAGAACTCCAGCCTCAGCGGGAAGTCCAGCATATGGTTTTTCTATGTGAGTTGCTGTGCTCTATTGTACATGACACTTGTCAATTAAAGAGAAAAGAATCCCTTTTAAAGCAAACTGAAGCTAAGCTGGTACTTCCTTCAACATCTGATTTACCGCTGCTGTTATCGTCCGAAAGGAAGTTTGTTTTAGAACAATGATAGCAGTAGTAATCCCCCTATTTCAGTAGTGAGGGATTTAAACACATTCAGGGCACTGGGGACCAGTCAAAAGGGTTCTTTCAACAGAACTATGTATTTTCATTCGCAAAAGGAAGGTCTTACTGATGGGATAACTGCCAAGATTGGACAATTTTTCAGCCTAACAGTTTAGAGAATATCATTTTAAACTACCTGGTATAATATAAATGTGGCAGAATAATAGATCAATGCAATGAATTCTCTATTGTCAGTAAAATGCTCTTCCAAATAATGGAATCCATTCATAATGATTACCCTGTGCCTTTGCCACGAAAGTAATGCCCGATGCTACATCTCAATGGTCTCTAATAAATACACACAAGTCCTACAATAAGAACATAATCTCAACATGGCAGATTCCAGGGAGAATACAAATTTAAAAGCCGTTATGTAAGATCAGGCCCTGTTCAAAAAAACTTATTTTACCTTGTAAAACACACTTTCCTTATCTGTAAAATGGGGCTTAGAGGAGATGATCTCTTAGTTCCCTTCCAGCTCGGAGTCCACAAGGGTTTAAAGTTTTCTCAAGGGTTTTAATTCTTAATGCACTCACTTTAGGACTATCACCAGCACACCAATAATAATTAATGCTAATAAGGGTCCATGAAATTTTTGCAATGAAACTTTAATTTGGATTGATCTGGAGGGAAAAGAAAATGTAACAGAGAAGATTTCAACTTTAGATTTTTAAAGTTGCACATCATTTGTTTCCTGAAAAGCTGAGGGCAGCCTTTTTGGACTGGCAAAATGCACAGTTTCCTGGGAATGTAGGCAGGTGACTCAGTGTGTATGGATACTCTTTAAGAAAGAGTGTCTTTAAACAATTAAAAAAACAAAACTCAAAGTTCAGAAATAAATTTCACCTCTGTCCTAGCTAATAATGACAATTAATATTCATTGTTTATTCTGTGACCAACATGATAAATCTTTTGTGTGAATTACTCTTATATATTCCTCACAACAAGCTATGCTTATCCCCATTTTACAAATGAGGAAACTGAGGCTTATAGAGTTAAATAACCTCTTCAAGATGAGAATTAAGGAAACAAGATAGAACTTACCCCAATTAGTGGAACTCCAGGGCCTAAACAACTTAGCCATAATGTAGACACTGCTTCTTCTTATTGTTAATTTGTATCCATGTGGTAATCTGGTTAAAACAGGTTGCTATCTTCAAAGTTCTTTACTTTTACTTGATGTTGACTACTTCCAGTGACAAATGTCAGGGGCCTCAAGATTGGCTCCTCGGCAGATTACTTCTATGCTATAGAGCTTTAATTTGCTCTGCTTAAATGTGTGCTTTTAAATTCTCAATCTACAATATTCACCAACAGCCTGAGTTGAGATGAAAAAAAGGATTCTCCTTAGCTTGGGAGTCAGGTATCAGATTGTCTCTCACTCCTGTTAACAAACCTTCCCAAATGCTCTTGACTAAAAGGGAAAAAATGGAGCAAAGGCCTTTGGGTAAACTCATATTATAAGGACACTCTTTTCTTCTCACCAAACATAAAAGCAAGGTTTTATAGAGACTTCCTTCCCTAAGATGACCAGTAGGGAGACAATTAAAAAGATGTGGGCTGCATATGTAGACCAACAACTTACTTGAAGCTCTCATGACAAGGGTAGCCCAGCAACTCATAAAAGAATAAACTAAGCACTCACCTACAGTCCTTTGGAACTTCACATGTCTAAAATGGCAGGAAACTCTAGGAGCTATTTTTAGTATATCAAACCCTCAAATAGAAACTACACTTACCCATGAAACAATTGCACAGGTTTGCTAAAACATCAACCAACTCATTACACAAAAACTATTTCATACTCTTACAGCTGATGGCTTGTTTGTATCCCCATGCTCAGTTATAGATGTCTGTTTGCTTTAAAAGTGGGAAAACAAATTAATTATTAACCAGTGCAGTTTGCCTAGAAGACAAAAGTTTTTAAAACATGGAATAAAAAAATAACAGTTGACGTCCTTATTGATAAAAGAATTGGAAATTAGAGAATCAAAATTGCAGTCAAAGGCATCCCCAGCTAACCCGAATCTCAGACCCTTCCTAAAACAACAAAAGATCACATTATAAACATATAACTACAAGGAATTGTGAACACAGACCCTACTGGCCAATGACTGAAGCAGGCCACTGATGCAACATAATAGAGAACAGTGGGGATTATGGCAAACTTGAAAGCCCAGATTCCATCTAAAGGTGTTCAGATTCAAATGTTTGAAAACACTGTGCTGAGGGCATTCAACTCAACAAACACCAAGTGACCAGCCAGCTCTGAACTCAACACACTGGTTTCATTGATTAGGAAACTTGTTTTCAGAGAAGTAGAGTGACTTGCCTAAATTCACTGCCTGAATTCACTCCCCACCTTAACGACCATGTCAGGACTGGAAAGGAAATTTCCTGATTCGAGCACTGGGTGCATTTACTGAACAAGCCCAGTGCTTACGTTGGGCTGGGCTCTCTAGTAAAGGCAACGCTACAAAGACCAAAGATTTAAGATCCCTGCCCTCATCTCCTTCCTGTAGGAGACACAGACCAAGAAACAAACATTATAATCCAGCAAGAACACTACAGTGCCTCTGTTCTCAGAATGGCAAGGAGAACACAGCAGAGGCAAACCAAAGCCACTTCAGGGGGCACAGTGCTCAAATTTTCAAGGGGCAAGCCTTTGTAGATATAGACTATTATGTGATAATGTTTCTGAACTTCAGTATTTCTGTCTTTAAAGCAGCACATTCCACAAAAATGGAGGCGGGGGGTGGGGGGGGAGATCTCAGATTCATGGCGCTCTTGGAAAGTCTTAGCCCAAGAAAACTTTAATGGCCCCGTTATAAATCTTCCAAAATGAGAATCTGTAATAGAAATACTGACAGACCCTTAATTATGGCAGCACTATGGGGCTTTGTATAATCAAGTCCTCGTATTTTCAGTTCAGATCATTATACATAGGATGCCTTGCAAAGGATTTTATTTGCAAGTGCCTGTCGGAATCAATGAGGTGAAGTTTCACACAAGGAAAGGAAGTGCCAAGTGCACTGTTTGAAAAAGCAGGGATTTACCTCCTGGGGTTCAGGAGGCCCAGGGACCAGGGGCTTCAGGCAGTGAAGGATGATTTTGACTCCTCCAGTTTGTATAAAAGGTTGAAGTTCAGTCTGGCGCAGTGCAGCATTCCACAAGACCTGCTGCCTCTTTGAGCAGGCGATTAATCTCATGATCGATAGACCATATGATTAGGCACTAATAGCTGATAGGAGGAGAGAATAAACAACCATAAATTTGCTTTGTACTGAGTAATCCAAGTGTAAGCAGGGTCATTTAATGGCCACATTGGGTCATGTTACCTAAGGGGCCATATGGAATAAAAATGGAAGATGCATACATTTTTTTAAGATCTTCAATTATTATCTCAGGGTTATGGAACCAGGATGGGGGCTATCTGAGAAACACACCTATTCTTTTGGCAACAGATGCAAAAGTTTCCATGTTCTGAGTGCAGAGGGCTGATTGCAGAGAGAATAAGGGAACAGTCCCACTGCCAAAATGATTCCTCTATAAGCACCACCATCAACCACCCTCGATATAACATGAGTGGCCCTGGGTGGTCTGTGTCGTCCGTCTGTGAAACACTGGATTCTGTGCCTAGAGGACAAACTAATGGGAGGCAGCACTCGGGATCCGGGATAGGACTGCGTGTCTCTCAATCAAAGCAACTGCTGGACTGTTTAATTCTGCCTTTGCATGCAGCTCACTGCTCTGAGCTGCACAGTTGCTTCTCAGGGTGTCATGAACTTCCAGTATTGGGAATGGTACCACGACAATAAAAGCTGGGATCCAGGAGGTCATAAATCTCATTCTTTCTTTTCTCCCTCCCCGACTTCTTCCCTTTCTAAGACTCTGACCTCCTCCATCAGCCCCTTGAAAGAAAGAAATCAATCACCTTCAGAATGCAATGAAAACCTGAGCCTTCCCTACACACTGGATGGCTTTTCCCTTGTCTGACAAAATTCAAGAAAATCTGCAAAACGTCCATTTTCCCTCTTTAACTGTGTCTTCTCTCCACCCAACCCTGAGCCCTGGGAAGCAAAAAGCCCTTCAGCTCTTGCCATCAATGACCATGAAAAAGGAAAGGAAGACACTTTGTTAGCCTAAAAGGAATGAGCCAGAGAAAGTAATTGTTGGATAAAAAGAACACCAACTGGTCTTGCACTGTGGTCTCAGCCCCACAGCAAACTACGCAAATCTCTTTTCTTTGAAAACTATCTGGGAAATAAACCCTTCCAATCACCCTCTGCAATTCTGAATCTTTCCTGCCGGCCCCCATTCGCCTTCCCTCCCCAGTCTTCCTAATATGGCCTTTGTTCATTTCCAAGCCTCTAGGGAACAACTGTGCACAACCCTTCCTCTCGTCTAACTGTTCAATCCAGCAGATCGCTCTGGAGCCGGCAGAAGAGTACTGGCTCCTTGAGAAGAAAGCAGGCGCGTCAGACACCCTGGAGTTGGTTGGGGGAATGGTGTTGTTGTTGTTTTTCCCTGGAAGCTGGGCAATTCATTCCCAATTCAAAGACAATACGTATCAACAGCCCCGAGGAAATCCTGGGTTTTAAATAGTTGCTATAGCCAAGCCACATGAGAATTTTAAAATTTGCCCTGAAAACCCTTTCTTAGTTTACATTAATTCACTGACTTTCTGAGCTGGAAGAGTTTTTGGCCAGGTACACTGTACCATAAAAGGATGCCCTAAAATGTCAACTCACAAGGGACACTCCAATGGCCAGCCATTTCTCTGTTGACAATTTTTGGGACAATAAAACCAGCCCAGCTGGGGCCACCCAAACGAACACCCAGTCAGGAAGGGCACTTGCCTAGGAAGGAAACACACTAGAAGGCCAGGATAACTGTCTGGTCCAGTGTACTCAGCTCCCAAGGGAGAAATGTAGAGCAGTTGGGACTTGGCAGAGCACAGAGATGAGTGGAGCACAGCCTTGACCCCCGGAACACGGGTCAGAGCTTTTTCCTCGACACCCGCCTACCTCCTAATGTGTATTTTAAAAGTTATTTCTCAGTAACTAGTATCAATTTCTAGCCGTCTCTGAAACACCCAGAAAATAGGGAAGACACTCCCAGCTCCCTTCTTAAATATATCTGAATTTTCCCCAGAGGAAAAAAAGAGAATCTCCTTTATAGACACACACAGACTGTTTAAATCTAATCTAGCTCTTCCGCCCTCATCTTGGTGGGTACCTCTATATAACCTTGTCCTCATTGAAACTCTTAAGGGCCGACTTCATTCACAGCGGTAATAGTAGTCATAATAACGTCCACCATTTGCTGAACATCAAATATAGACTGGAATACTTAACAAAATCATTTCTAACAGTCAAACAACACTATGTGTTAATATTGCTCCCCCATTTAACAAAAGAAAAACTGAGATGAAGAAACTCAGAGAGGTTCAACAACTTGCCCAAGGTCACACAGCCCACCTGCAGCAGAGATCAGATTTAAATCACATCCATCTGTCAAAATGGCTGGTGAGTTTTCCATTGGATGATGCTGTTTTCCACGCTGGCTTAAGAATTTAAGAGTGAGATTGCTCTATAGCTCTTGGGAATTAATTGGTACCCATACCACTAGCTAGCCCTTCTGGTTTACATTTTTTCAAGCATGAAAGCAATAAAGTTTTACACCATTCCCATGGATTACCAGAGTCTTATATCGCTAAGGCAGTCAGAAGCCAGATGAGTCACTCTTAGCAAAAGCGCTAAGTATAGACGGAGGCTATGGTTATGTGGGCAAAAAGAAGTGGAGTGGAAGAGGCTATCCAAACTTTTTTTATCTTCTAATGCCAAAAAAGGAAAACAAAAATTTTGATTCATTTATTCTTTCATCCTCAGCAAATGTTGGCTGAGCACCTACTACGCACCAAACTTTCCTAAATTGAATTAGAAAAGAAATGGTTCAATTTCTCAACATCTTTTTGCCTGGTTAGGCCATTTGCCATCAGCCACACTGAAGGTAATTTATCCTCGGTTCTCCTTCATTGTCCCATTTTACCCTGGTACTGATGCTCTGTAAACCCAATAGATCTGCTGCTAACTTGACTCTTTCTATTCCCCTGACAAAGAGTCATGTTTTGCTCATTTCTAAATGGAAAGTACCAACAGAGTTTGGAAGATGTGACCCAAATGACGCAAGCCACTGACCATCATCCGCATTCTACTGAAAAGAAGATTTTCAGATTTCAACAGTTCTGCTAGTCAGTAGCTTCCTGATGCTCACAGAAGCTCACAGAGATATGAAAAGTGAGTCAGGCCTTCAGATACCAGCAACGATGCCTCCTAAACGTCTTCAAGAAGGTGCTAAGTCAAAGAGCCAGTGGGAATTAGCCAAAGAGGATACTAATGGTTTTGTTAGGCACAGAGGGAATCTGAAAACAACAGAGGTCCAAAGGCAAGCAAGAATGTAGAATATTTAATAAGCTACAAATAGTGCACTATGGCTAGAAGACGGGGGGTAGTAAGACTAGAGGTAAGCAGCAGCCAGTATTTTTAAAGGGCCTTGAAACAGCAACCATTCACTCATTCTTCCTTGCATTTCACAAATGCTAATGAGCACCTACTATGTATCAGGGATGATGCTAGACCCTGGAGATACTGAGATGGACTAGCAATGTCTCAGGATATCTGTTACCACCACTCAACGATGAGCTGTGCCTGAAGCAGCTGGTTAATGTTCAACGTGTAATGTAAACTGGAACACAGTAAAATACCCCTTGCTTTTCCTAATCCACCTACTAAATTAAACTATTCACACCTGCAGGGGAAGAACTCACTTGCATTGGTTTACACTGAACATTAGCCAACCCCCTAGGACAATGTTGGAATTCTGCCCACTCATCAATATTAATTGCAACATATATAGATGCAACCCAGCATTCTCCCATTTCTCCAATTCCAGCCCTCACACCAAGGTTATGTTCTTAATCCAACTGAAGTTTCAGGGTACACACTTCGGTGCAGCTGAGACCCTAAAAATTCACATGGTATCATTAAGCACCACTAGGTGGAAAAACCAGCAAATGAAAATGACATGCTTTCTAACAACACAAAAATCCCAAGGTCTATCTACAAAGAAAAAAAAAAATCAGCCTGAATGCTGTAAAAAGGCAAAATTATTTTTTAACAATGACCATACAAGGACTTAAAGAAATTTTCCCACATAGTAAGATTCTACTCTTAAAAATTGAAAGAAAATAAACTATCTCAACTACCAGAGGCCTGACTTCATTAGAGTTACCTTAAAAGTTATTAGGAAACTGAATCTGTTATTTGATGACTGGACCTAATTTTAGAATTTAAAGATTCACTCAGTCATTGACCTTGATTTACATAATTATTTCCAAATATTCAGAACCTACCTGGTTTATGGTAGACTTATGGTTAACATCAAGAAAAGAACAGTGCCTAGCTTCAGGATTCTACTCACTTGAAAAGAGCCACCTACAACTCCACTACCTGTCAGCCAGTCAGGTGTTCTACCAACGTGAACCACAACTTAGGTGAGCCACATGGTACTGGCCCTTCCTGAACCCAGCCTGGCCACACTCCTGAAACCATTTTTTCAACTGGCATGAGAGAAGGGAATCCATTCATTAACACAGAAACTTTTATCAAATAGCTCTGTATGGCCAGCGGAAGCCATCCATTCCTGTAGAGAACACACCACTTAGGGGCAGGGGGAAGGATACAGGGCAGTGGGCAACAGGTAAATCCACACAACTACAATGGGAAAGGTGCGATCCTGTAGCCACTTCCAGTGCACCACAGAATCACAAATGAAGAGCACCAAACAAGCCCCGGGGAACCCAGGAAGGCTTCCTGGGGGAGTGGCTTTTGAGCTGAGTCTTGTAGAAGAAACAGGAATGAGTGAGGTTTTCACATAGTGATGCACGTCTAACTGACTCTCGCCAAGTCTGCCATATTTGCATTTCAGAGTGTGCTCTGTTGGGTTGAGTTTCATAGACTGGGAAAGACTCCTCAACAAAACCTGCGAATGAACCCAGAGACACTGGAATCTCTGACAGGGTGCGGCTGGCTGAATAATGACCATCCCCGCCCCCAGATGTCCATGTGGCAAAAAGGATTTTGTAGGTGGGATCAAGTTAAGCATCTTGAGGTCGGGAGATTACCCTGCATTATCCAGGTAGGCCCAGTGACGTAATCACAAGGTTCCCTGTAAAGGCAGGAGGATCATGAGAAGGAAGCAAAGACTGGAGTGACGCAGCTAGGAGCCAACGAATGCCAAGCCAGCCTCTAGAAACTAGAAGAGGAAAGGAACAGATTCTCCCCTGGAGCCTCCGGAAGGAAGCAGCCCCGCTGACACCAGACTGGTTTTTAGACTTCCCACCTCCAGAACTGTAAGAAAATAAATCTGTGTTGTTTTAAACCACTAAGTTTGTGGTAATTTGTTATAGCAGCAATAGGAAACTAAAACACAGGGCCTGCAGTAATATGAAGAATTGGATTAAATCAGCACTGACTTGACCCTACAAATCCAGGGCGCCAGAATGTGCCAGAGCAGAAAAAGAGGGACAGCGACAGTGTTCATTGCTGAAGGAGTTCAACTTCATACATAAAACTTAAAAGAGGTACAAAATACAACCACTGATTCAAATGGCTTATAGGGCTGAAAGTGAGCAAATGTCTAGTGTCCAGGGAATTAACATTCGAGTGCCTCTGCCATGTCCAGCCCAGCCCAGCTCAGCTGCCTATAACTCTACTCCAGAGACATCTGCACACCCTCCCGTGTGTGAAGAGGGAAGTAACCAAGTACCTGGAGGGCAGGGATTTCTGTCGTGTTTGTTCATCGCTGTCTCCCCTGCACCTAGAACAATGCACATAGTAGCTGCTCAATTATATTTCGTGAATTAATGAACATCTCGAGGTAAAAGATAATTCGTGAATAACAACTAAATCTCTAGTGGATAATATTTCTTTGGAAAGGTTATGTTTAGCCAGACTGCCGAGTTTGAGAAAGCATCCTCCTCATAATTGTACTTCTGGTTCTAGCCATGCAATGTGACATGTGATAAAAATGGTAACACAAAAATTCAAAGTGAAAGTCAGTGTACCAGGTTATATGGCAATATGTTAGCTCCATGTTCCTACCGTGCTTGAGGACAGCATGAATTTCCTTGAGGGTTTTTCTCCTTGGCTTAGTGCTGAAATGGCACAAAACAGGCAGAGGTTTGATTCTCTTAGATTTAGTATTAATGCCACTAGCATTTCAAGAATAAACTATCTACAGGTAGATAAGGAAGCCCCTTAATTAAATGAAATTGTATAGGCATTTGAAATATTCCAAAGTAAAGGGCTAAGGGGAAGGCAACATCACACTTAGAATGGTAAGAATGAAGTAACAGCAGTGGCTAAACCAAGACAGGTCAACACACACACACATTTCCAAAAGGACCTTGTACGTCAGGTATGCCCTGATACTTGGCATATTATTATTAATATTATTAATATTATTAATAATATTATTATTAATATCTAATAATAATTATTATTATTCTGGTTTCTTCTGCTTAACAATGGACAGAGGGTAGGAATTAAATAGCTGCCGGCCTCCGGCTAATGGCTAACACATAGGAAAATAAACACCCATCCATTTTTTCAAAGAATATTCCCTGAGTACCTACCCTGTGCCAAATCCAGTGCTAGATCCGAAACACAGAAAAACAATTTAGTTATTGAACATTTTCTCTGTGCCACACGACTGTGCTAAGTATGAGGTATGGTCCCCTTACTATCGTCTTTGTTTTCACAATGAGAAAACTAAGGTTTACAAAGGTTTTGTAATTCTGAGTTCAGGTGGCTAGTATTGGCAAAGTAAGAATCTGAATCCATGTACATGTGACTCAAGGGCCCATATTCTTATGCCCAAGTGTCCCAGGGCCTCTGCCCAGCAAGGGCCCAGCATCTGGGCTTTGCCCATCACAAAATTCCACCATGAGGTTAGACTTCAACACACACACACACACACACACACACACACACACACATGTTGGGTTACATCTGGAGACAAAAGTTTTCCATAGAGCCACCTGAAATGGAACGCAAAAACACTGTTTTAAGCCTTCTAGGACGGCAGTTCTCAAGCTTTAGTGGACATCAAAATCACTTAGAGGGCTTGTATAAAAACAGATGACTGGTCCTCAACCCCCAAGTTTCTGATTCAGTGGGTCTGAAGTGGGGACCAAGGGTTTGCATTTCTAACAAGTCCTCAGGTGAGGTTGATGCTACCAGCCCAGGGACCAACTTTGAGAACCACTGATGTATATACATCTGCAATGCCGTCTCTTTAGGACAATAATTCTTCTTTTGCTCACTGTATCTAGAAAAAATATTTGGCACCGAGTAGGTATTCAGAAAATACTTACTGAATGAATGAATCTGCTGTGTACTTGAAAAACAGATAGCCAACTTGATTAAAACTGTGTGCAAACTGAGTGCAAGTAGGCTCTGACTGGAGCCTGGGCGACTATCTCATGATTAAGGGTGTGAGCACCTTAATGACTGTTGTGACATATCCTTTGGCCGCTCAGAGGCATTTGTCAGTGTATGGGTATTGTTATCGCAACCTTTCTCAATCATGGTGATACGGTGTATTGGAAAGAACATGGAATTAGTGCTAATTTGATTCTAAGCTCTGATTCTGCACAGCTAATTCTATACAGCCAAATGTCCTTGGGCAAGTTTCTGACCTAGTAAAGTTTATACAATGCGTTCTTAGGTAGATCACAAATAACGTATATGAAGTGTTCAGCTATGCGCCTAGCACGTGGTAGTAATTCTTCAACGGTAGCTATGATTAACTTCATCACAAACACACCTGTCAGGGTCATCACAAAAATCTCGATCTTCAGAAGATAGCCATTCATGCAATATTTAGCAAATATTTACCGAGCACACCATTCACTCTGTGGGGCATGTTTGATTCTCAGATGCCCCCACTGAGGAACGGTTAAAAAAAAAAAATCCCCTCCCTAGATTGTTTTGCCATCGCAAAGGGCTTGTTCTAAAAACACCGTACAGTATAGGCCCAAAAGAGCGCTCTGGAAAGAAGTCAAGGGCAAGAATCAACAAGAGTTATGTAAAGAGGTGAAGCCAGGTGTTCCTCCTCTCTAAGGAGGCATGAAGAGGGGTTGAGTCAACAAGCCTACTTGCTCTTGAGCCAAACAGTCACCACAAAAGCGGTTCTCCTGGCAGGTGTGAACATATCAGGAGAGAAGCTACACTGTCCAGTAGCTGCAAATGGAAGGTTCTATCCCAGGCTCTCTCCTAAGTTCTTGCTTGGCACATGAGCAGACCCCTTCTGTATGCCATGAGAGCCTCATCTGTGTCTTCCAGTATCCTTACCTGAAAAACTAAAGGCAGCACAAGACACCCCTCCCTCCAGAAAACACTTACGTGAAAGTTAGCGTGTGCTATGTATATTTGCCTCAAGTTATACTTAAGAAAACTAAAATTACAATAAGGGAAACAGCAGAAAGTAACCTTTACAATTATGTATTCCTGTGTTCATTCATGATGTAAAAGACTTAGGAAGGTATCCATTTGGACTCTTGGGAATCGCAAAATCCCAAAACCATAGTTTACTATTTTCAAAGGAGTTTCAATATGGGCAGAAATTAAGAATACTGTTCTTCAGGCTAAGTTTATATCCTGAAATATGCTTGTAAGAAATAATTTTTAAAATGTGGAATCTAAAATTAAGCAAAAATAACATACAGTATGTTCAGCTTTGAAATTTGCCGGGACTCAGCCAAGTTTACCATAAACAGAAGGCAGAATTATCTATTTTTAACTTTACAGCCCTTGGGTGATTAAAATTTTGAGCCATAATAAACAACTTTTTTCTTCTTTGCAACATAATTTCTCATTTGAAATTGCAGTCTTTTTAGTTGTTTAGGAGATAAGGATTGAGCACTTCATGTTTTCAAATTCTTTCTTACAGGAAAATTTCTTGCAGAGAATAAATGCATTCATTAGCATTCCAAGAGCACAGATTTAAAAGAGAAAGAAAGAAAAGAAAGAAAAGAAAGAAAAGAAAGAAAGAAAGAAAGAAAGAAAGAAAGAAAGAAAGAAAGAAAGAAAGAAAGAAAGAAAGGAAGAAAGAAAAAAGGAAAAGAACCTCAGTAGGCCCAAAACTAAATTGCCTTCTCTTCTGTTTTAACTGTTTAACAACTAGCATCTGGCCAGTTGCATTTTAGGAGCAAAGCGCAGTAACAGATCCCACCATTCTGCCTATGTAAGTGGAATCACCACAAACACCTCACTATCACCCAGAAGATTATTTGGCAATTTGGCATATTTGCAGATGTACTATGTCGGCAGAAAGCATATCTTCCCACCAAGAAAAATAGTTGCATATGCAATAAACCAACTGCCTTTCACACACCAGTTAATTACATCAGCTAGCTACTACCTTCTGAGCATGATCGCAGTGTTAATGAAACTATTTTGGTGTGGAAATGAAACAGGTCAAGACAAGCAGATGAGGAAACAGAAGGGATTTAGGGTCATATAGAATGTCAATGTGCTGAGTCACACAGAACTTAAACCTTGGCCCCCGAAAAGGATATAAAAACTTTCCCTCCGCTGTGAATAATGCCAATATTCTTTTCCTCTGGCATCACTTAGTGCTAAATAGTTCGCAACTCTTAAGAAATTAACAAGTTTAAAAGTATTGCCTCCCCATCAAGCGGGATCAGCAATTGAATTATTGCAGATAAACTAAAGCCCAGTACCATAGATGCTGACTTTAAATGCAATGGTTTTCTCCTTAAGGGAAAGGGACAAGTGAAAGATGACACACAATATCTGGTCTGGATGACAGGGTGAAGAATGGTGACAACCACTCATTTCTGAAACACAGTTCAGATGAGCAGATTTAGTGGGAAAAACGAGTCAGGCAGTGCAAGATGTTAACAAGGTTCTTGTTTCTGGGTTTTTTTTTTTCATGTGGAATGTGGGTTTGAGGCTCCAGAGAAAGACTCCCCTACTTCTGCTGTCTAGAGACTATCCCTGCAGACACTTAAATAGTTAAGCTTGTCCTTCGGGTCCTTCTAAGGAATCTCTTTTCCAGACTTTACAGCCACACTTTCCTCAACTGCCCCTCCTATGACTTCCTGACCCATTAGCATCCAGGTCTCCATTTTGTTGGCATTCCTCTTAGCATTTGTACCCAAAACTGGGCAAAAAAATTCCAGCTGTGGTCTGACCACAGCCCAACACAGCATTAGGTTTTTAAATGGTAATGTCACACTGCTGGCCCCTATTAATCTTGTGGTCAACTTACACTCTTGGGTTGTTTTCACATGAACTACTGTCAAATCAGGTTTCCTCCACCCGGCCTTTGTATAATAAAAGTTTCTAATTCTAAACGCAGGATGTCCCATTCCTAGCCTGTCTACAGTTAACAGAAAATGAGGATTTTCATTTCATTCTTACAAATTCTGTCCCCAGCTTTGCCAGAATGCCCAGAGGTATAGTTTTTTTGGAATGAGCTTTCCCATGCTACATTCCAAAAGGGTAAAACAGTATGAAAAAGTTCTTATCCCTTTTATCACTGGATTCTCTATATCCCAGGCTACTTTATAAATAGCATTTTTCCCTACAGAAAATATGTAAAGCCATGGGGGATGGGGCAAAGGGGGGTTGCAAACAGAGAACAAGATAATTTCTCATTAGTCTTAGAACAATGCAAATCTACTGCAAATTATTTATTTCTTATTCTGGAATATAAAATTCATATTTTTATAATAGAAACTTAAGATACTATATACTGCCTTATTCCACCACCCCTTCTCCCGCCGCCCCCCCCCCAATAAAGAAAAACAAGCCAGATATTTAGCAACATCCTGGAGGCCAGTAAACAATTTAGGTCTTTTCTGTAGGCAGTATAAGGAAGGCATTTATTTAACTATCAGTATGTAACAGGCTGTGCAGCCTTCAGGGCAGAGGTACAGAAAAGCGTAAAGGAGGGAGCTGTGTTAAAAAAAAAAAAAGTACACCGGCCAATTTTCAGTACTTATCTCAGCCTTGCAGTCCCACTGCCTGGCTGTCTCGGGGTCATATAAGGATTCAGAGCTTAGGGAGAGAGTGGTCTCCAGGCTTCTACCTCCGGGATATCCCTATCATCATTTATTGGGTATCATTCAAGTTTCGTGGGGCCTGATGTCTGGATCTCCACCAGGTCATGGAGCTGCAGGGAGGCTCTTCTACCGAGTTGTCAAAACATCCTGCCAATTCAGTCTGTTAGCAGATACCAACATTTTCTTCATCAAAAATCTCTAAGAGGTATAAAAACAATCATATAACTCTATGGAGGATGGCAGTAGAAATACACTCACCCAGATGCGCGTATCAATGTTAGAAATTAGAATGAACTTCTTAATAGTTAAACTCATTACATAGTCTTTAAAAGAAGAATGGGAATACATCTGTTTGGGGTAATTTAGATGAAGCTGCGCCTGAAGGCAGCAGGAAAGACAAGATCACTTCCCAGTAACTGTCTGAGTTCATTAACAATGCCACCAGGGCAGGCCCCAATGACTCAGAATCCAGACAAGAGGGAGAAATAGGAAATCTCAAGTTAGGGAATGCTGATTAGTATCAGCTACTAACTCCTCAGGCTAGCTTTCAGGTAAGGTATCCTAACTTCTGTCCTTACCTTGTGGTCTGTAAAAGAGATACCTAGGTATGTGGGATATAAAACTGAAGGCAACAAAGGAACAAGACAAAGAAAGAAATAAAAACTCATAAACAGACAACCGTTTAGTGGTTACCAGAGGGTAAGGGGGGAGGGGAGTGGTAGATGAGGGTAAAAGGGATCAAATATATGGTAATGGAAGGAGAACTGACTCTGGGTGGTGAGCACACAATATGATATATAGATGATGTATTACAGAATTGTACACCTGAAACCTATGTACTTTTGTCACCTGAATAAATTGTAATTAAAAGAGAGAGAGAGACACACACCCAAGAATCTCTTAGAGAAAAGAACAAATTCTCTTTGAATGGCAGCATCCCAGATTTAAAGAGTCAACTGCAGATCTTGCTCCACAGAACCAACAAGTCTCGCAGAGCCCTCTGGGTAAACACCCAGTCTGACCAGTATCCAAAGCCACTGTGCCTCAGTAACCTCACCATAGGGGCTACACAGGTCAGGTTCCGGGCTGTCCTCTGCAAATCACGGCTCTTCATTTTATCCTCAGAGTAACTAAATGAGTTCAGAATTAGTTCCACTTTATAGATTAGGAAACCGAGACTCTGAGAGTTAAAAATGACTAATTCTTTATTAGAAAGTGGGAGCCTCATGTTCGACCACAAATCGGTCTGACCACAAAGATCTTTTCCACCTCTAATAGAGCAGGGGGAAGGCCAGTGCATTTTGAAAACAATTTGTGTTTTACTAAAAATAAAAATGAAAGAATGCTCTTGCTCTTTAGTTCTCTGAGAGGGAAAGGTGCCATAATCACTTTTCTCTCTTTGCCCTAATCTTCACTCCTAATTCAGCCACTTTCAACTGGACAAAAAAAAAAAGGGGGGGGGGGCGGAATGAGCTAATAGTAAGAATAGAAAACAATTTTGACATGCTAATTAATGAGTAAGCAACATCTATCAGAACCGGAAAAGATTTCAGGGCTTCTATAGTTCTTCCTCTAAGCAAGCAGGAGGATAGTAATAAACTCTGACAAATCATTGCTGACACTTAAAGCTGGGGACACCAAAGCACCTAAGGCTGAGGCCAGCGCATCTGAATTCAGGCTCTTTCCCTGGCTGCACACCTGGAATCAGCAGGAGTGCTGTAGACAACAGTAATGCCCCATCCCATCCCAGGTGATGCTAAGACAACAGCCAAGGCTGAGAACCACAGTCCAAAAGCAATACAAGTGAGGGTTGAACACAACACAAAATAAGTTTATTTATAATTCATCCAAGGATGAAAACGAAGAGAGAACTGTGTATCCCAGTAACTTATATGGCCAATCTGATTTTAAAAGTGATACACACATCTGTACCAGTTTTCCATCCAACTGCCCCAAGCCCACCCTGAGTTCCAATTCCAACTTTTCCATGGTAACATACGACTCAGTCTTTTGAATCTTTTTTGGCTTGTCTGTAAAATTAACTCAGTAATACCTTTGCAGAGTTGCTTTCAATATTAAATGAAATTAAAAGGTATACCAGATGCTTAGCACACAGCACTTAGTAAATGTTTCAGTCTTCTAAAATATCTCTCCATTTGGCTACTCTAGGCTTGAAACAATTCACTTATTATGTTTGAGCCACCACTCTTTCCAAAAACTATAAGCTTCTGCCCTCTAGCATTCTGCCTTAAAATTATCTTGATCCATAAGATTATGTGTAGAATATTTACATTCAGAATCCAATTTTCACATATTTATAATTCACTTGAAACCACTGTTGGCTAAGTGGAAGTTTCTTTTAAATATAAGGCACCTATTTTTGAGCACCTAGTATGTGCCAGATATTGTGACAAGCATTCTGTACTTATAATCAACTTTAATTTCATTTAATTCTTATGAAGCCACTTCAGAATAGAATTATTTTGCTCATCTTATAGATGATGAAACTGGATTTCACAGAGGTGAAGTAACTTGCACGCATACATACAAAGAGGGAACTTGCTAGAATCTGAACCCAGGCCTGTCGAAACTTCAAAGTCAGACCATAATTGTGTTTCCCAGTGTATAAAATACTTTATATGTATATAAAGTGTATATGAATACTTCATATACAAAGTATTCATAAAATATCTTGTGCATGTGTGTACATGCCAAACTTTGAAAGATCTAAGTATAAACTTTATTTTTGTACTTAGAACAGCATCATAAAATTAATTTCTGAGTCAATATTGAAATTCATCTAGTTTCTATGTTTAGCAATTGGGGTTAATTTACCTCTCATAAGAGTGTTAGAAAGGTTCTACAGCACCTCCCCCCAGCCCTTTTATACTAGCCAAGGTTTTTATTAGCCCTAATGTTGACTACCTTCCCAGGGCATCTACTGGTTTGCATATAATTTATCTAATTAAATTTAAAGAAGAGATGTTTCAGGGAGCACCATTTCATCATTTCCTCTTATACTCCATGCTGCGGACTTTAATGAGGACCTAGACCCCATCTTAACTCAGCCTTAGTTTCAGCCCAGATGAGCTATGCTTGTTAAGACAGTCTTCAGTTGTCAGGAAAAATAGCTTTATTAAGGTCATGGAATGCGGAGAGTTTGATTAAAGCTAATCAAAGAAGAAAGCCAGGCTGCGGCATGGTGAATCAAGCCTCGGTACAACATGTTTAACATAACTTAACCTAGCCTATCTGTTAAAGCAGACATAAACAAGATCAGGTTTCTAAAAAGAATGCATGGACAAATGCAAGTATATTACGTGGTGTAATATATCTCCAGAGTTTTTAAGTTGAACAACTCTTTCAATATGCAGCATATATTTTAAGCTGCATGGATGCAAGTGACAGTAGAGGGTTGCCAAGAGCCCCTTGTCATTTAAAAAACGGTGGGGGTGGGAGGTAGTTGGGGGGCTTTACATACATTCTTTCCCATTTAAAACATGTGATCTAAGGCTAGGACCAGCCAATGATAGCACTTATTTATCACTGTTAATCTGAAAGTTAGGTTTCGGACTCAGTAAACCTGAGTGTCATCAAATGCAATGCTAAGGCATTCGACATTAACAACATTTTAGAAAGCTCTTCGAAGTGGGACTTATAATGTTTTAGTTCTAAGAAAATTAAACAGTTGGGTAACAGGGAAGAAAAGTAGAAACCCGGAAACCTGAAGGCCTAGCTAGAGGCCAGTAACTGGTCACATGACCTTCCAAAAGCTTCTCGGCCTGGCTATCTGGGCCTCAGTTCTTCCAACAGCCAATGACAGTAGCTGAACTAAATGGTCTCTTAAAGTCTAAAAGGTCTACCATGCTATTAAAGTCTACTTCCAAACCTAAAGTTCTATAATGCTATTAAAGTCTACTGCAGCCTTCACACCGTTTTCTTCCTAATTTAAGGCAATATGTTCATCTGAAGGGCCACCGTATAGTGTTACTCAAAATTTAAATTTCATTCAAAAGCTAACTGGAGAATGCATGAGTAAAGTCCTGAGGAGTTTCAAAAATGAAAAACAATTGCCCTGATGACAATGATGACCTTTTTTTCTTCGTTAATACCTTTTTAATTATTTTTTACCCTTTTCCCTTCCAGATGTGCAGCTTTGGGACATATTACACACACACACACACACACACACACACACACACACACACACACACTTCTTTGATAAAAAATATCTTTATGGCTACTTCTATGACACTGGCTTTAGCCAGACTCTATGCTAAGTTCATCATTATCCATCTACAGTATTAACAATAAATACTTTAACTTAGTAATCAAAGAATTGAAAGTGGTCATATCTAAGAGCCCCCAAGTCATACCTTATATCTTGTATCGCTGAAACAGGTAAGAAACTTCATAAGATATATGTACTCAAGATTTTAGAGTTCCACAGAATTAAATGGATATAAGAAAACAGCAGACTTCACTTTCTACAACAGCCTGCCTCACCACCTTTTTCTGATTTACTGGAGGTAATGGAATACAGAGGCTTAGGAAAAACAGAGGAGAGCTGTGCATAATGGGATTTAAATAATCTGATTTTCCTAAGAAAAGAAATTGAGAAGCAAAGAGATAAAGGATTTTCTGTATATACGCACGCGCACGCACGACGCACACATGCGCGCGCACACACACTTCTTTAAAGCACTCTGGGTTTCCAAACCTCTGTTGTATCCCTTAGATATCATTTAATCATTACCGAAAAAAAAAAAAGCGATCATGAAAGCAAGGAGAGCAGGTACTATTATTTCCAATTTTTAAAAAAAACAGGGGAGCAAAGACATTAGGTGACTTCAGCAACTCCACATACTTCATTAATGGCAGTGCTGGAAGTAGGCTGCAGGACTTCTGAGTTCTAATCTAATGCTATCCCATTATTCGATGCTGCCTACTTACACTCATTGTTTTTAACTCAACAAATATTTATTCAATGCCAGTTATGTGTCAGGCACTGTTCTAGATGCCAGGAAAACAACAGTGACAAGACCAATTAGGTCCTTTCCCTCCTAAAACATTCTAATGTCCATATGCGTGTATTTACAATATGTATAGTTTAATATATATGGCTTTCCGTACACTTTTCTATACCAACCAGTTTATGAGGCTCATTAAAAATTAAGATCACATATAAATATTTATTATTTTTTAAGAACTGTACTCATTAGGTCAACACAGAACAAATAAACCCAGCCACTCCCGCCTCCCTTCCTTCCTCATTCCTCCACACAGCTAGCCTTTTAAAACAATCTAAGTAAATAGCGAAGTAACATCTATTTGAGTTACACATTTGTTCACATGCTGAGAAGAGGGAAAAAAATGACTATAAAAATCTTTAGAAAAAAAAAGAGGTTCAAAATTATGGAAAGGGCTTCTTTTTAAGGATCATTTTAAGCACACACAAGATCTTAAAGAACACACACGGACATCTTGTTTGGAAAAAGTTTGTTCTTTTTCCTTTCTTCTTTTTAATTTACACAAAGCACAGTCTTAAAAAGCCTGGGGTTTGGAGGAGGGGGAAGTCTGCTCCCCATCTCTAGTTCTGTTGCTGAATGAAAGATCGACAGGAAATTAATGCAGTGGTAGGGAGTTTCTTGCCAAGAGTGAATTCTGAAACAAAAGACCCACTATTGTGTAAGAAAATCTGACATCTATACCCTCAGCCATGTTCTAAACTTCAACAATCCTTTAGTATGATCTATGATGTTTTAAGTTTTTAACATATATATCTAAAGTGTTATATTACTCATCTTCCAATTTCTCCTAAAAAAGCAGTTTAGTTTCTTTGTTCCTCCCTTCTCCCCTTGTTTAATTGTCTTTTTAGCTGGCCGCAAAGTCAATGAATTCAACTACTTTCCTTCTTTTACCATTCAAGCCAAAAGCACACTACCTTTGAAGCGTGCAGGATTTCAATTGCTACCAAGTTACCTGAGATCATGGCATTAACCTTTGTTGTTTGCGCCTACTGTTACAGAAAATGCTCATTTTCTCGTAAATTTGTGGGCCTGACTGATATTGTTGCTATTTCCCCATTTCGAATACCCTTTACAACATTAATACCATGGAAAGAATACCAAAACAGGATGGTGGAAGCCAGTAATCTAAGAATTTAAAATCAAATGAAGTGTTACTCTGGTAGATCTGCTTATGTGATGAAGTTAAAAGATGAGATTAATTTAGTAATTGAAGTGGACTACCTTGTTTGACATTCAGTGATAATCTCTCAGACAACTTTTAAGATGAATTTTCTTGATTCTTTCTTGTCCAAAATGACATAACCAAAGGCTGTCTGTCATATCCTCCGCTATTCTAAAAAAGTAAATCAGGTTTACTTCATTTCAATCACCTGGCTTACCTGTATTTAATTGCTTCTAAAGAAATGTATAAAATTGTGACCTACCAACACCAAAATCATGTTCCTCTGCTATTTTAATAGTTGCCAATAAAGCCAGAAGTAGGAACAAGTCGCCGAAGTATCAGCTGTAGAAGTTTTCTGGGCACGTTCCAAAAGTCTACATCTGCTTGGCAACAACTCAGAAAAGAGATACGGTTACTCTTTTTACAGTAACATAGCTTTTCCCAGGCTTCAGTGTATGAAAAACAGCTTGCTCTGTATCTGAAGAAAAATCCAACCAGATTCGCAAAAATCACATCCTCACTATTCTGCCCCCATCAACTTAAAAATTATTGCTATACATGGAACCAAAATCATCAATGATATGGTTCTCATATACGGTCATGTTCATGTGGTCTGAGTCCAAGTGGGAATCTTTTCTTCCTTTTCTTTTTGCAACATAAACACTTAAGCATTTAGTGATAAAATATTAAAAGCATAAGGCTCCAGACCCAGTGAGTACAAGTTGCTGATATAGCACCCAGCGCCAAGGAAAGGTGTCAAGTATGTTAAAATATGGCTCTTGCTTAGACATTAGGGGCCCTATTCTCTCCCTAATATACTTGCCTCGTTCCTACTGTCCACAGTTTAAATGTGCGCATCAGTGCTCAACGCTAAAATGTACCCCCTTAAAATTTAGGAAGGAAATTCAACACATCTATGTCAGGGAACAAAGCAATTGTCACATTTGTTCACCACAAACAACAGATCTAGACACTGTTTTTAATTATAACATTAATTGATCTTTTGTCACCATTAATTAGAGCAATAACATCACATTTAGTTACTTTACTAGCAGGAGTCAACTCTGAGTTGCTGGGAAATACATCAACAGAAAGAAGGTGAAGTGGGCAGAAAAAGGAGAATTTCAAAAAACAAAGTCATATTATTTTAACAAGAAATGTTTATCACAGTCGATTTTAATAAATCTTGTTTCTTGTGAAAACTTCATTTGGTCTTTTTCCCGATTCGAGTTCATACCGCCCTATGTAAAACGTTCCCTCATTGTTGGGAAATTACAGAGAAGGAAGAATAGGTTGATGACCGGAAAAATTACCTTTGTGCCTTGAAAAAAAAAGTCACATGAACCTGTCATAGCTCTAGTCTGTTAGAAATGTAAGGGACTTTAATGGGTATTTTAGTAGAACCACTTAAAATTAAGTGATGAATTGGAATGGGAAAAGTTATTCCAATAAAAGCAAACAAATTAACTAACCTGACCTTGGTCCACATAAAAGATTCATTTTCTTAATGGAAACAAACTCTTTGCGTCTAGCTCAGGTTTAACCACTGAAGTGTACGTGGAACCTAAATTAAGCTATAGAAACGTACGCCTCCAGACACTCAGGTGTACATGCACAAGTAGGTAAGAGTTCTTTAGCTGCGGGATATGCCGCTGGCATGGTCTAGTATGACCCACTTCTACAATGATTACCACATGAGTCAGAAACCTGTTAAGACCCAATTAACAAAAATGTTATGCATCACTGATGCATGCTTTGTCCAGAGCTTAATTCCACTATTTTCCTAAGTAAATTCTGCCTTTTCTATTCATTAACTTTCTCTTCCCTTGGGTACAAGTAGCAACTTCTCCCATTTTGTTTAAAAAGGTTACGGAAGATCTGAAAGTTACAGGGCAATGAGATGCCTTTTTGTCCTTTACACTAAAAGACTGAGATAACATCTGTCTTCATCACACGTTTGGCATCTCTGATGCCGCAGTAAAAACCAGGCATCTTTCTCATTTCACTAGCAGTTTGAAAGATAACATCAGTGTAGCCCAAGCAAACTGGAAATGTGTTGGTCTTTCCTGTCCTTCCTACCTCAACAACCCAAACTGTTCTAATACAAAGTGGAAGTAATCACTGAATAAGCCACTCTCAGAAGATAAGAAAAGCTTAGAGGCTAAGCTGGGGAGACAAGACTATCATGCTTGAAGCAATCAAAGACAGTGACTTTGGCTTTTTGGAGAAAAATGTCAAGGAAGGTTCATCAGAACAATGTAAGAACCACTACACTGGGTCAATTCCCTTGTCTATCAAACCAGGATTCTAACTCTAACGGGGCCCCCAAGAGTCAGTCTGTAGGAAGGTATGGGTGTGCTCTGAATGTCTCTCAATATTCCTAGCTTTATTAGATGTTTGTTTGTTTGTTTGTTTGTTTCATCTTATTATCTCGAAACTCCCCTTGGAAAATGTCCCTCATGTGAACTACTGCAAAGAACTAGCAACTTCAGATGAGAAGGTGTGACTGCTGTCTTTCTATGGGTATATTTCACTTGCATAGAAACTGTCCTGTAAAACCAAGCTGCGTGGACTTATGTTCTTACTCTGCAAGATAATGGGAGCTATGCATATAATAAAATAATCCTGGGGCAACTGAGCTAATTCATATGGCTAGAAATGACCTTTACTTAATCTTACAAGCTTAACATTTAGAAGATTTAAAAAAGAAAAGCATGAGGTAGACACCACCATTTGCTGGAAAGAGTGCTGTTCTGACTGTGTCACCTTAGGAAAGTCACTTCACTACTAGGACCTGAGTTTCCTTCTCTGTAAAGTGTAGGGCACTTCCCTAAGGTCTCAATGTCTAAAATTCTCTTTTTATGTATATAAAATCATCAATTTCCATTTTATTCAGTCCAATGCCCACTTTAAACAACAACATACGAGGGGGTTACATTAAGCAACGCTTTCACTTAAGCTACTTTTTTTTGTTTGTTTCACACATAATAAAGCTCATCATTTTTAACTGGGCTCTTCACTTCCCCATAGATCACATCTTATTAGGGTCCATTGTTCTTCCTCTGGGTTATTTATTAATTAGGTGCTCCCAGTTTACTGAGGAAGCCAACACTACTGTATAACGTTAAGTGCTAGATATACACAGGATATTCGTCAATATCCCATCTGTTTTCAAAGATTCCGGCAGAGCAAAGGGTGAGGTTTTGGTGAATAATACTTGGGCTTATAATTTAAAACAAAGAAAACTGAAATATAAATGCAAACTCTTTCACATTTATATATTTTTTACTTTTTTTTAAGATTTTACTGGGGAATTGGGGGAGGGAACAGAGTTGGGGAATCAGGGAAGGGGAACAGACAAGTTGCTGTCCTTTTGTTCTTCAGTCTAGTTGTGGAGGACGTCGCTTCACTGGCCCATGTTGGTAT
>NW_017731590.1:1352656-1461340 GCF_001890085.2 Hipposideros armiger
GTGTGTGTGTGTGTGTGTGTGTGTAAGTCAACTAAGTACAAGATGACCGAGACCATATGGGCAGCAGTGCTTATTAACATACCTGAAAGAGGAAAGAGAATTCCAGCAACTCTGTGATGTTCCTGAGGTGGAATCGGGACCAAGGAGAGATGTTAATGAGAGGCAGACTTCAGCTAAATAAAATAAAGCATTTCCAAACAATGTGCATTATTAAGATGGGAGAGGCTGCTTTATGAAGAAGGGAGCTCCCCTTCCACCTGGGAGGCAGCTTAGTGTGGTACAAGAAGATGGATCAGGTTCTAATTTCGGTTTTGCCTTAAGCTAGACACATGAGCTAAGGCAAGTTTCCTTATGCTTATATAACTTAGTTTCCTCATCTGTAAACTGGAGGTTATAAAACCCACACATAAGTCAAATGAGTTGGCAAGAAAATGCCTACTCCAGGATCCTGCAGATATTAGGCATTCAACATGAGTTCCTGCCAACCTCCATCCCCTGTCCCCCCCTTCCTTCACGTTCCTCTGGAAATTATTTAAGCAGAGGCTGTTGTGGGTATCACACAGGGGGTTCCTACAGAGGAAGGTGGTTAGACATGACGGCCTCTAGTGTCCTTTTAAGTCTAGAGTTTGGTTAGCAAAACTATGCTTAGGTGATATATCTTCTACATTGTGTGTATGAAGTTGAAAATGATTTACTTTCATCCACCTCTCTTCCTTGAGCAGCCACCTGAAAATCAGAATGAAAGCTTTTATTTTTCTTCTTAGGTATTATATGCTTGCTAGCTCATTCCACTTATTTCAAAGAATTTTCCATAAGCTCTTAAATGTTTCCATATGACACCATATTCTGCAGGTAACCTGAGTTCATACCATTCCCCAAACACAAGTCCCTATAAAACATTCCAGGATCTCGTTGTGTGCTCTGAATAGAATTTGTTAGGCTGCCAAATCATTCAGTCTTCTCCAGATAGCCTTGTCATTCCTAACTTGGTTATCAAATTCTTTTATCAGTGTCTCTTAATCAAAGCTTTTCAAAACAATCTGGGGGTTAGGAAATACCATAAGGTCTAAACGAAAAAAGGCAAAAGAGTAAAATATAACTACCAACTGGGACAAAAGCAAAGGGCTACTCTGACTTTGCTTTAGGATACAACAGCGGAAGCGACTGTCATCTTAGGAGGAAAAAAAATGCCAGCTCAAATGTCACATGTGAATAAATTATTGCCCGATCCTAAACAACGACAAAAAAAAAAGAGGGATTCTAGTTTTAATCCTAACCCATGACTTTACACATCTTTACTTAGAATAATGTAAAAAACAGGAATCTTTCCTTTGTCAAGAAATCATCACCCACCACTCAAAAATTTTAAAAATAAAATGAAAAATTTTAAAAAGGGAGAAAAGTCCCAGGTTCCATGCTTCTTAAGGCAACAGAGATTCACTCCTCTCCTAGTGAGAAGCAGAGATGGTGGGCGCGATCCAGTCACAGCTGCTTGGGAAGCTGCCGGGCTCTCTCCTGTCATTTCAGAAGCCTTGTGGCACACAGACACACTTGAACATGGCCACCTGGATTCCCTCCTCTCGTGGAGGGAGGCCAGCTTGCAGTGGTTCCATCCACTGCTGCTCCCTGAAGGAAGACGGAAGGCCTCTACACAAAATGTTTGCCACGCTACGAGCAGGTTGATTTTTCAAATGGGTAATCATTTAAACAACAACAACAAAAACAAACTGGATGCCTCCTTCCATCGAGCCCCAGTTTTATAACTAAAGAAAATCACTGTTTCTTTCATTATTATTTTCTTTCAACCATGACAATATACACTCTTCAGATTATAACTCATCAGTGGAAAGCTATTCAAAGAATTTTACATTGATAACACTACAAATGTAGAACTGGAAAGAACTTTGTTGATAATTTGTTCTGAATCTCTCACTATTCAGATACCTGGAATGCCTGCTCCTTTGCTGGTCAAAATAGAAAATCCTTATGAAGGATCCGTAATGCAAATCTTCCTGTCTACTCCAGACAAAATTAATCTTTCTCTTCCTTTGTAAGTCCAATACCCAAACACAATACTCACTACATTGTTCGGTTACAATGTCTGTCTTCATTGCAAGACCTTACACCTCTTGAGAGCAAAACTCAGTCTTATTAATCTGGATCCACAGTGCCTAGCACAATGGTTGGCTCAGAGAAAACCCTCACATTTGCCTCAAAAAATGGTTGCTGAATTAACTTGGATTGAAGGACACTGAAGATCAGGAAGCTAAAAGGACTGCCTAGTTCCATCCGTATTGTTGCAAATGGTATGATTTCCTTCTTCTTTATAGCTGAGTAATACTCCATTGTGTAAATGTACCATAGGAATTAGAGAACATTATGCTAAGTGAAATAAGTCAGTCAGAGAAAGACAAATACCATATAATCTCCTTATATGTGGAATCTAAAAAACTGAATAAGTGAGAAATGTAAACAGAAATAGTCTCAGAGACACAGAGGAAAAACTGAGGGTTACTAATTGGGAGGGGGTTGGGATGAAGGAGAAGGGGAAGGGATGAGACAATACAAAATGGTAATTACAATATGGCCTCAGGGATAGAAAAGACAGTCTGGGGAATATAATCAATAATGTTGTAAATTTTTTAGGGGGCCAGATGAACTCATGTTTTGTTAGGAGACCACTACATAGTCGGTATAGAGGCCTGACCACCACACTGTATTTCTGAAGCTGATGTTGAATAATATTGTATGTCAACTACAATTATATATACATATAGTCACGGGACATGGAGTAGAGTGTGGGAATGGAGTCAATGGAATTGTAATAGATAAGTATGATATCAGGGGTGCGAGGGCAGTGGATGGGGGGAGGGGGGTTGTTACTTTATGAAGGGTGAAAAGGATAACTATTGTATTGCTCTGTACACCTGAAACTAATAATAAAATAAAATAAATAAAAGGACTGCCTAAAGATCACATGGCTAGAACAGGAACTAAATCTCCCAGCAGTTCTCTCTCTACTCTTCCACATGGACTCTCCCATGCTAAAAAAGATGATAGTAGTGGTTTATTATTACTTTATTGTCTCTCAAAGCACCATTGTTCTTCCTTCAGCATTAAGTACCTCTTCCTCCAATATGGCTCTCAGATTCAAGAAAAAGGAATCTGTTTTGCCTAATATTAAATAATTTGATTTTTTAAAATTGGTAAAACAGAAAGGTTTTACACATGCAAATCCGCCTCTGCACCCAATTTTAATTCTCTGATTTTCCTGATCTATATTCCTGCTCTCCAGATGGACCATCGGCTTTATACCAATGCCACCAACAGCTTGTGTATTGTTTGTTTAAAACAAAGATGATGAATTAAATATCATATGCAATGTGAGGAAATAGGTTAAGGCTAATAGTCATGTCCTGAAATATATCATAAACCCAAGTCCATGTCGCTCCCCCCCGCCCCGCCCCCAGTGGATTGGTATAAATAAAGATTTTACTTTATTTTTCAGACTCATAAAAGGAAGCATGCATTTATCTAGAATATGGAGCTCTTCCATCGCTCCAGATTTATTCTTGTTCTAAGGCATCATTACCCTCCAAATTATACAGACTTATGTCATTTCATTGAAACACTCATTCACCCATCACATGCCCAGATCTAACAGTAACACTTTTGTTTTAAAAATATGCCAAAATGAGCAAACTTGAAATTCTTTCACCTATATTTAAGTCCTCTGCAAAATGTCTGTAATCCTCTCAAATAAATTCCAACAAAAAAAATCCACAATTTCAATGCAAAATATATAAACCAAAGAAATCACATCAGAAGTCTCTTTTTGTGCGCTCTACATTATTACATGACGCTGCCTACGAAGCAGGCGCCAGTAGGATAGACTGCGTATCAAAACCAGCCCTACTGTGTAGGCCTCCTGCATGGCTATGGAGACCCTTTCCTGCATGTGTATATGTCATCTCCACTAGGAAAATTATTTAAGAAAAAAAACAAAACAGTTTTTTTTAGAAGCCAGGATAGAAGAACTGTGCAAAATGCAAAGATAATTCTATAAAGAGATTCTGATGATAGGATATCATTTAAGTAGATTATCATCAACAAAAGAATACTGATTAGTGTCTAGGAATCCCATGGAGAATATCTCAGCTCTGGAAGAAGAAATGAAAGGTGGAAGTCTCCATTTCTTCCTGGCTTCAAGGATGTGTGTACAGAGTGGAAAGGAGGAGTCCATCTAGAAGAGTCGCAAATGTACAGTCTAATCCTAGACAAAATCCAAGCAACAGGTTCTGTACCAGAAGTTCTATTGCTCTGCCATTTCTCTCACCTAGTCAGGTTAAAACTTTATTTAAGGCTGGAATTTGGTCCTCCCCAGTTGCACCATGAAGAAAAAATATTTAAAGAAAGGTGTTTTGCAATTCCTGTGTTTGGAATGAGTGATAAAATCTGTAGTGCTACCAACGCTTCCTAGATGCCAGTTCAATGACATCCATTTTATATGTCAGGACAGAATAGCAGGCAAACTGTATGTCTAATGAGACACTCAACAACCCTGTGCAAACGATGGAATACAAGCGAGTTACTCTAAAACTTTCAAATACAACTCTTATGGCAACTTGACTGTTGAAAGCACAACTAATCCAGTCTTACTGCACTCTAACTCCTTCTCCATTTTATAATATTGAATTACCATATTCTCTTGTATGTTTGCACATGTGAGAGTATTTATAGACTGGCAGGCATATACATGCTTTTAGACAAACAAAAAGAAGCTATAATACAGAATGTTCCCATTAGTAATATTTTTTAAGTAGCCACAAATATATCATGGGTAAACAAGTGGATATATTAATAAATTTAACTTTTAAATACAGAAAAGTTCCAATTACAATCACAAAATATACATTTTTTTCTAGGATCCTGAAGCTAAAATTTGGGTTAAATGAAACCTAAGGTCCCTTACATCTCTGACACATTCTAAGATTCTTTGACTCTATTTTTATTTATTTGTTCACTTGAATTTTTTCTTGTCTGGGAAGGTAGCTCTAGCCTCCCTGTAGAATACCTTCCCACCTACACATCTTCCTAATGCAGTAACACAAGTTGAGCTGAGGGCACTTAGGCAACTTTAAGATTAAAAGAAAATGGAAAAGAGAGTTCTACCCCAGTCCCACATACTATCCCCACCAAGGCCCACTTAGTGAACATTTCATTTGACCAATATAGTAAAGGTGCCACTGAAATATTTCCCAACAGTTTAGGTTAAAAATTCTCCTTTCTTTGGATTTATGAGGGTAAAACAATCACACCATTGAAAGTTACCTAAATGATGGTCTCTACTGCTATAATTTCCTTTACAATGCTATTTAAGGACAGCAGAAAGAGTCTTTTATTGTACATATCTACTTATGGAGTGCAAATTCTTTGCCTCATAAAGCGAACTCTATTTGTGCTGAATGTATATTCACCATTTCCTGCTAATGAGGTAAAAACTGATTCCAGATGAGTAGGAAAATGTCTTAGTTTTCACTGAAAATTAATTCCAGGGCAAAAATGGAAGAAAGTTGTTGGGTTTGTTTTTTTGTTTTTTTTAATCTATGACTCTGTTGATCAACTTCTGGTTTCTTGCTTTTATATTTTACTCCCCAGAACTTGTTTTTTGGAGGAGGGTCATTTTGTGATAACACAGTTACTTTCATATTCTGGGCATAAGGTTGCTAATTTCCATCCAGAATCCAAAGAGAGCTTATATGTTTTCTTCCCCAAATGAGAACACTTTTTTAAAAGAGCAACACAATACGGCATAGAAAATCACCTGAAAAACAAGAGTTCAAAAGCCCTGGGAAAAACAGAGTTAAAGATGATCATTTAATCAACCTTAACTCACACTAGAATATTTAGCTATTGCATCATTTGCAGCACACAAGTCACACGCTGTCCTCAGTGAACTCCATTGAGTAACAGACAATGCAATGCTTTAAATTTGATTTCCTAATGTCATAGGGGTCAGTTTAAAACCCTACAATTTGTTACTTTTGTAAGTTTATTCAAGGTTTTTTAAACTGGCATTATGGTTAATAGATATTGGTAACAAAATATATTACCAGGCACTAATCGGACATCGTAAAATGCAAAGAATTGCTGTGTTCAAGTTTTAAATCGGATTTGGGCAGTTACAAACTGAAAAGCATCTTCTGTCCTAGAACTTTGACTATTAATATTCAATGTTTTCATTCTCCTTAAATTTAGAACCAGCTAAAGCATTTAAGAAGTAGTTTGTGTAAGAGCCACTTTTCACCTTGAAATGGACTTAACAACAGGTTGCTAAAAAACTTCAGAAACGCCAACTGTAGAGGGCCTAGTATGTGTTACCTTGATCGTTTTGATCACGTTTAAAGACTTTTTCAATAATATCCTTTGAGATGGAACCAGAAGAGACTTGATTCCTTTCCCAAAGGCTTCACTTACAAGCTTGTCACTCTTTGGACGGCAGCTCTGTGTTACTAAAAACTGTCACTGCCATGGCAGATGTGAAGTGAGTGGACATAAGAATAACACCATTACAAAAAGACCAGAGTTTGCCTGGAAGGCCCAAACATTGTTGCTACAATGTTTGTAGCAACAAACATTGATTTTGATTCTAACAATATTTTCAAACAATCTTTAAATCTGGCAGACAGAAAGAATACTAATCACCTAGATAAATGTGTTTCTTCTACATTCTGGAGAAACGCCATAAGAATATATCAAGTTTAGTAAGCTTATGTGAGTGGAGCACTGTCCCACTTGGCATTACTTATTGAATTCCATATTATTTTATTAGAATGTTGATTCAGACACTATGTGAAAGCCTACAATTAAGTTAATTCAATCTTGTCATCTCACATAATTACAAATATTGCAGAGCTCAAACCAAACCTATGGCCCAAGTGTACACCACATGACTTAGGCCAAAGAAATCTGGTTTGACCTATAAGAACCAAAAAATTAAGGTGGAGGGTGAAATTCCTTCTCCTTGGCCTTGATGGTCCAAATATGCTATTTATATAGATCGGGTTCTCTGAGATGCTGAGTATACCATCCATGAAGGGAATAAACTACCAACCCTCTAACTGTGCAAACTTTTTCCTTCAAATATTTATTTTTAAAACAATATCAAACTTGACAAGTTTGCAGATAAGATGAACAAAGCCGAGCTGCTGAAATTCAAGGGCATGAAGCACAAATATCTACTCACCAGGTATACATCTGCTACGTGATTATTAATTTTTCATTAAAAATGTATATACTCTCATAATATACATTTCTTCCTTAACAATGAGGCAAGCAAGCATTATAAGGAATATTATTTCCACAATAAAGATTTTCAGTTATAATAAATGCTTCAAACCTTCAAACCTAAAGACTGAATTTTTGCACTTTCCGGAGTCTTAGTCTGAATAGATGCAAAAATTTAGCAAGAACTATCACAAGTTATTTCAACCATACAAATTATTTAATGAGCACCCAAGCAATCTATGCCAAGTAAAAATGAAGAACACGGTGCAATGCCAACTTCTCTGATTAATGCAGCCTTAGCTTACATTTCCATATAGTTTCTCTTAATTAAAGACAAACAGAAATTTCCTCTCACTGAACACTTTTAAGTTCAAATTTACTTTCTAGAGCTATTTCTAAAAGTGTATATCATTTGTTTTGCTGAGTAACTGAATTACTTCATATGATAAAGCCATTAATTGTGTGGACCTTAACAAAGGAAGAACCCTTGGCACAGAAAGCGAGGCTAGAGGGTTTACTAGTGGTGTGGACTTTGGGAGTTGGGTAAGCAAGATTTCGTAAGTGTCACTAGAGGGAAAATACTTAAATAAAAGCAAAAATCACTAAATTACATGCACAAATATTTAGGATGTCATGAGAAAAGATTACCTAATAAAAAAGGGATATTATTTCTCTCAACTGGAGATCATAATAATTTACCTGAAAATTAGCTTGAATAATTTCCTGCTTATATTATAGAAGGAAAAGACCGATAATAAAACTTTCATATTCTATATAGTTTTTCAAAGAATCCTGAGATTTCTTCCAAATCAAAGTGATTTTCCTCTTGTCTGGATGCGTGTAGCAATTATAACCTCTTTTTTGGCACCTACCCTCTGGTGCCGACATCAAGTGGTAGTATACCAACATAGTCTAGCGTCAGACGGACCTGGGTTCAAGGGCTACCTTCACCACCACTGACTCGCTATGTGATCTTGTGGCAAGCTGCTCTTCCTGGAAAAACTTGGTTCTCTCTCTTTAGACGACTCTCCCTTAAAACCTCACTGTCCAAACACAAGGCCTTCCTTTCTTCAGTCCCTAGGACACGGACACACACACACACACACACACACACACTCATCCCCCCTCCCCCCAAGTACTTTGCAACTGGTCTTCTCTCTACTTGGTGAGTGTGGCCTTATCCTCCTCTTGCCCATCTAAAGCAAGTCCCCTCACTTATTCTCCACCACCCTGTTTCCTTCAGAGATTTATCACACTTAGAAATTATTTTATTTATTTCCCCACCCCCAAACTGTAAGCTCTATGAGAGCAAGGCTCTCTATCTGCCTGGTCCAGTGGTGCATTCCCAGTGTCTAGCACAATACCTGGCACATAGTGGACAGCCAATAATAGTTGGCTGAATAAATGAACTACCTAAAACAGTACTGATGGAAAACATCATTACATATAGAATTATTTTCTCCAATCAGATTCCCAGAAGTGATAGTACTGATTCTAAATTCCTTTCTTCAACTGGGGTAAGTTTCATAGTTTATGGCCCACGGGAAGGTGCTTTAGGGACTGGGGTCTACTTTCATCACAAGATGACAGGCAATTTGAGATAGGGACTATGTCATATGCATTAAGCTCAGAGACTCATATACAGTAGGTCCTCAATAAATATATTTGAGAGCTTTAATACCTAAATGATAAACTGCAGTCTCTCAAGACAATGAATTATTAAGGAAATGTTATTAGTGAAGAATATAATGACCTCTTAAAACATTCAAGTTATGTCTACCAAATAATATTAAGTAAAAGGAAAACAAAATTATATATGTGCTATATCATTACATATCACAAAAACGATGCCTACGCATGAATCCATATTTTCTTCTGTTCTTAACATTATTGCAGACTTGACAACAAAGGATTAAGGTGGAGAGAGACTAGTTCCTGCATATAAGACCTTAAACTTTTAGGAGGTTAACAAAAAAAATGGTATTGGGTAGACCAAGTGAACCCTGTATCACTATTCAGTGATTCATTATAAACATTCTTTTCTCTGGGGCTCACTCCTTCATCACTATGGAGGGATTTATATCCATAACCTCCATTAACATTAATGGAAGGTAGCCACATAATTTCACCAGAAGTCCACTAGAGAATAGGGCCTGAAAGAGAAAAAGCTTTCATTTATTAAGTTTATAAAGAATTCCTAATATAACACAAATATATAACAGGTGCCTCTGTTAACTGCCATGATGAGTGCAATCATACTGGAGAGGGTGAAAGTGAACAATTAAATTAATTCTGCTATATTCACAGAAAATAGAGCTCATAAAGCTACATGCCTTTAACACCTTCCAACTCTCTCCACCCTCAACAAGAGACTATCTATCCTTTGATGCTCTACTGTAATTCCGAAAGCAAACACTATTTTAAAGTATTTCTTGTCATTAAAAAAAAAAAAAAAAGCATGTTTTAAAATGGAATGTTTTAACAAAATACACTCTCACATGCAGGAAATAAGGAATTTACAAGCCAACACAAGGTCATTATTTAATTTTTAATTAGGTTTTACCTAACAATGGAAAACTAAGTCTTCCTTCATCCATTTAACAAAATGCTCATTTAGAATATGCCATGGCTTAGAAAGCTGCCGAACAGATGTCTAAAATGAGAATTCAAGACTCAGGAAAATATGAAACTCACTTTATTCTGTTCTCAAGTGATCTGATAAACAAACAGCCTCACCCACTGCAGTCATGGTTGATAATTTATTTCTAGAGTCTGATGACTATATGGCAATTCGCTTTGCTGATGAAACATTCTTTATTTGGGTGGGATACGCACAGATACCAACTTAACGAATGTCATTCCCACAAGATAATAGACCATAGAAAAGATGCATGCCAGGCAGCACTGCATCGAAAAACCACTTTTCACCTATCGGAGGATGCCTTAACAGCCCACAGTGTTTATCAAATTCACAAAACCTCATCCCTGCTAGGCAGAGTTCCAGAGTACTTTGTTTCTTCATTAAGGTCATCTAAACTTTCTAATATCCATGTTTTCTGCATATTCACAGCTACTAAAACTCCTTACCTTTGCAATTATTTTTAGCAGCACGAGCAGTGGCAGATATGTCCTGTGAAGTTATTTTAATTAACTCAGGGTCTCACTTTCACTGTACACAAGGACTTCCTCAAATCCAGAAGACAATTCTACCAGTAACTAGAGAAATCTCCTTCTCCGGCATTATTTTGGGATCTCTAATTTGGGCCTTGCATTTATACTATCGAACTCTTACAACTGGGCAGCCCTAGAATGAGAAAAAATCAGCATCAGACTCAAAGTCTCTTAGGGAAGAAAACAGGGGCTCCTTAAGCCAAGAAAAAAACCCAGAAGATATGGCAGATCCTCCTCAGATCACTCTTGAAGGGAAAGCAGAATCTGGCTGCAAGTGAAGAAAGAGAAAGAGGAGAACTATGGTCTTTGCCAGCTTTGTATACATTCAAAAGTTTCCTACTGTAGTTAAGGGCATGTGAATGTTTAAATGTACATTTGAACCAAACTCTAGCTATGCCAAGGAATAATATGTCCAAGGTACCAGATAGGGAGCGTCTCTCTCTCTCTCTCTGGGCCAAGGGCAATTGGACAAATCCCTTCAACTTTGTCCATGAAGAAGCTGGTAATGTCTTCACTGGTAGCCTCGCTCAACGGCTGGCACAAGGAAGTGAAGGGTACTTGCTGAATAAGGACAGAAGACATCACGCACACTAACACATCCTGGGCTCCATCCCAACCACGGGTCGTTTCCAGAGCACGTACCATACATTCCCATCTCCACCCTCTGTCCCGTCATTCCCCTTGCCAGACTTCAAGGCCCTGCGTTCATATCATCTCCTTCACAAATGTCTTTCTCATTCTCCCCTACTCTGAATCAATCTTGTCCTCTCTTGGGCCATACAGGTCCTTAGTATTGTACATATAACATAGCACTTAGTATGCTGTGCCTCTTCTCCTAACCATCTTGGAGCATCTGGAAGGGAAGGAGAGCATCTCAATTTTCTCTATTATTCCTCTGTCAACATATAACGTCTTATTTCTAGTAAATGACTAAAATGTATTTACTGAATGTTTAAAATGAGTACTTCTACAGGGCCAGCCAAGTGGCTCAGTTGGTTAAGAGCTTGCTCAAGAGTGCGAGCTCTGAGCAACAGCGTTGCTGGTTCGATTCCCACATGGGCCAGTGAGCTGTGCCACAGCTGAGCTGCCACTGAGCTGCCAACAAGTGGCAG
Source organism: Hipposideros armiger (assembly GCF_001890085.2). Taxonomy (NCBI): domain Eukaryota; kingdom Metazoa; phylum Chordata; class Mammalia; order Chiroptera; family Hipposideridae; genus Hipposideros; species Hipposideros armiger. The sequence goes on from NW_017731590.1 coordinate 1,364,227, forward strand.
GATGGCTCAGCTGGTGAGAGCATGTGCTCCTAACAACAAGGTTGTCTGTTCGATGGTGGGCTATGCCCACCCGCAACCAAGACTGAACTTGACACCTTGAGCTGAGCTGCCGCTCGGGTGGCTCAGGAGATAGTACTCGCACTCTTAACAAGGCTGCCAGTTCGACTCCCGCATGGGATGGTGGCTACGCCCACCAGCAACTAAGACTGAACTCAGCACCTTGAGCTGAGCGGCGCGACTGGACTTGGAGTTGAGCTTGCTGCGCCCTCCACAACTAACACTGAAGGACAACAACTTGGCTGTTCCCCTTCCCCAATTCCCCAACACTGTTCCCCTCCCCCAATTTCCCAATAAAAATAAAATCTTTAAAAAAATGAGTACTTCTACCTATGTCAATGCATTCTACCTTCCTGTCTGAATACAATACCCAATTTTCTCATTATATTAAAACACCTAAAATGTGGCGTCTGAGGCCAAATCTTTTCTAGTCTCTTGAAGGCATTCTCAAATTACATACTATAAACAAGGTAACTTTAGAAAAGTGACAAGAAAAACAATAAAAGTCACCACACCATGTCCAACCTTATCAAAGGTAAGCCTTTAAAAGATAAGAAGAAAAGTCTAGAACATTTTCCTGAGTAACTGACATGCCCTCAACTTCCAATAAAGATCAAATATTGACAATGACACAATTTGGCCAGACTCAAAAGAAACAGAAATGTTCTCTTAAAATCAACTTTTTTAAAAAAATAGATGGGAAAATAATCTGGAAATCATTTTTCTTTGAAAGGAGAAAGGAAATAATGTTCATTTCTTTCATACATATTTTTCTAAATATACATATAGAATTAATTGCTATTAAAAACTAAAAGAAATCAAATGTGTTCTATTATATAGAAATATATCTTTTTGAAGTTTTAAGAACCACTCAGAATCAGAAATCATTTATTGTTTTCAAAAGCACACTTGCCATTTCAATATTTAGTTCATTATATTACTCAACGCATAGGAACTAAAAACCACTATGATTTACAATTTTGTGCTGAGACAACTACAAAAGCTACTGCTCACTGTCCTTAACTCCACCCAATTTTCTCTTTCAAGGCTCCCTTGCATGTGAGCCACATGATCAATCTTGCAAAAACACTTCCTGAAATATGTCATATCCCTATTCAAAATCCCCACATGACTTTCCACTGCCTAAATCTTTAAGCTGGCACTCAATGTCCTTCCCTACAGGAATCCCCATTCTAACCAAACTTGTCAGCTTACCTGACCTGGAACAAATCTTGTATATTCATTCTTGCTTCTGCTCTTTCACCCATGCCTTTCCCTTGCTCTCCAGGTCATCTCTCTACTAATGTATATCATTCCCTCGCCTCACCAACTCATTTCCAAACAAGACTTCAGTCCACACTCAAATTTAGTTTTACCCAAAAGCTCTCCAGACCGTCCCAATTCTTCATAAATTCTCTTCTAAATTTCTACATAACATGTTCTCATTTGGTATTTATTTATATACCCCCAGAAGAATGTGTGTTTCATACAAGCAAAGACTACACTGTATATATAAGATTACACCCTCCACCAAACCTAGCACAATGGTTCACATGCAGTCCATACTCAACATGGATCTGTAAACTAATTATTTCTAATACATTAATTTATAAGTTTTACATTATAAGATCAAATTAAAGAACATATTTAAAGTAAGACTGTAACAACTAGATTAGGATAAACTATAACTATAAACAAAATGCTTTCAAGACATAATTTTAAAGGGAAACTTTCATTCTAATCTTATTCCTGATCTTGTTACATTTCTAGAGCTAATAAAACATTGCAAATACTCACTAAGCAGGCTCATTTTAACTCCTCAACCCAAAATTACTATAAAAATTAACAATAAAAAATCCTACACTCTGCTGGAGGCATGTTATTTCCATATATGCACAATGTAATTAATGCAAACTCAATGGTAACAATAATTGCATATGAAATGAGTGTTGGACCCACAAAGGAGAGTACAGCAGAGTTTTGTGGGTTAGTATGAAAACTTCATTAATCCACTGTATGCAAACATGTCCCTAATTTTAAATGGGTGTTAGAGAAGAAGGTAGTTTACTGTACTAAATCACCCCCTAGGAAGCTCACTGCATTTGGGTGGCCATTAAAAAAAAAAAAGTTTTCTGATGAGAGATCTGAGCTATCACACATGTAGAAGACCTGGGTAAAAAACTACCTTTAATAATCCTTAATCTATAACTACAAAAAGGCAAATACAAGACACTGAAAATACCTGGAAAATCTGAAAGAGACTAGCCAACACTTAAAAACTAACTGACCAAGGATGAACTATAGGGACACTTTACAATTTACAAATTCCTACACACACACACACACACACACACACACACACACACACGCTCTCAGTCACTCACTCTTCATCATACATCTAAAGTCATGTTATTCTACACTGCTACATACAAATGATACTGTACCTTGATTTTAATCTCTTATCATTGATTTAGAAACCCAAGTTTACTGTTTTTTTAAATTTTAAAAGCATAGTACAAATGAAAGTTTCTATAAAGAATAGAGAAATATATTCTTAAACAAATAGAAAGCATTTCCTTTTTAAATAGCATAGCTCAAATACTAAAGACATACTTAAGCTGCCAATTTTTAGAGCACTTTTTTAAAAAAAAATATCTTTCTATTTTGGACAAATAGGATTAAGCTTCTTAGACAATTCTTTGTTGTTTTGACTTCAACAATTTATGCAAATGAGATGTTAATTAGTGTGATTGTAACTTAAATTATGCTTGTGTAAACCTCTCCATTGGTAGAAAAGTGTGGGAATCTACACAACTGGTATTTAAAGTAGCTGCACTAACTCCCTTCTGAAAGCCCAGCATAGCAAGATCACTTTCATGTCTTTACAATTTGTTTTTATGAGGTGATAACATTTTTACAAATACCATCATTTTTGGTTTTTTATATTGTAAGTGACAGTCTGACATTTTACAACTGGCTTATTGAAAACAAGAATTGAGCACTCTAGCAGTAACGGACATTAACTGCTGAATAGAGATTCAGATGCTAATGAGGTGAGAGGGGCTCCAGAAAGTTTTGATAAATGCTACACACACTCTAACTAGCTGTGAATGTGGGTTGACAAAGAACATCTACACCAGGGTTCAATAAAATGTAACCCTTTAAATTAATCATACTGGCAGTATTTAATAGAATGCACAACAATCTCCTTTTCTGTTGGCTATAAAGCTGGAGAAATGCAAAGTCTTCACAAATGAATGCTCCCACGTCTCCCACTCCACACTGTTACTTTCATTTGAACGTCTACAGCTGTTTCAAAAGTACTTACTGTAAATAGCAAAGTATAAGCAGATTTCAGAGTCTGACTCTTTCACAACATAGGATATAATTTTTCTTTCTTCATTTTTATGGCTAGAGTTAAACAAAAAATGCCTAAGTAAGAAAAAACACTAAAGATTTGAGGGCCTGGTACAGAACCCAGCACATAGTAGGTTCTCAATAAATGACAGTTACTGTAATAGGAAAGATTTGGCAACTTCTCAAAAGAAAAACCATCTGCTCACACAGGAAAAAATAAGAAAATTCAGGAAGTAAGGCCTTCTGTCTTCAAATTCACAAACTTAAACTAGGCCTTTGTTCTTCAGGGGCTATTGGGAAACCTATTTTATTGCTTTTGTGAAGAATTCTTCTTATACAGAAGAAAAATAATGTCCTATTAGGTGAAACTATAATGAGCCTTATTATCACAAACCTCAGAGAATCCCGACTTACTTTATTGAATTTTTGATGCTCACGCTAACCAAACTCTTCTATTGATTGCAAACTTGTAGATTTAAACAGCCTGCAGCTCAAGAGCTCACCCTTATATTTCTTAAGCAAGTGCAGAACATTAACATGTTATTTCTTCTTAAAGTGACAATCCCTAATATCCTTTTTGGTTTTTGCCAGTTTTAATCTTGGCAGGAAGTGGAAATCTGTGCACTCAGCAACACTGCAATCTTGCTGGCTGTCAAAATTATGTGTCAGCCAATGCCTGAGTGGTATTCTTGTCATTTCACCATGGTAAGAAACTTATCAGTCTGACATATAAAGCCTCTAAAAGTAGTGATTTATGCCAAAATGTAGATACACTTATCTACCACCTAAATTTCATCTTTATAATTCCTGCAATTATTATAACTTTCCCCAATCACATATCCAAATTCTGGTTATAACTTCAAGGATGCTTTAAAAAAAATTCAAGGGATCATTATGACTCAAATAGTTTTAGATTTAAAAGATAACTAAATTTTAAGACATATACACTTGTTTATATTGACATATGTATGTATACATTTTGCTAATATGCTTGCCTACAGATATTGCATACATTTTTTAAAAAATAATTTTCTCCCTAATAGTCTCCATGTGAACTACACATTTCCAAGCCAACAAACTAATCACTTCTCAGTAGACTGCATAAAAATGATACCTTTACCCTTCAGTGAGTACTGGTTCCTCTTTGACTTTTTAAGAGTAAAACCTCTCAAAAAAAAAAAAAAATGAACAAGTAGAGAAATGTGTGCTATGGTTTAGAAATAGCCATTTAACCAAATTGCATACCTGTGCTGTGTCAGCGTCCTGGCAGAATCATCTCATTCCACTGGTCTAATGGACGGCAACTGAATTTAATTAACAAAACTCCTTTGACTTAGTTTCATACTGTGCTGAATGTAATGGAATCTTTCTCTCCCTCTCTCCCTCTCCCCCTCCTCTCTCTCTCTCTCTCCCCCTGCCCCTCTGTCCCTCTTCTTCTCCCGCTCCCCCTGCCCCTCTCTCTTCCTCTCTCTCTCCCTCTCCCCTTCTTGCATTTTACTAAAAATGTCCTTAACTGCCATCCACTTTAAGAATATTAAAGGCTATACATTATACTTAAAGATATAATACAGTCATCTCCTTCCCCAGGACTTAAATTTAGTTACTGAATTATATAACATAAAATAATTAAAAAGATACTTTAATAGTGATACACAGTATAGATTCAATTACCACAATGTATCCATTAAAGGTACTTTTATAGTAAGAATAAAATACAAATCCTCTTTATGGATCAATACCAGAACATAATTCTATTCTTCCTTCTGAAAAAAGGAAGTTAACCATTATAAATCATCTTCACATAAAAATGGTTAAAAGGTATTCCTTTGAAAGTGTTCTAATCTCAATGTATTAAGAACATTACTTTATTACTCATTTTTAAACAGAATACCTAACATCCAGCCATATTTGATAGCTGATAAACAATATAACTATAAATAAAACTTATTTACCATTCTTTTTTCATATTTATATAAATGTGTGATGGTGAATTCAGAGAAACATTTCCATTCATTAAATAATATTTCCTAAATAAAATCAAGAACACACCAAAAAAAAAAAACATTCCTAAGGGATTCTGAGTAAATATTACTACTCTGCCTAACTTTTGCCTGGCTGGGCACTCAGAGACAAGTTCCTATGATTGATTATTGTGGTATCTCTGAATCTTTGACTTTGAACCATAACCTTTTTTGCGAACAATGACAGTTGGGACCTACCATTTGCCATCTGTAGAGATGGAGGGGGGAAAAGGACTTCTCGTACATTAATCAACCAATTAAGAACAGACTTAAACAAAACACTAAAGCATAATAAACCCCTGACTGCTTAATAGCTTTCTACTTTTAATAGTTGTCTTCCTGCAGTCTGCTCTCAAGATTAGGAGTAATCTGTTCAAATCTTTACAAAAATTTCATGAGGAAAGGGGGAAAAGTAAACTCATCCAAACCACGAATTTTAAATTGTGAAAAATGATACCTAAGGATTCTATAGTTTATATCAAAACTTAAGAGGCTGATCTACACACCACGGTATCAAAAATTTCACATCCATACAAAATAATGGTACTTCTCTTTACTGCAATATCTAAAATGATTAGTACATACAAATGAACCTCTTATTTTGAAATTTCAGATGACTACCTTCTTTAAAACACCACTCACCCAATAATTTATACTGTCTCACTGGGCATGAAGTAATTTGCCAGGAGTATTTGAGGTTTCAATTTTTGTAACATAGAACAAACCTAGAAAGAAAAATTGAGGGAAAATTAAGAAAGCTAGGTAAGGTCTTGACTTTTCTCTGATTAAAATGTGATTGGCAAATGTAATATTTAAACAGTAAGGCATTAACTCAGTCTTATTCGCGAATAACAAGTAAATCGGAAGCCAAAGGGAAGAAGTAAAGGATGTGCACACTCACAGGTTAATTCAACATTGAACTGGAGATACTAGGCAGTGCCATAAGAAGTGTAAGAAAAATAAAAGCATAAGCTTGGAATAGCAGAAATGAAAATGTTATTGTTTGCACTTGATACGATTACACAGTAAACACAAAATAATTTACAGACAAATTATTGGCTGAAAACATGTAAAGATAGCTGAACGTGAGTTCATTATACAAAAATTAACTGTAATTCTATACTAGAAACACATTAGTAGAAAATATACTTTTAAAAACACAATTTACAAAAGCAGCTTCACAAAAAAATGTTCAAGACCTGAGTGAAAAATAATTCAATTTATTGAAAGATAAGATCTGGATACAGGGAGAGACATACCATGTTCATAGATATAAGGTTCAATAGAAAAAAATGTTAATTCACCTATAGATTCAATATATTCTAAACAAAATCCATACAGGATTTTTTAATGAAACTTGACAAAATGATTCTATCACCTCACACCTATTAGAATAGCTATTATAAAAAAGACAAGAAATAACTAGTGTTGGCGAGGATGTGGAGAAAAGGGAACCCTTATGCACTGTATGTAAATTGATGCAGCCACTATGGAAAACAGTATAGCGTTTCCTCAAAAATTTAAAAAGGAACTGCTGTATAACCTAGCAATTCCACTTCTGAGTATTTATCTGAAGAAATCAAAAACACTCGAAAATATATAGTCACCCCCTGTTCATTGCAGCATTACTTATAATAGCCATTAACTGGAATAAACTAATCAATCTAATTTCCATCGATGGATGAATAAATAAAGAAATTGTGGTACACACGTGCACACACAAACACACACACGCACACGCACGCACGCACGCGCGCGCGCGCACACACACACGCGCACACACACACACACACACACACACAGGAATATTATTCAGCCATAAAAAAGAATGAAATCCTGCCATTTGTGACATGATGAACCTTGAGGGCATCGTGCTAAGTCAAATAAGTCGGACAGAGAAAGACAAATACCATATGATCTCTCTTATATGTGTAATTATTTTTTAAAAAAAGTTCATGGAAAAATAGAAGAAATTGGTGGTTGCCAGAAACAGGTGGTGGGAGGGTGGGAGAAATGGGTGAAGGGCGTCAAACGGTAAAAAAGGGGGGGGAAAAAGAAATTTAATACTAAAAGCCTATTTGAAGCCACAGTTCCACAGCCCACCTTAATGGATATAAAATAACATTAAAACAAATAAATACAATATATATGGGATAGTGAAGGGTCAAGAATAACTAAAAGCACTCCTTAAAAAGGTATGAAGGATTTGCCACATCACATATCAAAACTAATTATAAGGGCTTAGTAACAGAAACAACACAGTGTTGGTACAGAGTAGACAAACTGATCATTGGAACAGAGCAGAGAATCCAGACATGGACATACACAAGTATGAAAACTTAATAAATGACAGAGGTGGCACTGAAGATTATTTGGAAGCATAGAGAAACTGTTCAGTAAATGATGGAGTAAAAACTGTTATTCATATAGACTCAAATAAATTGGATCCCTCCGTCATACCACACCACACACACAAAAATAAATCTCAAATGGAATACAAACTTAAATGTGAGATGAACATTTAAAGATGTATAAAAAATACCATATATTTCTAAATTGGGGGTACAGAAGGATATTTTAACAAGAAACAAAAGCACTAACTGTAAAATAAAGGATTAATAAACTTTACTAAAATTAAGAATTTTTGTGCACCAAAGATACCATAAAGAAAATGAAAACACAAGCCACAAACTATTAACAGATATCTGCAAACATATAATGCAAAGGAGTAGACTCCAAGCTACATAAAGAACTTTTCATAAACTAACAAGAAAAAGACAAGCAACAAAATAGAAAAAAATAAGTAAAAGACATGAGCATTTATTTCACAGAAAAGGAAAGATAGTGGCTCATAGATATAAAAAAAGATGCTTAATCTCATTATTAATCAAATTAGAAATGCAAATGAAGATCACAATGAAGTATCATTTTATAGCCATCAGATGGGCAAAAAGTAAAAATGTGGAAATGGCAAGAGTTGGAGAGGATGTATGTATATCAACAGACCCTTTTGTACACTGCTACTGCTAATGACAGTGTAAACACATGCAACTACTTAATAAAACAGAATAACATTATCCTTTTTAAAAATGTAACATTTACACTCCCTGTGATTCAACAATGCCACTCTTAGGTATGTACTCTAAAGAAACTCTTACACACATGCTCCTGAAAATATGTTACCATTCATAGCACTTGCATTCATACCACTTGCAAGTAGCAAGAACTAAAAACATCCCATGGATTCATCACACATTGGCATATTATACAAGAATGAAGAATAAATTACATTACATTCAGCAACATGAGACATAATAATACTGATCCTTTCGGAGTTCATAAGGTGATGTTTGGGTGTTCACACTTGTATGTGAGATGTGCCTCCCACAAACCTTATTACAACATTAGCACATTACCCGTCTGACATAAAAAAAAAAAAGGAAACAATAATACTGAGTGAAAATGAATTTCCAGAAGCAAGTATGTATGCATGTATGTATATGTATATATAATTTTTATAAAACTTACAAGCAAACCCAAACACATTCAATACACATGCGTCATGAAAACATTTTTTTATGGGGGGAATGGTAAACACAATAATCAGGATAATGGGAGATATTTTCAGGGAACGTAGAAGTAAATGCTATGTTCTCTCTCTTGAGTGGGATGATAGGTTCCCAGGTCTTCACTTCATTATTAAGCGTTATAACTTACATATATATTCTTGCATTGAAAAATAAAGTAAAAATAAATAAGAAATTAAACCAGTAATGTTTTAATAAAAACAAAAGGATTTTTCACAATATCCTAAAACCTTTCAGCAACAGGTTTAAAAGGGTTTAAAAGAAATACATTTGATTTTCTATTTTGAATTATTTTAACAATGCAGTCACATTTTCCCAAAAAAGTATATGAATATTCAAATTAGGAGAAAAAATCTTCATTATTTTTTACTTGACTGATATAATTTGTATCTTAAATCCAATCTCAGCTCCCCACAGAAACAGGGAGGATGCAACCATACAGGAGGTAACTCCAGTATGCACAAATCCAAACAGCAGATAACCCACATTTTTGTTTGGCTTAAAATATGTAATTTGGTCTTTTAACATTCCATTTCATGTCCTGATGATGCTTGGTTTCAAAGAAACTTCTATTCCTGGGACAGGGCTAAGAAAGGATGACCCAGGTTTGTTGTAAATAGTAGGCAGTAATATACACACACACACCCCATATCATATGTCACGTTACATCATATATCATATATCACGTATCATATATATATACATATATGAAGAAATCAACAAGGTAGGATTTCTGCGGCTTGGCAGAAAGGGGATGATAGATGAGTATGAACTTTCCTTCCAATGATAATATTCAATATCTGGTTTTAAACTGAGTTCCTATGAATAATCTCCAAAAGAACTTTTTTTAAAACCTGACTGAACATGAGAAGCACACAATACTCAAAGATGAACTTCACTGAATTGAGGAGTTTCCTATTTCATCACAAGCCCAGTCTGAATTTCACGACATCCATTTTTGTACGTATATAGATATACTATTCTTTAAAAAGGCGTTCTACTTCCAAATGCCTACCCAGGTGTGCTGATCTAAGAAATCGAAATAGCGCTATCTGTCCATCCATACTTTACCAGAATGAAGGTGATCATCTTCTCTCAGGTACAAAAATATAATCAGAGAATTAAGTAATAATTAAATGAGTTAGAATTTCACTGATAAGCATTATAGTGGCTGATATAAAGTTACTCTGTACCAGTCAAGCTCTCTCCACTATATGCCATCTAAACACACACTCCTCACAACCTGAGAGGTGTCTGACTAGCCACACTGAACAAAAGAACATGAATACTACAACAAGGGCCATGAACTCAGTATTATAGCATTACCTACGTTATAAAATTATAAAATAACCAATTTTTTACAAGAGGCTTCTAAGTTCACTAATTAAAAATCTTCTGTAGAGATCAATAATACTGTAAGGAAGAGAAAAATTAGTGTTTCCTAATATAAGTTCTTAATATTGAACATAATTTTACTATAATTTTAAGAAAGGAAAAAATAGAATATATTGACTTCTTCAACACTTAACTAGTGTGTTTGTCACTTAAAGGTAATTTATGAGTTTTGGGTGAAAATCTACAACATCCAAACAGATGTCTTTCCTTCCCAAGACTTTTATTTCCTTATAAGCAACTAATCATACATTGATCTTGACCTGAATCTTACATTTAGAAAATAAAAATGGAATTTCAAGAAGATATACAAGAAAATGCAAGTTTTTTGTTAGTTTGAACAATTTTAAGATGCCCCAATCCTAGGAAGCACACTAGGAGAATCCCATGCTTTATACCACTTTGCAAAGTCTCTGCAGCTTTGAGCTTCAATTAGAACATAAGTGAAAAAAATTACATTCTAGTTTTCATTCCCCACTAGAAAATTTTTGGTGATTGCTCACAAAGAAGAGGGACAGAATTTTGTCACTTTTAGCATTCTATGAAAGCACAAAAGACTTCCTCAGTCTTTTTAAAGCAAATTAATTTTCATATGATTTTATAAATTTTTGTTTCTCATGTATTTTTAAGGTTTTAGTTTTAAAAAAATAACAAAATAGGAAGAAAGAAAAGATATTCTGTCAAAATGCTTCCATTATCCTTTGCTGAAACCAGTAGGAGCTTTTAGATATAAAAACGGGGCCAGGCGGAAACGCTTTATGGGAAAATCTGCAGTGGACGGGTTTTGATAATGAACATGCCTGGAGAAGTAAAATCATGAATGCTGTATGTGTTGGGGGGAAGAAACTCTTATCTTCAGCTGGGTTCTGTTTCCCTTAGAGAGGCTTATGTTACCTACAATCAATAGGTCTCCAATTAAACAAAGAAGATTTACATACGCTGGTGCATTTTGGAGCTAATGAAATTGGTCTAACAGTTTTAATGAGAGTAAAGCATTGGATAGGAGGGGAACTTATTAGTTCACTATACATAATTGGGTCCAACTCTTTAGTTCTTATTTTTAACTTTTCTACTGCTACTGGCCTCTCCCAACTTAGGATAAGTAACCATGCCAAAATATAGCCTATTCAGTGAGGACAGACATACAAACCTGCAAATGCTCTCTAGAGATAAGGATATGATTGACACAGTCCCTGTGGCTCAAAACAAAACTAAACAAAAAGTCTGTCCATCCAGAAGAGAGGGTGCCACTTTAAATCAAGGTTATACTCTAAAAATTCAACAGCATGAAATTCAAAGCCTTTACCTCACCTCCAACCTGGGTACCTAGCACATGGTAGGTAGTTGAGAAATGACTGTTGGTATAAAGATGATTTCCTCACATAAGCTGAATCATTGGCTATATTATTCTATCACTTCCAAATCATCTTTTCTAGGTAACCAATTCAGATAAAAGTCAAGACCAAGATCTTAGGTGGAAAAACAAATTGCCTGATAGTTTTCTATAAATAAGTCTAGCACCATCAAACCTTTATTTTCAGAACTATATTGGGTTGTTGGAAAAGTCATGACGTATTTTTTCTGTTTTTTGTTGCAAAACTGTGTCATGACTTTTCCGACAACCCAATAATTATGCATATGTCAATAGTTCCTATAGGCTAATGTGAAACTGGATTTTGGTGAAGAAACAAATCAGTTAACATGATAGGGTGAGAAGGGAAAGTCATTCTGAAAGAAAAAAAAAAATTTAGACTTAAATTCAGTCCTGAGGTGAACACCCAAAAACCATATTATACGTTACCTAGTTTTAAAATTCGTATTATCGGCTTCTCACATTTCCTTTGTTTTATTTTGTTCAACCTATGTTCTCCACTTAGTCTCCAGCTCAACAAAGATACTAAACACATACCAAGTCCAGGCCCTATGCATCCCTATGGGGGGAAGAGGAGTACACAAAAATATGAATAAAATCCAGTCCCTGTTCACAAGGAAAGCACAGCCCAATTTGGAAGATGGGTCATTTTATTACAATACAGGAAGTGCTAATTGTGAATACTAATATAGTGCTAAGAGGATGCTATGGGAATGCAGGTAAGGAACCCTTTGCCCAACATTATGGTGAAAAGGCAGCTTAAGTAATGTTAGCCAATTAAAGGTGGATGAGGACATTCCAAGTAGAAGGAATATAAAGGGGAAAAAAATTACACACACACACACACACACACACACACACACACACACACACACACACAGTGTGTGTGGGTAGAGACTTATGGGAGACAGGCAGGAAGACAGGGGTGCCCCTCCCTGTATGCTGCATGCACCCAAATTTTCCTTTCTGTCTTTGCATGGGCTGTCTTCAGTTTCAAGGTTTAGTTGTGTTCACTGGCTAACTCAATCTAGAAAGACAATGGAGTCACTTTACTTATCTCACATTTTTCCAAACATACCTTACCCTTAGTTAAATAGCGTACCTATTATCTTGATTACCAATAAGAACAGTCAGTAATGTATGGCGCTGTAAAAGGGGGCTTGTCTGAAGCATGAACTGTTACACAACAGTAGCTCCTCAAGTCCTAAAGCCGGTCTCAGGCATCAGCTCCTACCTCCCAAAGTTCAAGGCGCCAAGGCGGATGCATTAGTTTACTGAAACATCACCCTGGTGGGAAGCTACATCTGGGGAGTCATTCCAAATTAAAGACAAGCAATCATTTTTCCAGATGTTGGACTTGGTTAGACAATGAGAATACTCTATAAAATATAATGTCCTTCTAAATAACAGATTTAAAAACAGAAAAAGGGCATTATATTACAGACTTGTAATTCCAACCTACATATATATATATATATATATATATATATATATATAATTTAAAATATATACCATTAATTAAGGCTGTTTATCAATGTATTCAGTTTTATTCTTCTTACATAAAAAACATAAGAGTAAAGAAAACAGAATAAAGCCAGATGTGTAAAAATGCTATTCAAGATTATAAGAAAATAAGATATGGGGGAAAAAGAGGGAAGGGATGATTCTAAAGATAAGCAGCAAAAAACAGTGATCTTCAAAATTTTTAAACTTTCATTATTTGGAAATAAGGTACTCTTAAAATAAAGGAAATATCAGGTATTGATAAACTCATCAGGCGAATTCTGATATTTGTATCCACGTGGCTTATTTACTCTGAAGACAACATGGTTTTCCCTGGAGGAACTGAACCGCTAACATCCCATGAACTCTATCAAGTTTGCCTTACTTCTCTTACTGACTGTAAAACAAAGAAATCTGTCTTGAGTTTCATGATGTCCCACATGTTACTGTGACTAATCCCCAGCCATTTTTATTTACAGTGTTCAGATGAGTTTCTATGACAATCCCATGCCATTCTCAATGTTACACACACATTTTCTGCCTTTGGAAAATAATTACAGAACAAATCATTTGTTCTGCTCTCTATACAAAGAAAAGCACACATTTAGCAGCCGGAGAAATAGACTTCACTTTCAGATTAAACAACAAGTCGATAGAACACAGAACAAAAAAATTCCAATGTACGTTGTTTGGGACTACCAGATTGTTGTCATTGTTTGAATTTCACTTATCAGACATGCAAAAGTTCTTCTCTTTCCTATCACCATCTGTACACACTTTCCCAAAAGACCCTCACACCTGTCCCATTAACACACAAACACTCACACAGACAGGATCTCTTCCATGCTTTCTGTCTGAATGTATATCACTATGTTTTATTTTAACAAGAGAAAGGCAAAGCAGCTTGAGACCTCAGACAATTTAAAACTCATTTCAGTGTAAAAGTCTCAAAATTGCTAACTTTCTTAGGAGATGGAGCAAAATACAGAACTGAGGTTATGCTACTGGGACTTGGCTGTTTTAGGAACCACTACCAACTGCCAAATGAATTCACCACGGCTTGCTCTCCAAGGCCTTCCCTGCCTTACTGTTTTTCACTCCCTCATTCTCCTGCTGTTTAGTTTTCCTATAACTCTGTTTTAGGCTTCAGCATTACTAGAAAGATGTCCTTAAGAAAAAAAAAAATAGAACGCTTTTGCAAACCACCAGCTTTCTTTAGAGAAAACACTGCTACGGTGAACTATCAAATAACAGAAACCACCTGTGCCCTGTCCTGTGTCTGCCTGGATTTTCTTTCCTTTTACATAGATATTTTTTGAAATAAGACAACTAAAACTTTAACACTGAGTAGACATATCATCAAATGATAGAATTCCTACACATTTACTGTACACCGATTTTACAGTAAACAGGCAATATCAACAACTGTTTCTGCAAATCTTTAAAACTTTATACAGGCTATTATATTGTTGGAAGAATCCTCATTTTAAAACATCAAAAGCTCTTAAATCTTAATTTCTGAAGAAACTACATCTACAATGGCATCGACTTACAGTCTTTTCTTTAGTTTTGTATCACTGGCACCTAATGTGCAGTTCCTAATAGGTAGCAAGTGCTCAAAACATGTTTGCTGAACGGAGTTGCCAATGGCATGTAGAATTTATCAATAAAAGCAAACCAAAATAGATCCTGTATGCCAACATTAAGCAAAAGGCATCCACCTTGATGCAAACGATAACAACAGGCTACAACTGCTCTCCAACTGATACAAGAATGTTCTGTCTCCAGAGCTCCTGGGATGGACGGACTTAGTTTCCTCAACTGTAAAACGAAGGTGTTCTCTAAGTTTCCTCCAAAGTGTGACACTCTGAACCTATTAACACACCAGAAAAAGCTCTAGTATCTCTCTACATTTTAAACTTGAAAGAAAACAAGGGCTTCAGCACACTTACGTACTTCCAGAGACCTCGCTTTACCCCATCCATAAATTCAGAGGCGGGGCGTAGAGCGCCTGAGATATTCAGAAACACGTTTGAGA
Organism: Hipposideros armiger; assembly: GCF_001890085.2. Taxonomy (NCBI): domain Eukaryota; kingdom Metazoa; phylum Chordata; class Mammalia; order Chiroptera; family Hipposideridae; genus Hipposideros; species Hipposideros armiger. Next base: position 1,379,554 of record NW_017731590.1, read on the forward strand.
GTCAAAACAAGCCACAGAAAGGTCTAACCTAGTTAGTAGCTCTAACCACTCACTAACCACGTACCACAGACACTTACTCAGCCCCTCTGACTGTTCACTCATCTGCATGAGGCAATTACAAAGGCTCCCTTACCTAAAATTTAAGGTTTATATGAAGAGCTAATAAAATAACGTATAAGAAAAGCCCATTTAAATATTACAGAAGTTAAAAACACAAGTCTGAGGTCTGACGAATCTGGCTTTAATACTGGCTTTGCCACTTACTATTGGCATGACCTTGAGCGCATTACTAACACTCTGAACTTCTACTTCCTGAATAACAGGAATAACCCACAACAAAAGTCATCTTACGATCTCTACTCACCCCACCACCCAACAGGAAAAATTTTCCAAAACTTCGAGAACTCCAAAAGGAAAACAAAATAGAAACAAAGAAACCCACAAAAAAAAAAAAAACAGCAACAACAACAACAAAAAAGAAACTCATATCTGCAATTTAGAAAACCAACAAAACCAATCCTAAGAAACAGCACCCAAATATGTAAACTCCTTGAACTGGCCCAAGTGTTTAAAGAGTTTGTAATAACAGCATGCTCTAGTACAAAGTTAAAGGCACTGTCACAGCTGCTCTGTCCTCATTTTTAAACAAGGTGATTGATAGGAAAGGCCAAAAATGTGAATCTAAGTTCCTCTACAATCTATCAGTTTCCCTGCAATTCTGCTGTCTCCTGACATGTCTGATGCCTGATTCAGCATCACCCCCACCCCAGCACCTCCGAGGCTGAATCGAAATAAATCAGTCTTTATATAGCAAAATTGAAAATCTCTCTCTCTGAAGAATTACAAAGCTTTCTGTCTGAAACCTCTGGCCTTTCTAGAGAAATGAGTGTCACGATCGTTTAAAAATGTAGGTGGTAAAGTACAAAGGATAACATTTATCCGTTTTGCATGTTTGTCGTCTTTTCTGAGATGAGGGGCAGATATCTCCAGAACAATTAGCTCTTCAACCCTAACTTTTCGGATTGCAATATCCTCATTCCCCAAAGAACCGTATACATCCTGGGCTCAGTGAGACGGCACTATTGCTAATCTGTATTCTCCCTTCATTTTACAGAAAATCTAAAATACGTGAATCCCAGAACTTAAAAAAAAAAAAAAGACTTTTGTCTATACAGTGAATGAGCCTGGAATATAATAAAAATTCATTTGTATCTTCTTAAAAACCCCTGTAATTCTTGATTGGATAGGGAGGGAAAGGACTTCAAAAAGTATATTTAAAAGATAAAAAGAATTCTTAATAAAAGTCCTTGTCACATATTAAGAGGCCATACAAAAAAAGTATTGCAATGACTATCTTTTGCTGACAAGAACATACAACAATAGTTACGCTGTTGAACAGCATCGAGTTACAAAGACTTCATTCTCAGAAGTTACTTGAAACAACTCTCCAAAAGAGAACTTCTATCATTTAAAAAGGGGAAAGAAAGCCAACTGAATGAATCAATCAGAAACTTTAGTAACTTAGTAATGTTTATATAATAGGCATCCATGCAAAAATCTTGCCACAGTCATATAAAGATACCGACAAGCTTTTGCCAAATTCGTATCCAGAATCCCTGCTTTATCTTAAATGTTTGAAACCTACTTATCTTTAACTTCCTATTACTTAATACTAAAAATATATTCTCAGGTATACACTCTTTTCCATCAACATTTTTAATATTTATTATTATTTATGAGTTGTACTTCACAGAAAAGATACTTTCAATTTCCATTGCTAATCTGCTATTATATCTGAGCCCATACAGCTCCATTTAATAATATGCTACAAAGGTTTGCACGCACATACACAATATCTTAATCACTCATTCTGTAGTAAGCTCTTTAAGCATCTCCATTCCTCATTCATTCGTAATGTTTAAAAATGCCACAAAGAAGGGCTTGATGTCATCCCAACACTGAAATCCATCTGTCTATGGGCCTCCTTTGACTTGACTCCTTCTGCAGCCAAAATTTTCACCAAAGTTGATGAGACTTTGTCAACCTAAGAACATGTAATGTCAGCTTCTTTGAAAAGCAACGGAATATTTGAAAGTGACAAGGATGGGTTTCTGTACGTACAATATTCATTTTATGGAAGAGCTTAAAATTAGACAACTAATCCCTTTAAGATTAAAATACAGAATTCTAAGGGGAAGACAGAAGAAGCCGGCACATAAGACAGAAGAGATAGTTCTTAGTTTCCCATATGAAGTATTGTGTCCCTAATTCCCAAAATTAAATGAAAATTGATAGTAGAGCACCGTAGTTCCTATTATCCGCTGACAAGTACCTTTTCTTACCAAAAAATTACCACTCAGATCAAGTGATGACTCACCACAGACACATCTTCCCCACCAGCGAGAACATGTTGCACTACCCAATCATGGGCTGGCACAATTACAAAAGGAAATAAAATCACCCAAACCATAGCAACAAAGACAACAGCCTGACAATGGCAGATGCTACACAGACATACATACAACATTTTAAACAGTATTCACTTTTTAAATGATTTATTGTTATTTTTACTTCATTTCTCTTTTGTAACCCATAGAGCATTTCAAAAACAGCCATTAAAATATTTATGTGAATATATATGATCTGAAAACTGTTTATGTCTGGAAGCTCACAGGCTATTTGGGACCACCATAAACGCTTAGAGACAGCATAAGGTAGGCAGTATGGAACCGGATGAAGAAGACAATGGCTATGCATCCTATTTTTTTGTTATTCCAATCCTCTTTTGTTTCCAATGTAATCACTTTTAGTCACACACCTACATTTTCCCCTTCCAGCATAACTATACTTCACAACCCTAACTTTAAGATCTATTAGCATTTCTCAAAAAGAAACTTAAAAGAAAGTTACATTTCTATTTTATTCAATATAAGTTCCAATTCAGCAGCTTGTTTTTGTTTTTTAAATACACCCTAGAAGAATGAGTATGTAGAATGAATTAATGCAGTCAATTATATTTTGCTGGTCTTTTTTTTTCTATTTACAAATAGAAAATTCACGTTGAGCATGGCTTTGAGTTTTTTGCACTGAAGTCATTAAAAACTAATCTTGCCTAAGTTTAAAGAAATGAAAATAAGGGCATAAATAAATCCGTCAATAAATCAGTCATTTAAGAGCACTAAGATGAAGCTTGTCCCCATGTGTAATTTTTCTCCTATTTTAAATTTGGAAAAAATTTTAACTAAAAAAACTCCATTCTCGCTTTCTTTTAAATTATTATACACAAGGCCATAAACAAAAGATCTTTTTGGAGCAAAGTAAGTTTACATTTCTTTAACCTAATTGTTAAAGGAAGTTAGAAATGCATATCTCATGCAGATAAGAAAATATGTTTTAAAAATAATCTAGTAAACCTGGTAAAATATTACATGGAACTCTGATTTTTAAAATAACGCTGACTTTAATTCTCAATGGCTTCCCAAAGCATCTAGTCCTAATTCATCTAACTTTATCTTACCAAAAATATATAACCTTCTTAAACCTGTGTCATAATGCTTCTATTCACTAAACTTCAACATCCTAAAAAACAAGAACGAACAAGTCATTCCAGATTTTTACCCCCACACTGACAAGCACAAGACCATTTCTCCCTCTCCTAACCAAGTGTGGCCTCATTGTATGGCTACAAACTGAACTCCACAGTAAAATATCTCCGTGGGAAGAGTTTGGATTTTGACTTTTTATTTCCCCTTTGATTCAAGGGAGGTGTGTGATACGGTTTAAATGACATCCAATCCCAGACAACAGGACAGAAAGAGGGATATAGAATGGACCTGAATTTTATTTTTAAGAGCAAAGCATTTGGGAATAAGAAGGCCTGAGTTTAATCTTGCTCTGCACAAGTGTAGTGGCCACTCTGAGACTTTATTTTCACCTGGCCAAATGGTCAGTGCATTACTTATTCACAATACTGCTAGGAAGTTAAAAAGAAAACAGAATTAGAAAGAAAGCTACAACATATGGTGAAACTTAGTACAGTGCCTGTCGTAAAACAGATAGTCACTCAGTACAAGTCATTTGCATTCCTTCCCCCCTTCCACCCTTCCATCCATCTCCTTGTCTCTCAATTCATCATGGTCCTATCTACCACTAGGAAGGTATGTAAAAGACATGAAGAGAAATAAGTTTAGAATTCGCCAAGAACAGTAAGCGATTCCGCCTCATTCTCCAGTTATTATGCTCTTCCTAATCATTTCTGGGCTGGGGATGAACAATATATTCCATGTTAAAGAAGACCAACACTCGCCAAAATGCGTAACACATACAAACTTCTTTCAAATTTATTTTATTTCGCTTCTTTTGCAAATAGAACGGCAAAAATGTCCTCTGTAGCGGAGTTGCCGCCATTTGTCACTTGTGGACTTATTTCTTTGCCTCAAAAGCCATGTTTTGTTCACAAGCATGGGAGGACTAATTCTATTAGATAAAATATACTTTTACACTGTGGAATTACCATAACAAAACATAAAGCATTGTTTTCTAATATTTTGGGGAAATCCTAGAGGGAAAGAATAATTTCTGTCTTAGCAGCAGCTAGAGAATTCTCATAAGTTCAGGGACACTAAAGTTTGGATGAATGATTTGTTCTTTTATAGTTGCCTTAGTGGCAGACAGCCAAAAAGTTGACAACACTATAAGGTGTCACCTTAAAAGGCAAAATGGTAATAATAATAATAATAATATCTCAATAACCCCTTTTCAAGTCTATGCATGCCACAGTGCCCTCCCTTGCCCCCCACCAAAATGGACCTCTAAATGCTAAAAATAATTTTTGTGAAACTTTTTTTTTTTCCCTAAAAATCTGAACAGAAACTCCAAAAGCCCCAAATAGTCTCCTAGCCTGAAACAAACTATGCAAAAAATCGTGGGGAGATGGATTATAAAATTCTCCACTTGGTATCTTGCTACTCCGGATCCTCTTACAGTCATTACTTAAACCAAAACACTTTTTAGAGCATCTCCATTTGCGATTAAGTTCACGGTTTTAAGTTTCTCTTAACAAAGCATGCCAGTTCATTCATTCTCTTCCTCCTCCCACCTGACTTCTTCCTTCCCCTTACCCCACCTCCCAGGGATTTACAATATATAATACGTATATTTAAAAGCAAAAGCTCACTTCTAAATAACCACAGAGAAATGATTACTGAAATGATAATAAACCAGTGTTTGGCCCACTGACTGCATTCAATCTGCATTTTGTTTATTTCCTATTCTAATCCTCAAAATTGTTTTCAATAATCTATATTAACATTTGTGAGCAATTAGGATTGTTGTTGCTTCTGTGCAAGTTGCAAAAAGCCGGCAGGCTGTTCTGAGTCTTCTGGAAGCAGCTTGAGGCCTTAACCAAGTGAAACACCCAGTCCTACTGTGTACAGCAGTGACCACAAGAAAGGCTGTGGTTTCTCCCACACTAGCCCTAAATAGGTTTAAATTAATGCTATTCATCACTGGGTGGAAAAGAAGACAAGGCAAATCTAAGCCAGCAACATTGAGAAATGTCTTACCAACGCTCAAGCCTCTTAGCTATAAATGAGCTGACCTTCTCAGTTCATATGTTTACTCCCGAACAACTCTTTCTCCTGATTTCTATACATTCTCTGACTTGAAATTTCCATCTTTTTTCACTACATTATAGATAAAGGATATTGTTACTACATTGTAGATAAAGGATATTGTTACTGTCCTCAAGTTTCGCAGAAAACACTCAAGCATATAAAAGCCATAATTATCTTAAGCTTGTTGATAGAGCTATCTCCTTTGAAGAAATGCAAGACAAATGAAGATAAACAAAATTTTCTAAAACTGTGTGCATATACCCATAATTTACAGTACATCAGTCTGCCACAAAATCCATCATGAGTTTGGTGTAAGGTTAGAGTTAGAATTTGCGATAGGGTAGTACTTTATTAATTTCAATTATCACTGTATATTATTAGTCTTACTCCTTATTTTCCAAACACAGTTTATTATTACAAATCACAGGAACTAACTGCACAACTTTCTACCAGGGAGTTTACTAAAGTACTGAAGAAGTTGAATTATCTAATGTATAGTCCTAGACGTGAGCGTATGCACATACACATATACAACTGCTAACAGAATACACTGACTATATTAGATATGCAATACTGCCATAAACTAATGCAGTTAAGTTACCTGAACATTAAGAAAGTCTCATAATTAATTTGGCATAAAATTATAAACTGTAACAATTAACATCCTTCATTAAAAATAATTACTCTGTGTGCACTGATAACCTTATGCATACAGTTACACTGTATTTAAACTACCAGTTTTTTTTAAAAAAAAGAAATCATCCCCACTGCTCGAAACACTCCGTGCAGCCTGGATGTGCACACACATGCACACGAAGCACACATACGCTCATATACAGACACTCCTAATCTTACACCTGCTCTGAAGCAGTAGGAAGTGAATTCTCAATCTGTCAACATGACCATCTGGTCTATCTGCATATCACGGCTTTCTCTATTACTATATGAAGGAATGGCAATCATGAAGCCAAAATAAAACTAAAATGCACCTGAATGGGAGCCTGCCTCCTCCTCTCTCTCTCTCTCTCTCTCTCTCTCTCTCTCTCTCTCTCTCTCTCTCTCTCAATGGAATAATACGTGGCGTATCAGAGCAAACCTAGCAGTAATGCAAATAATTTAAAATGAGCATTCATGCCAGCATAATTAAGTGAACAATATGGTACAGGTGATGTGGTAATCAGTAATACTGCCATACAGGCTTACGGGACAGGTACCAGACTTCCCAGGCACTGCAACAGCTCTTTCAGTGAGTGACGGGACCTTTGCTATTCCTAGTCCAAGCAAAACTAAGTAAAGGTAGTAACCGAGGTAGCATGGAAGCAATCACAAACTATTGTACTAAAACATTACCACGCAAAAATGTCCATGCTCTACAACTTAACACTAACAAGTGTCCATGCTAACCATTAGGACAAAGTCAATTTGCTCTGTCACTAGCTAACAATTACAGCAATTATGTGACAAATTTTTCTCATTTTCTAGTCTTTCAAAGTGAATTTTAAGACCGCTAAAACTACTTGCAATCTTAGAAAATTCCTCATCTGCAAAAAAGTGAAGATGCTCATTGTGATTTAGTTTTTGGGCCTAATGCCACTTGAAGGTGGGCCTTAGTTAAATTAAACATAATTCTATTTGTTTAATTTTAGTTTTAAACATCTCCACACAACTGCCTCAAAGCTTTCATTCTACTCCATAGCAGGTAATCACTATCAAAAATAAATTGTGACACTGTCTTTGTATGCTCTATATACAGCAAGATACCTCTAAAGGGATGCGTTCTTAAAAAGTCTAACCTCTTACCAATTTAACTAACTCAACTGAAAATCCTTCTAGAATCTGATTACATTGCCAGAAGTTATACAGAAGCAGTTTAAAAAAAAAAAAGAAACTCTCCAGAAAGTTCTCGGTTGAGTGCCTACTAATGAACAAAGGTTAACTTTATCTAAAAGGTCAAATGCCTGGTGGCTAAGGTTATGACCTTAACAACTTAAATTGTGACCTTGCCACGTGCCGGGTATATTGTAGATTCTGATACAGATCATCTGGTAAAGACTGGTCATAAATTAGCTTTACTGTTACACACCCACAAAGAAAACCATTTGCCACAACACCATGTCTCCAAGTTGTCATGTGATAAATAAGAAAGACAAACAGAGACCAAACTAAAGGCATAAAATGATTTTACTCTTTTATACTTTTAACGAGATGAAATTCTCAGGCTTATGGAATCACTGTGATTTCATGACACTTGTTACAGTTTACCAGCCACAAAATTCACACAGTTCTAATGCCACTGGATTTAGAGAAAAAAATTGCAATGCAGTTTACCTATTGTATTTTAGCATCTGAAAACATCTTAGAATAATCACCTCCGCTTTTAAAAACTGATTGATTCTGCATTAGCTTCCAGCATTCACATTTGTGTTCTAAGATTTCAACTTCCTACCAAAGAAGAGGCCCAAGCATAAAGCAATAACTGTTGTACACAATTTTTAGAAGGAAAAAACAAATCTCATTTTTGTGGCCATCTAGGGAAAAAAAGAGGACTTTCTGGAATAAAAAAAAATACTTAACATTTTAAAAGAGAGAGAGGGAAAAAAACAAAAAACAAAACGTACTTAGGTGAAAAGGCCACAATGGTTTTGGCATGTTTCTTGAAGCACGTTTCAGAGTTTCTGCCTCCTGCCAACACTGGCAAGTTCTCAAAACTTTTAAGGAGGTAAAAACATTGTTTAGTGTTTACAAATCTTCAGTATTATAACAGATGCTTGTCAAATCAGTTGTATGTAAGTTGACCGATCTACCTCCTATTTGTATTGGCAGCTTCCCTTCCATAAATAACAGGTCTCTAAATCTCTTAAATCAAATCTGAAATATTTTCAGACAAAAGGACCCTAATATTTTCTTTTGCAATCGTCCTGTTGCGCGCACAGAGCAGCAGCCATTACTGAGCTCCGGTAAAAGCCAATGGCCTAACACTTGGCTGGCATTCAGGCCTAACAAGGGATTCTGGGACACATCAGGAAAACCAAACCGAAAGGTAGTCTGATCCATGTTGCTGTCAATAAATCTTTCATAAGCAATAAGGATGCTAACTCTCCTAAGCAACTTTCTACATGTCATTTCACCAACATCGCCTTTCAGGTATTGAAACAACCAGTAACTGTTAGCTCAAGGATTTAGAGCAACAGCACAGTAACAATGTCAACAAGAAAAAAGAATACATGAAATGGCAATAGCTAGAAAAGTTGCATCTTTTTAAATCCAAGGGAAATGTTTATGTCTAAAACTTAGAATGGATGCTGCTCACACCAATAAAAACGTAATGTGTTTCATTTTGATTTTACCTTGTGAGGAAGCAAAAACCATGATGTGCATCACCTGTTGGTATCCTCAATTTTCAATTAGAGCATTTATTGTAATTTATAATTTACTGACTTTTCTAAATATTGAAAAGATTAAACACAAGATTTTAAAGAGTGCTCCCTGAAAGCACTTATAACACCCATCCTTTTTTTTTTGCACCATACCTTTTTCTATCAGAATCTCCATTTATATATGAAAATAATTTTTTTTAAATTCTAAATTTGCTTATTCAATAGACAAAACAAAGGAACAACAATAGGATGAAAGGGGGGTTAAAAACGAGCTACTTTTCCTGTTTAGAGGTTATTTGAGAACTCTTGCCTTTTCGTTTTTTGCCACCCAGAACTGGCTAAAGCAACAGGCACTTCTTATAATTAAGTATACATTTTCAGAAACCCAAATATTTGAAACACTTATATAGATCACATCCTAAAATACTAATCTATCCCCTGCCAACAGCATGGAAATGATGATGCGTCATGCTTGCAAAGTTAATTTCTCCAGTTTCTTATGTAAGGACAGATGGATCACAAAAGTTCTTTCTAAAACATGTATTAAGCAAAATAATGGACAATGGGGTTTCAGCTGGCTTCTTTAAAAAATAGTTCACATTTTTAGAATTAAAAATGTTCTGCAAAACAGTACAGTGTTGATTTAACAGGTAACATCCTCTCTCTCACTTGTGAAAAAAGTACGTAATTTTATGAACCCCAAAACAATCTACTGGTAGGATTCCACAACCTTCTTTTTTCCATCTGGCTCAAGTAAATGCCATGAAGGTGATCTAGCAAGACCAATATGTACATATAAAAAGTCAACAAGTCACACAAGACCTGAGCTTTCACATAACACAATAAGCCTTCTGTCTAAAACAAGACGAAAGGAACAAAGTAAAAATGCATTATTTTATCCAATCCTCAATAGTTTTATCCTGAATACTACTCAAAATGCTGTAACATGCACAGGTAAAACATGACTTGAAAACAGCTTTGAAACAATAAATAATTTTAGGACAAATCAAAGCAGCTCACTGAATCAATTATCGGTTTCTCAATGCATTCATGCACTATACAGGTTGGTTGGTTACTTTTAAGGTTAACCTCCCCCTCAATTACTTAAAGAGTTAGTTTGCTTTTTCCGTTAGCTATTTTAGACAACACTAAAAGTTCCTAAATACAAAGCTACTAAGTTTGCGTATTAATGTAATTCTTTTCCTTCATAAATGATCAGCAATTGGACAGTAATTTTACCTCCTACCTCTTGTTAATTAGCAAGGGGTTCAAGAGGCCCCAATAGGTTAAAAACACTCCCAGAAGAAAAGAAACTAAAAATACTGCCTCACTACCAAACTAAATGCTTTTTTAACTAGATCACTTGCCAGTTAAAATATACTCTTTATACAAGGCTTTTGATGAGGTGTCTCTCACCCATCATCAAAAAATGCAATTTAAATAAATCACATAACTGACAACCCAACACCTTTGATAACACTACTTACCAAAAAAAAAAAAAAAAAAAAAAAAAACTAAACTCAGGGAGAGTTCTCTCAAAGCTATGCTTTTCCACCCGAATGAAGGTGGCACCTCAGACACTGGGGCGTCTGGCTGTTCTGACTTTGGCCCACCTTGGAAACCACACTGTCTATATGTACATGACCTACAACATAGGATGTTCAGGAATGGCCTAGCATGATACAGAGGTTATCAGGAAAGAAACACACACAAGAAAGTGGAAGGATTTCTCACCATCGCACTTACCTGCTGCATGCACAAAGTATGCCAAATATAAATCGAGTTCCTTAACAGAAACCCCTATGTGATGGGGCTGGACACAGAGGCCTGGATTAGAGCACTGTGGGGACTTTACAAGGCGCTCACCATCAGTACTTTCGAGCGGAATACCTTTAAATAAAATCACCATAACCAGGTCCAACCTCCAGACTTTATCTGCCTGGCGGAGGCAGTCAATTCTTCGCATCTTGCCTTTCTGGTCTGGGTTGGAAAGGACACAACATGGAGGCTTTTTCCCTGTAACTGTAAGCACAAAATCCTCTCGGTACTCGGGTCGGATATCTTTCCGTAACTTGGCCAGAAGTCGAGATGCCCACTTCTGCTTGACCTCTGGTTTTTCACTTAGTAACTCATCCTTCACGGCTCTCTCTTCTTCCTTTGACATACGTTTTTCATGTTTTTTGAAGTATTTTCGTTTTCGGGCCTGCAGGTTGAACCATGTGTAAGCGAAGGCTCGGACGTGGGGCAGAAGTGCTTCGATGAAAGGATGAAATTCATCCTAGGGAAATGAATAAAAACAAAAATATGACTAGGCTGAAAACAAAAGGAAATAACTTTTCTTTTCAGATGGTCACCTTAAAAAAAAAATACAGCCTTATTTCACTTGAAATTTGAATCAAGGATTACATTACCAAAATCATACACAGGATCCCTATGGGAAGTCTGAGAGGGGAAAAAAAGAAAACCACCACTATCATTTCTCACAATCTCAAAGAAGCAAACTGCTAAAAAATTTTGTAAATGTTTTGGTATGTTCACCAAAACGTCCCAGGTTCTATGGTCAAGCCTCAGTCCCCAATCCTTTAGTTTGTAAGTGAAGTTCATTGACATGCTTATAACAATATATAATCTTAACCCTATTTCAAGGAAGGCATATCTAATTTTGCTCCAGCCTTGACCTCACTACTTGTAGTAGAGCCAGGCTCAGCCGCCAGATTGGCAAATCCTAAACATTTAGATGCCAGTCAATGTTTATGGAAGTCTAGGAGCAAAAATCATCTCTGCGATCAATGAAAATATAAACTTTCCCTCTGAAAACACTGCATGTAGACTCTGATCTATTTCTTAGTGGGTTTGGTAACACCTTAATTCCTTTTTTAAGTATTACAGTTGCACATACTTTTTTTTTTTAGTCAAAAACTTAGAAAAATGTGGCAGGGGCCACATAAAAAAGAAGAGATAAATCTGATATTCATCAGACTAAAATAAAAGATCTATGTCCAAGACATCATTGCTGATATTATGGGAATGAAACAAAAAGGAGAGGGGAGGGAAGGAAAAAAACAAAACAAAGAAAAGAGTACATGCCAGATAGTAAACAGAATGCGTCATTGTGACAACAGTGTTGCAACTAAATATATTTAATTTACTGATATGATTGTGAAATGCCTTCAGTAATGATCATCCCTAAAAAACAGAATTATTTAATTTTTGAAAATAATATTTCAGGCTTTTTCTCATCGGAAACAGAACCTGTTATATTCAATGTTTACGAGACCACGAAAACCCTCATGGCTGCCTCTTAAAATTCAAGTAGTTTGAAAATAAAATTGAATTTAAAATATTTAAATTTTTCTTACTGCTTTACTGAATTTTTTTCTTTTATTTGACATTTTCTTAGTAAATATAAAAATAAAATTAAACAAAAATTAAACAGTAACCTCCACAAAGCTATCTGAGTACATCTAACTTTTGATTAACCAACCCACACCAATCTTACATAACTTCTCTCCGCTATACAACCCATCATAGATAAATTATTTACTTCAAATAAATGACGATAAGAAAATCTAAGAGATATTTGATGACTTTTTTAAAAGGGTATAGGACAGACAAATATAAAATGCATTCTTTTTCAGTTTGTAATATCCATCTAAATATATACTTTGGAGACAAAAGTAACTGCAGGTCCAAAATATTATTACTAATAAAACAATTATTAAGTTTTTAAATGTTCAAATGCAAACTGAGTGGTTAAAATTGGTAAAATATTTTAACAATGAAGTCTGTTTGAAATACTGCAATTTATAATCAATCATCTAAACAATACATATGACTGGCTGGCGTTTTAAAAGTTAGTATATATTAATATAATGCATAATAAATCATTTCAATAACTGACAATTATTTTTTTCCTCTCCGAACAAATTTCAGGCTTTGTACTTCAAGTTTAGCTTTGAAAACTGCTCTTTTTCAATAAAAGAATCCAAAAGAGAAGTCAGCTTTTATAACATGTAAGCACTCTTTAAGTGAAGGGGGAACAGAGGAAAATACAAGAATTATATTATTCTTTACCAAAAACCATTAGCATTTTAAAATTTCTGATGTTTGAGAATCTTTCTTATTGCCATGCTATAGAAGAGAGAAATGGGGGTGGGGGGGGCATTTTTCAAGTCACAGTTTATCTAATAAGGTACACGCCAAACCGCAAAGCATTTAAACATTACTAAATTCTGAGCTCATCCTTGAAATATTCTAAAATACATAAATTTGGGGTTTGAAACAGTCCTTCACATTGACTAATTTTCTTATATACACAGGACATGCTAGGGACCAAGGCTGTATGGTATTATGCAAAGAACTCCTGGAGTCAACCTTAACTTCAAAGTGAGCTTTCACCAAAAGGAGGATTTCATTTTAAAGTCTCAGCCTCATTTTATAATGGAAAGGATAACTTAGCTCCAAACAATTAGTATTTACGTTAAAATGTTATCTTATTAAAAAGCTTTATTAATAATAAACATTTTAAATAAACATTCTAATATGGCATTTAAGTGCTCGAAGATACTCCCAATATGCTTCTCAGAGAACTGCGAACTGCATTCATTCATGTTCAAAAGGATTTTGTTTACCTGCCAACCAAATGCTCATATATCTCATAGAAATCCTTAAATGCGGCCAACTATGTCAACTAATCATTAAGAATAATCTAAGTCCCTAATTTTGCATCAAAAGTATTTACAACTTATGACTCCTCAAAGGTTTCAAGAATGTGCAATAAAAGTGCACAATATTTTCTATATATTTGCTTACACGCACAGTTAAAACGCTAGCTGTCTTTCTCAATTCACTATTAGAAATATTCCAGTACATCAAAACTAAAGAATATCATTAACTTGTAGAAATGTCCAGGCATAACATACAGTAGTTTAAAAAAACAACAGTATATCTTTACAAATCTTGTTGTTGCACATATAGCCATAAGCTATATAGTATTTCAAATTATTCAAGAGAAAACAAAGAATATTTTACAAATGTACTCCATGAGAAAGTTATAGGCCACCAATAAAAACAAACCTGAAAACCTGTTTCAAAAGTGTATGACTTTGAATCAGCACCTTAAACGATGATCTGTTTGTAAGTAAGCCAAGTTTAAGAACCACTGAATGCTGATATTTCTGGAACTACTCTAACGTTCACCTATAAATTTCTACTATGTTATCATTCTGTGGCCAGGTACATAATTTGGTTACAATATTCCTATATGGATTAAAATAAGATGTCTGGCATTTTCCTGATTAAGTTTTTTAAAATTGCATACATGTATATAGAGTTTATTCTTTCATTTAGAGTACTTTTATCACTGTGCTTACTGGACTTTCTTTAATGACCAATAAACTACCTAAGTTTTTCTTTTAAAAACTGGTTCTAAAGCTCCATAAATATTCCAGCAAGTTAAATAAATTGCAAATCAATTTTTAAAAGAAGAACTCATAAAATATATGGCCTTCATTCACTATTTAGTGTACATTTTCTTCGCAAACTGTTACACTAAGTAAGCGTGTCTTAGTGGTGTTTCCAGAAGAAGGCCTAGTGACTGTATCAATTGCACTGCCAAATATGTTTACAAAAAAATAACTTTCTTAATATGATAATAACTCAAGGACCAAGAGAATACAACTTTGTTAAATACCTGACTATGCCCTGGGCCTGCATGGATACACAGGTATCCTCCTATATGCAACATCCCAAAATATAAATTTATCTTTGAGAGCTCACTTGAGAAGATGCTACTGCATCCTATTATGGCAGCACACTGGTATTATCTACAAGTTCTATGTGCTGCAAACTTTTGCCAGCTAGAATTTCAGCTAGAATGCTAGAATCTCAGCATTTTCACTGAAGTCGTAACTCATTCAAATTATCTTAACACTTTGCAACTTATCCATATGCAATTGTGAACCTTGCCAGAAGTGGTTGGAAAAGTTTCATTCCATACTTCCACAACTTACTAAAATAGGAACTTTGGAAGTTTGTTAGGGAAAAATAAAAACTTTTACAATAACTAAAAGCAACTGCTATCCATTATTAATGCTAGGCCTAAATCCCAAACAGACCATTTCAACATAAAAGATGCGTTTAAGAGTCTTCTGAGATCAAATAGCCGGTATTTTTACTGTTAGATATTGCAATAAGAAAAGGATGTCATGTGGGAAATAAATCCAGAATCTAGAGAGGAGAGAAAAAACTATTGATACTTTTTAGCCTTCCAGAAAGTATTCCGGTTAAACCGTTATCTCGTGCTAAATGAAGGCAAGAAGTGGTAGCAGGTTTTTTAAGGGAGTGGTGAATAAACATTTTATATGAAGCATAAAACTTCAGGTAGGTGATTAATGGTCAGATCGCAATGTACCAAAACAGTATGAAGGTTCACACTTCTTTTTTCTTTTTCTTTTTCTTTTTTCTTTTTTTTTTTTTTTGTAGCGCAAAATCACTTTGACTTCAAGCCTTTTAGTCAAAGAAAATAAATAATATATTCAAAAGGGACCAGATTTGGAGCCGTGAAGTAGCAATATTTTGCCTGGGGGTGGTGCAGACAAGAGAGGGATGAAAAGGGAGGGCATGGAAAGGAGGGGCGCTGGGGCGAGGGAGACCCACGCTCCGAGTTGAGTCGGAGGAAAAGTTGCCCCCGTCCTGCGTGTGAAGCGGCCCGAGTCGCTCAGCGGCGGTGGCGGTGAAGGGAGGCAGCGCCGGGGGGAGCCGCGTCGGGCTCCGGGCCGCCGCTTGGGCTTGCGGCCCGGAGCCCAACTCCGCCCGGCGCTCCCCGGCCCGCGGCGGCCCGCGGCCTCCGCCGCTCTGCGCAGCGTGGGCTCGTCCCGGCACCGAAACTTTCACTCAGGAAAGCCAGCGGGCGACGAGCGGCAAGGACGCAGGCTCCACCCGGCCGGCGCGGGGGACGCGCGTCCACGCAGCCCCGCTCTGCCGAGCCCAGGGGCCGGCTCGTCGCCGCCTGCCCGCGTCGGAGGGGCGCTGTCCCGACCGGGGCCGGGAACGCCGGCCCGCGTCCCTCCCGCGAACCGGACCCCAAAGGCTGACAAACAATAAACAGAAGTAAGAGTTTGGGGCGGTTGCTGCGATGCGGGCTCCAGGAGCGGGCCGTGGGCGCGGGGACCCGAGTTCTCCCGCACCCGGGGGTGCCAGGGGCCCCGAGCGTGCGGGTTGTGCGGTGGGCGCCGTCGGCGGCCCCCTCCCCGGGCGCCGCGGAACTACAGGAGCCGGCCTCCGGGCTGCAGAAACGCTGAGTCCAGATTTCAGCGTGTCATGGGCTGCAACCCGCCGAAACACGTGCGGGGCGCCCGAAAACAGCGGCGTTCCGCAGTCCATCGCCCCGATATTAATTAACGCATTAATAAGAGGGCGCCATTAGCCATGTGCCCACACAAATGGCCGTGCAAGAGGAATGCACCCGCATGGAAACAAAGTTACTTTCTTAAAGCTGTATTTCTCCCCTCTCTACACACGAGCACACGCGCGCGCACACACACACACACACACACACACACACACAGAGAAACACGCGCAGACACAGGCACACACCAAGGCACATGCCCCGGGCCCAGCCGGCGCGACGGTCCCCAGCACCCCCTGCCCAGCCCCTGGTCGGTCCCCGCCACTCCGGCCCCCCCACCCCCTCGGCATCCAAACAGCTGCTTACCTGGGTGAGACAGAGCGGAGAATACATAACTGCCAGGCGATGGGGTGTGCGTGTGCGTCTGGGTGTGCGGTTTGGAGGTGTGCGTGAGTGCGGGTGAGAGAGGAGAAAGAGGGAGAGAAGGAGGAGAGAGAGAGAAGGGGGGGAGAAAAAAAATCAAGCCTGCTTCTTGCGTTCACATTTCCAACTCGGCTCAACTGCAGCCAGCCAGCGCTATTGCCGCTCCATGAGCTGAACTTTAACCCCGCCTAGAGTTTCCCTACACTCCACTATACATGTCTACTGTACGCGGGCGTTAAAGGCATAGCGCACCCTTTCCCGCTCCCTGGCTCGCTGGCTCTCTCGTCCCTCTGCACCCCCCCACCCCACCCCCTCGTCCCCGCTCAGCGCATTACTGGGTAACGCAGTGAGGAGCAGTTACAGTCTGTACTCCCGGGCAGCTATAGGCTGCCACAGGATGTGCTTAAGCAAACAAAACTACTTTTCCTCATCCCCATCCCCCAATCCCCGCCGCAGACCTTCGCGGACCTCAGGGGAGGACTTGGGCAACTTTGCCAGGTGGCCCGGCACCCCCGAGTTCGCGGTGTGGGCACTGGGAGAACCCGAGACAAGGCCCTGGGGCCAATTTGCATGTATGCAAATTTTTTTAATCGGACCTCCTAGGTAACTTTTTTCCCCTCTGAAATGCGGTACGGCTCAAAAGCATTGTAATCTCTTCAACCAAGCTTTCTGTGGGAATAGATCGTCGGCAGAGGTAATTAATGCACAAAATCCTGCAAACTTCGTGTAGCTCCAGTCCGATGGTATTCAAGAGCGGGGGTGGCGGAGAAATTTTTCACACAGAAGATTCACCGGATTTGGGGGGTGGGGGTGGGGGGTTGTCTGGAGAAAGGGAGGCGGAGATTAACGAGCGTTCTCCCTCCCAGGACTGTGAAACTAGTGGGTCTGAACACAAGACGCCATAGAAAAAGTTCTATCACGTTCAGAAACAACAGTCGTTTAGCTGTGACATCTTTTTCTTTTCAGGAGAAAAAAAAAATTGTAAAAGGGATGTCCCCTTAGGGAAGGGAGATATTCTGGTCCCCAAAGCGTGCCCAGAAGTGGACACAGGCTATTATTACCGTCCCTGTGCCTGGGACACCTCTGGAAGGGTGCCTTTTAAGAATCCCCTTTTTTTCTCTCCCCCAGGTAATAGTTCTTAAAATGGAAAAGAGCTTCCTGCAATTATTTTAGGTTTGCTAAAGTATTGTTTTGGCAGAAAGGGGGGGGTGGCTTTTAGGGTTTGGCAAGTTGCCAATAAGCCTGCTTTTCCAGTTTTTTTTTAACCTCATATTTTCTCTCTAGGCTCTCCTCCCTACTGGAAAAGGGGGGGGGGGAAGAAAAGTATACCTCCTTCATCCAAATCTCCAAACCCCCATCCCATCTCTTCCTCCTCATCTCCCTCACTCCAGTTTGCAGCCTGCTACCTTCGCGAATCCTTCTCAAAATTCCAAAAGGAAAGACACAGACTGGGGAATCTACACCTTTGTATCTGTTACATAGCTTAGACAGCCTCTGAAAAGAGGAAATTACTGTAAGAATGCCCACTCTGCAGGTGAGGGTCAGGTGAGGTGTTAAGGCCACTCTCATTCAGGCTCCCCCTCCACCTTGTTTAAGTAAGGGGTAACAAAAATACCTCTACTGGGGAAAGTAAAGTCTTCTGAAATATTCCGCATCTGTCTAAAGTTATTGTATGCTTGTTCTCCAGCTACTTTATTGCTAAAATAATTCCTGAATGCTCAAGAGACCATTTTCATACATCCTGATCCTAAATATCCTTGGACATCTCTCAGACTATTTATTAAGGGGCGAGGAGAAATGATGACATAAACCTTTAATGAGAGAGCCCCAATTTTCCAAATTAAACAACGGCGTTTCCTTGGTTCTTCTTGGATTTCAGTAGGGGGAAAATGTCCTAAAAGCTAAGCCGAGTTACAGAGACAACTTCCTGGCCACGAAAACATTTGCTGGGATCTATAACTTCAACGCGCTCCAAGTTTCCTCGATAGAAATTTCTGGCTGACGGTCCCAACATGTAACTGAGGCACAGGGAGAAGTTATTGTTCAAGTGTGTGCTCTTGGGAAGCTGTCTTCAAGAGCAGTTTAAAATCTTTCTTTTGGTGTATTAAAAGATAGACTTTACATCTGCTTCTTTCAAAAACAGCAAAGATTCTTACTTTTAACTGAATCTCAAGAAAAAGATTTTTAAAAAGAAAAAAACAGGACTGGCACGTCGCCCTGCTTGAAAAAAAATGGAGAAAAGTAATTTAATGCTGATATTCCTACTTTAAAACTTCTTTTGTTGCAGCAGTGGATGTGCCCGCGATTTCCAGCTTTCTGCGGTTAGCAATATTATCTTAAGTAACTTTTGGCGCCTTTCGTAAGACTTTTGGATATGGGACGATTGTTTGCGCCCTCTAGGCAAGGGCTGGATCCAAGTTCAGCACCAAAGCCCTTCACATCCGCTCCTGCTTTCTCTCCTATCTCCGCCAGCTCCCGCTCCCTCCCTGGCGGGAGGAGGTGGGGGAAGAGGCGGGGGAAACACTACAAAGCACAGTTCCAACTACAGCCTTTGGAAACAGGACTGAGAAAAATACAGTAGAAGAGTTACAGTTACAGAAAGGCTTCTGGTAACTTTCTCTCCAACAGGCATAAATTTAAACACACACAAAGAAACAGATGTTCCTCAAAGGGCAGTCTGGGGGTAAAAAACATTTCCAACTCTCTCCCCTCTTCCCAAGTTGCAAAAGTAAATCCTTGTCCAGAGTTCACAAAGATCCTAAGGGGGAGGGGGGGGGAGGAAGAGAGAGAGAGAGAGAGAGAGAGAGAGAGAGACAGACAGACAGACAGACAGACAGACAGACAGACAGACAGACAGGGAGGAAAGAAGAGATAGCGAGAACAGTGTAGGCAACACAGGTGAAGTACAAAAACTAGTTTACTACAATCATATAAATGACCCATTGTTAGGAAGGATAAGCCCCTTATTGGAAATAACCGCTCCAATCATTTATTTTGTAAGTGCTGGGAGGCTGCCTTGAAATGGGATTGTCTCTGCGCAAAGGAGGCTCCTGTCATGCTCTCAGCTATCCATATTCTTCCTGGCACAGAGCCCAGCCTTGCATTTACTGTGTTTTATTTGCAGAAATGTTACCTTGCCAGTTTTAGTGAAATCCTCTTAGATATATAAATTACGTCAATAAGGTTTCACTTATATGTACATCTCAAATACCCCTCATTTTAGAGGTTACTTAATAGGAAGTTCTTATTAATATGATTTAGATTTTAATGCCCAAAGCAGTAAAGATAAAATTGGGGTTCGTAAGTGACAACGCCATTAACCGTAGTTCTTACCAAGACTACCTTTATCACTAGCATTTTCCAACATTTTTCTTCTCTCGTTTTTTTGACCTGCTGGTCACTTGTGTGCAGATTTTTCTTATATGCTTATATTCCTAAATTGAATCATATTGCTGAACTGAGCATCCAAGTGGATTCTTACATCAAATTTCCAAACCAGATTTGATTAGAAGGCCTAAAGCCTTGGGAAAATAGTTCGATGGGAATTTAATACAAAGATGGGAAAGAGCCCATATTATTTTCCATTCACTTCCCAACAGAATTAGGTGTCTACACTGCTTAGAGGGAAGGAAGAGATGGGTATATTTTACTCAAAGGCTGCCAGTTACTGTCTCCAAGACAAGCTTCTGCAGTTGGTTTCCACTGGATTGGTGTCAAAGACTTGTCCTAGAGGCCAGACTCCAGCTAAGAGTTAGCCAGTCAGCAATCCCCCACACATACCCTCCACAGGGGTTGTTGTGGTAACAAGAAGAAATGTGAGTTTGGCCAGTCTTAATACCCTAGTTGCTACCGACTATATATTAAACAGCAGAATTCAAAAAAAGTAAAGAAAAAACACTCTCTTTCTCCCCTTCTTCCTTTTAAATGTAAAAAACAGCTGTCAGTCCACCTGTGAAACATTTCTTTCCCTTAAAACTGTTGTTGAGAGTTCAAGACTGGAGGCTTGCCTATTCTTCCAAAGTGCCCAAAAAGCCAATGCTTCTAAGATCATCAGAGAGAGAAGTTTTGTAATGCTGAGTATGCAATGTATTACTTCCCAAAGCTTACTACAGTCCCATAGTTCAGGGAAGTTTTTAAGTCATACATTTTTAAAAGTTGAACCTCACCTTCTACAACAGTTAACTTCTCTGAATTTAAAAATAATAATGCAAAGTTAAATATTTCTCCAGCAGAATTTTTCTAACTCTTTCCAAAAAGGCAGTGAAGAAGGCATAAGATTCATACAAAAATCCCCTAATCAGTTTTTTTTTTTCTTAAACTCGAAAACTCTTTCCTATTGTGCTTGCTAAATCCGGAAGAGCTTGTAGCTTTGACAGCTTGAACCACACCATCCCCTTCAGAGCCGCAGAGAACTTCAGATCTTCTCTGCCCCGCCCCCTCTGGCTATTGCGAACCACTGTACACCCAAGCTTCCTCATGATTGGATATAGCTTTTGTCAATCTCCCATTTTGTCCCATTGATTAGACGATCGAATCGTCAATTATTCTCCGGGTCCAGACATTTCTTTTCGGGCTAGGTTGGCTGCTGAGGCCAGACGTCTTTTTACAGAACAGAGCACGTAGAGGATTTTCCCCCCCTTTCTGGAACCGAGCAAGCGCTAGGACGAAAAAAAATCTGTCAAGCTCAGCAATTTTTTTCAAATCTCGGGAAAAAAAAAAAAGGAAACCCAGTCTCTGATGCACACAGCAAAAAAAAAACCAAAAAAAAAACCATCCACAAAGCTACATCTTTAAAACAAAACCATTACAATAGACATTTACCCAGCAATCACTTAAATGCATATGCAAGCTACAGAAATTTTTAAATCTTAGCCATTAAACAAAATCATTCTACCATTATTGTTGTTTATAAGACGCATATCGTATAAACGCAAAATAGAAAGTTTAAGACGTACCACGTACCATTGCAACGTAAAAAGAGTACGTGAGAAACTTTAAAATGTTCAGACGAATTGCTTCATTTGTTGTCCCCTTTTTTTGGCATTAAAAAAAATCTAAATAAACTTGGAACCGTTGAAAACCCGGAAGAGATTTTTTTTTAAAGCTGTTGGCCAATTGCAGGCTTCTTAGAGAATTTTTTTTTACTCCAAATCAGAAGGCTTTTGCAATTGCAATGCGCGCTCTCTGCCTCTCACTGTCTCTCTCTCCTCTTTTGAAAGCAGTCCAACCCCGGCTGGCTGGTTCTCAGATTCTTTTCTGGTTTTGCCGTGTGTGCTTTGGATTGTACGAGACTTTGAAGAAGTTGCAATCGATTCACACTCCCTCTCTCCTCTCCCTATCCCCTTGTTTATTTCCGCAATCGCTGCAATTTGCATAGTAACCACGCACAAGACGCCGGCGGCAGCCTGCGGAGGGGGCCAGGAGGGGGCAGGGAAAAGGCCTTGCCCCCTTCTCCCCTCCTCCCATCTCTCTCCCCGCCAGTCTCCTCCTCCCACGGCGCGTGGCCAATAGGAGTCCCGGCATTCAGCGCAAGCTCCGGTCGGGACACTGTTCGGAAGAAAAGCCCCAGTGTTACTAGGCCCGGGTCGCAGGATCGTGTTTTTGGCGCAGAAGTTCCTCTGTTTGGGGACCTTGCAGCCGGTGCTAGGGAGATGGGAGGATATAGTACCTTTGCCTGGGGTTGTGCAGGTTTTGCACGTTTTAATGAAATCTGTACACCTGCTTTCTCGGTTTCTTTTTCCATAGCCTCTCGTGAGTTATTAGGCTAGTTCATGATGGTTAGCGAGAGATTTAACCTTTATTTGCACCGGTGTAGACCAAGAGTTAAAGATCCTCGTTGGTGCATTAAATCAAGAGAGTGCAAAATGTCACAGAGAACTTACAGTGAAATAAAGCTGCTACTCCAGGTTCATGGAGGAAAAGACATTGGCTCTGGTCTCTGCAGATGACTGAACATAAAATTGTTAGGTGGGCTCCCTCAAGGATAAAGCTGTTCCTTTAAAGCAGGAGACGCAGTGAAATTCTAATTTAATTGCCATACATCTCATTTGTCAATATCCTTACAAAACCTGGGTTCCACAAAGTTTAATGCACCCCTCCACCTCCCAATCCTAAGAGAAGGGCTCTAAGATTTAAAAGGTTGTTGTTGTTTTTTAAGATAGTTATTGGAACATTAGGTCTTTCATCTCACTGGTTCATCTTATTTCATTAACCCAGGCGCTATAAGACTGTGTGATCTGGAGATTTCAATGATAACCTTTTACGAGTTTGTTTTAAACAACAAACTAGTTATTGGGGCGGGAGAGGTGGGGGTGAACAACTCTAAACGGAGGGAGTGTGCCTTTAAATGGAAAGCATCACAACCAGGCTATTGCGTTTTTGTTTTTTTTTAATGTGTTTGCTTTGCGTCAGTTAAGTAGCTTAGGACGTTTTGCTGAATAACTGAGTTACAGGAAAATGTGTGCTTAGCTCACTTGCTAAAAATTATCCAATAAGAAGTCAAGAGGAATAGGAAGCAACCTGGCAGCTGTCTGATTTGCTCTACCGTCCTTGGTGAAGGTACCTAATTAATTAATAACAGGACCTTGCACAGTTAAATTAGAGGTTAGAGAAACCTATTTTATTTTGAACCACATTTTTAGCTTTAGGCTTGCATTTTACAACTAGCTAACTGATGCAGCATTACTGGGAGGTACAGTCCTGTGGCTGCCCTGGGTGTTAGACAAGCTTTGCTGGACTGCCCATTTATAGATTCAGGTATTGTCTTGTTCTAGAAAGGCTGTGGCATTTAATCCTGGCCTCCACTGAGCATCCATTTCCACTTGGCATACTGTTTTCACCTTAGAAACACACTTGATGGAATGTGGTAGCTTAAGAAAAAAAGAAAAAAAAATTTTTTTAAGTAACCAAAAAAGTTCTAGCCCTAGTTCAGCTGGAGATAGGCTGTGTGACCTTGCGATGATTACATAACACCTGTAAAAGAGGAGATCAACTTATTATGAGACTGGAAGACTTTTTTGTCAAGAGCTAAGAGGCTTTGAAATAAATACACAAGAGGTATCAACTTGCATTGCATTGCTCTGTAGATGCCATGGTCTCAATAATCCCCAATGCTAAGCAAGCCAGACCTTGTCAGTAGGTGGTAACACTGATTTTTGTCTGCATTGTCTGTAGTTCATTTACTGAGTTTAAAGTGGTAGGTTAGCACCATTTCCAAAGTGACCTTTTCTATCTCCATCCTGTCAACAACAAAACAGCGTAACCTTTGGAGTCCAATATAGATGTTAATATTGGGTCTATTATGTAACTCCAAGCAAATTATTTAACCTCTGTAAGCTTTAGATTCCTCATCTAGAAAATGAGAGATAATCAGATAACACATGTAAATTATCTAGTATATTATGTGTGTTCAGTATATGGTAGCTATAATAATATTATTACTGTTTAATATGTACCATGTTGTAGTCACATTGAATGTGCTAAGAGCTAGGGATACAGAAAATAAGACATTACCCCTGACTCCAAGAAGCTTTCAGTCCAATGGGGGAGACAAGACACAAAGGTAAATAATAATGTAATATGATAAGTACTATTGCCAACTTAGATATACATAAAGGGCCATAGGAATACAGAAGATAGAATGACTTATTTTGCCTGGTTGTACAGATAGATTCATAGAAGGCTAAAAAAGAGAAAATGACATTTGTATTGGGCCAGCAGTATGCATTTGTCAGGTGGACAAGGGAGAGGCAGAGCATTCCTGCCCAGAAAAGCGCGGTGATGTAATTGTATGCAGTGGACAAGAGAATGGGGACATATTCGGTTGTGGCTAGTTGCTCTAGCTAGTATTAGCTTGTATTACAGTAACTAGAGATGAAGTTTAAAAGGTGGGCTGAGACAAGATGGTGGAGAGCCCTTGTGAGCCATTTAAAGTGTCACTTGAGGGACTGGGGATACATCAAACATATTTAACCTAAAGATATACAAAGTAAGGTTTGCAAATTAGAAAGATAACTCTAGCAATTGAGGCAAAGAGACCAGTTAGAAAGAGGTGAGAGAAGATGAAGTGCTGGACAGCACAGCAGAAATGAATAAACAGGAGAAGGAAGAAAGAGTAGAGGATAGGAGAGATGTGAGGAAGCAAGGGAGACCCACCATGGACATGAGTTTCCACAGACTTGGATCAACAGGGACAATTTAGGAGGGCAATTTGTCCAGACTTTCCTTAAAGTCCAAATACCCATAAGATGCATTATAAGTCCTGTTAGTGCAAGAGGCTCTCCATATCCTACAAATTGCCTTCTATCCCCTTAAGCCTACTAATATTCAATAATTTAAAAATAATACCAGTAGCAATAGCAATAACTCACATGGATTGAGTCTTTACTCTATATGGGCTCTCTGCCCCCATGAATTTGCATTCCAGTAACTTCAGCCCCACCCACTGTGCCACTGAAAATTAGGTACACATAGGGTGACTTTGGGTTGCTAACCCCATTGAGAGCCTCATGTTTCCATATAGGCTGGACTTATGCCTTGAAAGCAGTAGGCTCTTCCAGGAATTCTGCTTCGTTGACCCAAAGAAAAAGGACATGGATTGATATGGACACGAGGATATCAGAGACTTACAGAGTTAGAATAATTCAAAATTGCAATATATTTCTAATAATTTTTTATTTTAATTTGTGAACTATGCTGCATATTGAACAAAGAGATACATTTCACATTTTCTTGATTTGCCTGGGTAAATCCTAGGTTATCCAAAGCACTGTTGTGGCTAAATAATCAACACTGGCATTTAGAGGACCAACATGGCAATACGAGATATGACAATTAAGTTCGCAAACTTGTTGCAAAGATGTTGCTAACCTTTTTTTGATATCAGAGGGATTATTCATTATGCATTTGTACCAACTGGACAAACAGTTAACCAAGTTTACTATTTGAAAGTGCTGAAAAGGCTGCATGAAAAAGTTAGACGACCTGAACTTTTCGCCAACAATTGATGGTTCTTGCATCATGACAATGCACCAGCTCACACAGCACTGTCTGTGAGGGAGTTTTTAGTCAGTAAACAAATAACTGGATTGGAACACCCTCCCTACTCACCTGATCTGGCCCCCAATGACTTCTTTCTTTACCTGAAAACAAAGGAAATATCGAAAGGAAGACATTTTGATGACATGCAGGACATCAAGGGTAATACAACAACAGCTCTGAAGGCCGTTCCAGAAAAAGAGTTCCAAAATTGTTTGAAGGGCTGGCCGAGTGACTCAGTTGGTTAAGAGCTCGTTCAAGAGTGCGAGCTCTGAGCAACAGGGTTGCCGGTTCGATTCCCGGCCCAAGTTGAGCTGCCAACAGGTAGCAGGATGGCTCAGCTAAAAAAATAATAAATAAATAGATAACCAGATAAAATAAAATTGCTTTGAAGGGCACTGACATCGTTGCACAGCTTCCCAAGGGGAGTACTTTGAAGGTGTAAGTACTTTTTCTAGGATGAGCTCGCGAACTTAATTGTCCGACCTTGTATAAACGATAAACACTAGAAACAAATTTAAATTTAGGAATTGATAATCTTCCCAAATAATCAAGCTGTGGCCAGATGTTGTCCCCCCAAATGTGTTCTCCCCCTATTCTTAGATACATATGAGTAGATAAACAGTATAGTGCCTCTATTTTCCAGGCTTCCTCACAGATTGTCATGATAAGTGATTAAGTGCTCAGTAGAATGCAAGCAGAATTGTTGTACCCAACTTCCATATCACTTGCTTAAAAAAAATATTTGTTGTAAACATGTGGCCTTTCCAAAGGCTGTAATGAGGCCATGTTAGACACCCAACTTTAATTACAAGATCAGGATAATACCCTAGGAGACAAGAAAGCAGCAAGATGGGAGGAACCTGGGTTCCTGAATGACTTCATGGAGCAGAGATGCTTCTCCAGCCTTAAGCTATTGTGTTTTGAAGTCTCTGATATAGCAACTTAGCCTTTACTGTAACTAATAATCAAGATTATAAAACAATCTCATGGTATCTTTTTCTCTAGAGTTTTCTTTAGAGTATCTTTTTCTTTAGAGTTTTCTCTCAAATATCCTGAATTTCCCCAAATTAGTAAAGAATACACTTGATTTTGCTATCAGCCTCCTTTTCCAAACTCTCCTGCCTAATTTCTTCTACCCCTTCATCCCAGCCACACTAAATGAGTCACTTCTCTCTTTTCATGATTTTCAGGACACACCATATGTGTTCATCCCTCTCTTCCCTTGTTTGTGTGAATTCTTCTGCCCAAAAGTCTCTAAAGTTTTCCCCCTGTTCCACTCATTCCCCCTCCCACCCCAAAAAACCAGTTGAATGCTATTTCCCAACTCCCTTCGGCAGAAATGGTCAAACCTTCCCACATGCTCTCTAATCTTATACTTATCTCTCGGACAGCTGTCTTCACATTGTCTATCTGTTTCTTATTTGTGTGCTTGTGTACTAGACTGTGAGCTCCTTGAAAGCACAATGACTTCCTTCATTCTTATATCCCTACAAGAAAAATTCTATAGCAGATCCTCAATAAATGTTTGGCAAATTAATGTGTGACTGGAAATACAGGGTCAAGAGTGTGGCTGATGCAAGACATGGCATTATCACTAGGGGGAAATTTTAAGTACAAACAGTAGGACATTGAGTTGGCTTTACACAGGGCTTCCACACACGTTAATACCTTAACCTTTCTTCTGTGTTAGTAGGTCAGACATTGTCACTCTCACCACACAAATGAAGAAATTAAGGCCAGAAAACTGAAATATCCAAAGCTCTAGCTATGATGTCTGGCTTAGGAAAGAGTTCAGGCTTCAAATTTTTTAAGTACCATTTTAATGGTTAGCTGGCTTTAATCATAATTGAAGGTGAACACATGGACCCATCCTTTTTTAAAACTGCTTTATTGAGGTATAATTGATATACGAAGAACTGCACATATTTAATGTATACAATTTTATGAGTTTGGGCATACAGAAATACTTATGGTGCCACCACCACAATCAAAGTAATAGACATATCCAACACCTGCCAGAGTTTCCTTGTGACCACCCCTCCCCCGCCAGCTTCTTTCTGTGGTGAGAACATTTAACATGAGATCTGCCCTCTCAAAAATCTTAAAGGGCACAATTCTGTATGATAAGTCCAGGCACTATGTTGTACAGCAGATCTCTAGGATGTATTCACCTGGCATAGCTGAAACTTTACACACTATTGAATAACAACTCCTCATTTCCCCCACCCCCAGACCCATCCTTCTTCTCTTGGACACACCACAATAAACTGCAGAAGTTCCTGAAGACCAAAGATGATGTCACCCAAACGAGCTGCTAGGATGACCAGAAAGAGGAAATCTGCATCTTGAATAAAGCAAAAGTAGCAAAGTATGAGTTTACAAGTCACAGAAGGAGAGCTGAAAGGGAGCTCAGGAGTCTTCAGTCGCCATCCTTTACAGATGATAAAACTGAAGCTAGCCAAGTGAAGTAGCCAGCTCATGGCCACACAGCTGGTTAAGAATTAATCCCCAGTTCCAATGCCAGGTTCATTACATCATGCAAAGAGTATTTTGCAGGAATGGGAAAGGAGTGAATAACTATCTGTGGTATCAAAGTTGAAAAGAGGCCTGAGAGAGTGAAGAAATACTGTTAATGAATCTAATCCAAGAAAGAAAATAGTCAATTACCTAAACCTAAGGAATGGCTATAACATCTAGGCTGATACCTGAAAGATTTACCCAAATGTGCTCAGACAGTTAAAGGATAATTTTCAGGAAAAATAAACGAGGGGTGGGGGGGGGGCTGAGAGCAACAGTCTAGAATTGTGACTTGGTGTTAACAGCTGTGAGCTGATCTGGTTCTCTGTTCCCTGCTCTTTGTGATCTTGGGCAGTTCAATCTCTCCCTCTCTCTTCCTTCTCTGTGAAATGTAAATATCATCAGTCCTGCTTACTTCTTGAGGTTTTGTGAGGATTCAATGAAATCATGAATGTGAAACTGTTCAAAAATTTAGGTTTCTATTCTGTGAAGGCCTATACTACCAACTATTACTTATAATAAAGCACAGAATAGAGTGTGGATATTTAGTTAATCATATTTATCCTGCCTCTATTCAAAAAGGTTTTGGAGTAGAGATGTGTATGTGTACTATCAATCTATCTACCTAATCTATCTATCAACAGAAGACACTATTAAGATAGAAATAAGGTAGAATCAAGGCCAAGATTGGTATCCAAAATACATGCAGTAATATCCTAGGTATTTTCTACGGTTGACTTATAATTTTGACTTTGAGTTTCATAGCAATCAATTTTTAAAAGAAAAGGTAAAACCTTATGAAATATACAATATTCATATGATTATAAAATTCAAATTCAAGAAGACTTGTTCAAAAGCAACACCGACATTATGAGGTCTCAAACCTCCCACCACCGCCATCAACACCACTGCCTCACATCCACACACATCAGGGTTGTCCTGAAGAGGACAATCTTCACTAAGCCCCTCCCATGTACTCAATCCCTGGATGAGATTCTAGCCACCATAAGGACCGAGGGAAGGGGAAGGGTGGCATTTTACAAAATGACTACGTTAGCAACTCCTCAACTATACCTTGAGTGCCCTAAGCTAGTGATACTAGTATTCCCAATACTGCTGCATTAGAAAGTACCTATCTTGACGTCAATGTATACAGGTACAGAAAATCAGCAACAAAGAGAAAACCAGTTGAGGTTGACACCTCGGATCCTGGGGTTTTTCACACTCACTCTGAGATCACAGTCTACCACCCAACAAAATAGTATGACAAGAAAGGAAATGGCAACTGGAAAACCCATTTAGCATGGACACTTTGAGTTCAGACTTTCTTTTCTAGGCCTTGTTCTTTAGCTCCTCAGCCTCTATTGACCATTCTCTTTCATAAGGTGACTCAAAATGGGGTCAGCAAAGGGAATTCTAGCAAGGAAGTTGTGGAATTGGGGTTGTTGTTGTGTTGGCTACATAAGCAGTAACAAGTGGGTGGCTTGCCTCAAAGTCCAGTGAGTAGGCTAAGAATCAGGATTATGAGTCAATCAAATATGTTATAAGAAAAGGGAAAAAAAAGACCTGTATAGGTTAGAGTAGGGAGATAGGGCAAAATCTGATACTGTACTAGTAGATCTCTTAAAGAAATGGCAATTTTTTTTATTGTGGTAAAATATACAAAACATTTATCATTTTAACCATTTAAAAATGTACAATTAAGTGACATTACATGCATTCACATTGTTGTGCAACCATAATCACAATCTACCTCCAGAACTTTTCATCACCCCAAACTGAAACTTTGTATCCATTAAATAATAACCTCCCATTCCCTTCTACCCCCAGGCCCTAGGAACCACCATTTTACTTTCTGTCTCTATGAATTTGACTACTCTAGGTACGTTATATAAGTGGAATCATTCAGTGTTTGTCTTTTTGTGAGTCGCTTATTTCACTTAGTATAATGACTTCAACATTCCTCCATGTTGTAGCATGTGTCAGAATTTCTATACTGTTTCAGGCTGAATAATATTCCATGGTATGTATACACCACATTTCGTCTATCCATTCATCCAATGATGAAAACTTGGATTGCTTCCTCCTTTTGGCTATTGTGAATAATGCTGCTATGGACATGGTGTATAAATATGTTTGAGACCCTGTTTTCAATGCTTTGGGGTATAAATTCAGAAATGGAAATACTGAATCATATGATAATTCTATATTTAATTTTTTGAGGAGCAAATAGCAATCTTAGTTTATCTTTGGAGAAAAAAATTGAATAAATTCTTTAATGACTTGTTTTACTTATAGAGTTGATTTCATGCGCATCAGGGATCTTGGATTCTAGTCCCAGTCCTATTAATTGTAGGATCTTTGAAGTCATTTGATTATCAGAAACACTGTCAGTTTCCTTATCTGAGAAATTATATCTTTGAACTAGCGGATATGCAAGTTCCTTTAAAATTCTAAAGGTCTACAATTCTGCATATTTCCTTTGGTATATGGGTTCATCCATGCATTTTGGAAATGTTTTTTGAATGCCAGATCATGTCTTTCTCAAAAATAAATAAGAGTTATCCAGGGGGGATGGGATGGGGAGGAAGAAGGCTGGGGCAGAAGTCGAAAGAAGAAATAAAATGGACTGCAAACTAGTGGGAGAGCAGGTACCAAGATGAAGCTGAAGTTATAAGTATAGGTCAGAACACTGTGGGCCTAGTGATCAACATTCAAGATTTTAGACTTTATTCTAACATTAATGAGGAGCCGTTGAAGGGCTTAAAGAAAGTGGTAACAAGATCAGTTTTTGTTTAGAAAAATCACTCTGAGCACAGTGGAGAATGGGTTGTAGAGGTTCAAAATAAGTTACCTCTCCTTTCTCTACTCCATTATCTCTTTTATTTTTTCTTTTGCTTTAAAAGTGGGAAGATTATTCAAGATGTCCCAGGGCCTAACCTGGGACAAAAGACGTTTAGATCAAATTCATTTCATCTTGGTAAATAATACTGTACTGTGCTTCTCCTTCCAATGAAAAATACTAAGCCACCATTTTCCCTAAATTGTGAAAATGACTCACTGTGGTTGGTAGGTACTGTATTAATGTTTTCAGGTCATTAGTTTGCCAATTAATATTTTAGGACTGAGACATTAGAGCAATTTTAGAAAGTTCTGATAGGAGATTATTATCCATTTATCTGCAATGTAAAAAAAATTAACTATCATATATTAATATAATGCCTTATATTTTATCAGAAAACTTAAGAAAATTCATAAAGAAATGGAGTTTTTCCTTACTTGGGATGCAAATCGTCTAGTTCTGGCTTTATATAATATTTTTTATATAAATAATGTGATATTACAAAATCAGAAAATTATGCAGTAATGTTGTTTTCCATTTTTATATACCTCATTTTCTTTGCTATGGAAGTGTTGAGTTGTACTACATCAGCAGGTTGTGTGCCTGTAAAAACAACAAATGATCTCTGAAGGCCATTATTTTTCAAGGGTGAAGAAAAAAAGTTGGTTTCTATCTTATATCACATGAATGCAGAAACAAGTTGTTTGGAAAACTATTCTGAGTTTTAATATGCAAGAATAATACCTTGGTTTATTGCAGATATTGAGGGTCATTCAATCACTAATGCTATGTTCAGTAAAATAATGCTGAAAAGAATGGCACTTACTTCAATAAATTTTGGCAGTTTGGAATAGTTTCTACTTTGTGTTTACCAAGGAAAGAAAACCAAAATGAGAGCAATGAGAACCAATTATAAAGAGTGCTTCAGTTTGGCAAAATGCTTGAAATAGCCCGTTTGTTGTAAATAGGGCCAGGCCAAGAGCTGAAAATTTAAAGTTTGTAAGGTGCTTGGTATGTTTTTGGTATATTAAAAAAAAAGAAGTACTTTTTCAAGAAAGAGCCCAAAGAATGGTGCTTCTGGTTTTAACATTATTCCTGTTAGTTTGCTAGTCTCCCCAAGAGCTATAAAGTTAACAATAAATCAAACATTTTAATTCATCGTGAGATAACATATAGAAACAGAAATTCCCCAACTGGTTTTCTGCCAAAGTATTTCTACTAGCCCTATCCGCTTCCAAAATTTATATATACTACCAAAAATTAAGAAAAAACTGAACTATCAAATAAATTAAAGTCTGGAAAATATGTACTGAATGCCACTGTTAGCCAAGCGCGACATTAGGTCTGGGGGTGCAGTACACATAAGTGATGATCTGGTCATCAAAGAGACAAGTGACTCTAGACAAGGCTGGGTTACCTTACTTGCCAGAAGGCCGGAGCAGGAAAGCCTTCTCCAAGTCAGTAAAAACATATGACACATGACATTGTCCCAAAGAACAAGGCACATCCTATATCTCATTGCTATCCCTCCAAATCCAATGTCTTATATTAGGACCATCTTTCGAAAGTTTCTATTTGAACATCAGAGTGCGGCAAATCCTACATTCTATGTGGTAGTATAATATTTTAGTAAATTCTGAAATTATGTGTATAATACTTGCTTCAAAGTGTTTTAAAAATATAGCCATTTGTGTTCAATTTAGTTTCTCAAAGTCAAAATTTGAGAAGACAATTGAATTTTATGTTACAGATAATTTTTAAGAAGACTCATTACAGTATCAATATAGGCGTTATTTAAAATACTATTTGAATCTTTTTTTTTTTTTTGGTAGTCTCACCAGGAAAGAGTTTTCCTCAGTAGATAATAACAGTGATACAGACACCTGTTATTTCCCAAGCTAAATGTTAATAGGAAAGGCATTGAAGAGCTTATAAAACTCATCCTTGCTTTTCTTCTTTTTTGTGTGTGAATTTGAATGTCAATAATGACTCAAACCCACAGCGCTCCAAGTGTCTGTATTGTTTTGACATTGTTACTTGATCACTCCAGTTGTTTCAATTTACTAAATTCTTTGCTTTAATTTTTTTTAATTTGTTGCATAATGTTATTTACTATTTATCTTAATGAATATGTTAGATAAAATAGTAGCAGACTTCCATGGACTGTAGATACAGTAACCAAATTAGCTTTGAAATGAAAAAGAACCCCTCATTTTCACAGTTTGTGATATAAAAATGTAACAACAATCCTAAATTGGAAACGAAAAACCACTTTACTGATAGAACAATTCCAATATCAGGAAATCTGAAGTTTTTTACTATCCTATTTTATATTGCTTAAAAAATTATTAATTCACTCAGAAAACACCTTAATTGATGTTTATAGAATTTAGATACTTTCGTTCAATTTAGTTGTAAAGCAGCAACACATTAAGAATTTTACTAAACTTTTCTTATAAGAAAGATTTGTGATTTTTTTCCCCTTAAAAAACTTTGATACCCTCCAAAATAGCAGTGATAAAATGCTAACTATCCTGCCGGAATAGGGTCTCTATAAATGGCAAATCATGGTTGTACAGAAGCTATCACAAAAAGTATTAATTCAGATAAACCTTAAGGGAGCATTTCCCAAGTTTAGAACCCTGTCTAATGTCCAACAAAGACTTCTTTATTTGCTAGTTTTTATATATTCATATGTAAATTAATACATTTTGGTATATCATGTTTATAGTTATAAATTCAATTCATGCCCAACCCTGGGCCCTGGAATCTGGGTCTTTAAGAAAAAAGGACAGTGGGGGTGTTGCTGCCTGGGAGAGTATAGGCTACCCCGGAGTTGGTAGGCCGCTTTTCTGTGGACCTAGATGTTAACCTACTTTCAATTGTCTCTATTCTAATGACTAAATTAAAATATCCACGTACACCTGAAACTAATGTAATATTAAATGTCAACTGTAATTGAGAAAAATAAAAATAAGAATTTAAAAAAGAATTTATTTAAAAAGCTCTCAAAACTCAACAGTAGAAAAACCCCCACTTAATTATAAAATGAGAAAAAGACATGAAATAATAAAAAATCCCCATCTAGCTCCAAGTTATCCTAAGGTGGAAATTGTGCACTGTCTATACATATCATGGGCTGTGAAACAACAGCCCAAACACATGCCCAACTTAATATGTTTTAAATGTTGGAGCAAATGGGATGGTTGGTTTTGAATTCATTTGCACTCATTTTTACTACTTGAGACACACTCATTAAAAAGATGTTTTTCAACTATGTTATATGTTCACATTTAACTGAGCTGGATTTTCACTGCACTGCTGCATCTGGCTTTTTAATTTGCCTTGAACAGCAGTATTCTTTTATATCATGGGCAATTCAGGCAGACTTTATCAGGTAGTCAAGTCATCAGCTTGGCCTCTTCCTTCCCAATCTCCCCAAGGAAAATGGGGTCGTTTTCCACCCTGCCCCTGGTATCTGCAGGTTGGGATTGCAGAGAAAGATGGGGATGGCCGAACCCAACCCGGAGGGCTGAATCCTGCTCCCTTTCTTCAGGGCAAGCTACTCATTTGCAATCAGCTCTGCTCTTAAACAGTTTAAAGCTGTTTAAACAGTTTAAGCTGTTTCCCAAACAAACTTTGGGAAAGTTACATCACCGTAAACAAAGACACAGTTGCTTAAATTATTATTATGCAACACTGTGCCATTACTCACACATCGATGCCGCAATTATCTCCCCAATTTGGCTATAGCTTCGTAGGCAGCTTCTGGAGAAGTAAAAATCTAGGATAAATATGTCAATGGCACCTTTCTGAATGGAAAAGGTTTCCCACCCCCTGGAAAAACATTCAGGTTTTATCCCGCTCACCAAGTGGGACTCTAAAGCTGTCTCCCAAGTCTTTGGAATCCCACACTTTAAATGTAAATGATCAGTCTGGTATGATCCATATGCTCGACTACAGAGAACAGCAATACAATAACAAATACGTGAAAGTGAAATTCTGGACGTGCTTTTTTAAAACTCGCAGGCATCAGTACACATCTGGCAATTAATTTGTTAATTAGCCGCCTCCCTTAAAAAAAAAAGTGTCTGTAACCACTGGGCTGTGTCTGTCCCAGGTGATCTCTACGGATCTGGTAACGAGATTACCCCCACCCCCACCCCCAGTTGCCGCTGCATCGCTAGGTGTTTCAGCAGAAGACAAGCCAAACATGTTTCGGACATAGTAGTATTAAAAATGTGAAATCAGATAAAAATCACGAGTTAGTAAAAAGAAAAAAATTGGTGACTACTTGTCCGAAGAAAAAAAGTGAGAGGACAAATGACCCCGCACAGCTGCCTCTGCCCATTTTTCTCCCTTGACTGTCGCAGAGCTGACAGGAGGAGGATGGGGGTGAGGGAGGGAGGGATGGCGGGAAGAAAGAGGATTTAAAGCATCATCTCCCTATCTGCAAAGGTCTGGCCTCCCCAGTGCTCAGGGAGCGGTGGTAGCCATTTTCATTTTCTTTCTTTCTTAAATTTTTTTTAAGAGCGTCAAAGGAAAATAAAACAGAAAAGGTATATCTCCCTTCCTGTACCACCAGCAAGGCCCCTCCCTCCAAAGAAAAAAATATGTAAAAAATCTCAGGTACAAAACCCAATCCACATGCATCCAGTGAGGCTTCTGCAGTTAACTGGTTTCTGATTTGGCGAGTTGCACTGAAGGAGACCCGATCTCGAAAAATCAATCCGTGCTCGCGTCCCCAGCGCCGCCGCCGCCGCAGCTGCCGCAGTGGCCACAAAATTAGCGGCTCCGAGGACATTTTTGCCGCAGTGCACGTCCGCCGTAACCACCGAGCACTCGGGTGAATAATGGAAGTACAGTGTGGAGACAATCAAGTTGATTTATCACGCAAAATAATTCACTGCTCCAGTCCAGCTCTTGGTCCTGTCACTTTAAATCACAGACGCGTATACACAGATCCATAGGCGCCCACACATGCATGGTACACGTGTGTGTGCACGCGCGCGCAGATCCAAGTGGAATGATTCCAGATTGCTTCACGTATATGAAGGGGGGTGGGGAGGAAGAGCAAAAGAGCCCGTCACCCCAAACCCCTACCCCCACCTTTTGCAGCATGGACAAGTGGCTTGTAATGCAGCTTGGAGCAAAATAAAGTCTGAACAAAACTAGACTGTGAGACTAGCACGTCCCAGAGTGAAAGTGAGTGACGTTAACGCAGACTCTGCAAAGACTCGGATCACTTGCAGGCAAACTAAAATTCCCCTTTTTTTAATAAAAGAAAAGAAAATCATTAATTGGGTTCAGATATAAAACGCTTTTAAAATGCACGGCACATGTCGAAGACTCCGCGACTATAATTTCTTGGGTAAACATCTGGTGAAGACATTCCAGGAACACATCTGAAAGGAAGAAAGGCGTAAGACAGCCCCCCCCCTTTTTTAAATATATCTTGGGTCAAAAAAGGGTTGTTGAAACTTTTTAAAACGTGTGCTCTTAGTCTAAATACCTTTATGTACCTTTATGAACTCTAAGAGTCGATTTGGTTTGGGAAAAGAGGACTGAACTGGGAGTGAGGAGTCCTGGGTCCCAGCCAGGGCATGGTCTGTTAGCTTGGGCAAGTCTCTTTTCCTATGGCCCTCTTTTCTCATCTGTAAAATTGCAGAGGGTAAATGATATGTTTTCTTTCTTTCTTTTTTTTTTTTGCACTGACACTCCATGGTTCTATTTAGGAGGCAATGATGATGGGGGTGGGGAGCGGTGTTAATGTAGAGAGGAAAAGAGGTCACATTCTTCAGGTGGCATCTGTTTAAACTGATGGTGATGAAAGTGATGAGTCCAGTATGACTGAGTCCTTAACAATAGATTGTGTCTATATTAAGAGCTGCTATTGTCCCAGCTCTGAAGTATATATAGCCTATAATGAATGCTATTTGGGAATGGCAATGTAATCTTGTACTTATATTTTGGGGGGTAGGAGGAAAAGAGTATTTTTTAAAATCAGCCAGAAGGATTTAGGGGTTGGAACAATTTTCAATAGTCTTGTTTGTTTATAATCTGTATATGAAATGCATTAAATCACTGGGATAATTGAGAGAAAATAAATTTTTGTGGATAAGTGCCCTGTGCCAGATTGGCTACCTAGATTGACAAAATGAATGGGATTAATTACTCCCTGTCTACTTTTTCAGAAAATAACTCCAAACAGGGTCTCAGGTAGGGACCACTGTTCAACACCCCTCCTATCTGTGTAGGAGTGGTTAAGGATGTGGTACTAAAGCCAAACTAGATAGTTTCAACATGCACTAGCTGAGTACTCATAGACAAATTACTTGGTTTAGTTGTGCCTCAGTTCCCCAAATATTTAAAATGAGGATTATAAGGGCAACTAACTCACAGTGCTGTTTTCAGGATTAAATGAGTTATCATATTAAAGTGCTTGGAACAAACCATGGCACATGTAACAAACAGCTCAATAAATGTTAGAGGTTATTATTACTCCAATGTAAACACAGGGAAAGCAGGGTCAGATATAATAGAGGGATCTTTGAACTGCTCCTAGATTTCAACTAAGACCTCTAAGCACTTTATTTCATCTGGCTTTTAGGATGTCAGCTTAAAGTAAGGAGCTCAACAGGCTTTATTATTATTATCAAAAGGCCAGAACAGTCCCTATCAAAACTCCATTCCCACACATACAATAGTTACGAAGCTGGAGAATTCTCTGCTTGACCAGGTCAATGCAGGTATGCAAAGCTGGCTCTCTATGTTGAGTGTGTACTTATTAATGTGTGTCTCCACTATCCAGGTGGGAGGAAGCCAAGGTTTTCTTTGGAGAGAAGCTTCCAAGGCATCTGTTCCTGCCTGTTTTTCTTGTGATATGTTCTTTCCTATGCAACTTGTTACCTCAGGCCTAGTCTCTGTCATTGAATTATGAAGTCAAAACAATCCCAAATCTCGGGCGTGCTCCCTTTGTGTTACTATTAATTTAAAGGGAAAAGAGACATCCTGAATTTCTCTGCTCTTTCGATGACCCCCAGAGTTCAGACTTGAACAAGGCTTTAGGAAAGGTCACAGGCATGGAATGCTTCAGGGAGCAATTCTTCTAGTGTTTGCAATTGGGATTGGAGGTGAGTTACAGTTAAGCTTTATAGAGGAAGAGGAGATTAGGTGTTTCCAGAGCAAGGTAGGTGCTGGCAGGCTGAGGTCACTGGCTGTTGGAAAGTAATGTCCCACACCTTTCCTCCTGTGGCACCTGAAGCCCCAGGTGCACTGTTCTACCTGAAACAGCCCCAAGGCTGGCAGGCCTGAAACCTCCACGGAGGGTGGCTTCCGACACCAAGTTTAGTGGGCTGCAGGCCTCGGTCAAGTTCTCTGTTAGCCAGAAAAGCGCCTTGCTGAGAGCGCGGGGAGAAAAGTTCAGTTCTTGCCAGCGCCAGCGTGAGCACTCAACTTTACTTTGTCAATCTGATTAACACAATATCCTAAATAAATAAATCAATAGAAGAGGGTGCACTGCCTTCTATCCTGCCTGCTTGCCTTCCTCCTTCCCCCTTCATCATTATCACATGCGCATACCCCCTCTTCTAAAGAGGTGCAGTAAGGTGCCCAAAAGAAAACCCAAGGCACCTATACTTTAAAAAGTTTCCGGAGCCAAAGGTGGGAAACCTGGCAAGTTTCATTCCTCCCCTCCCGCAGCAATTTGGCACCCAGAAGCCGCAGGTTCCTGGCCTTCCAGGGCGTTCTGTGAACTCCGAGTCCCGGTGAGAGCTTCACTGATCACGGTTCCTAGTGACTCCTGGGCTTCCCCAGTTAGAGAGGTACTGGGGGGATTTGAGAGTAAATAAATCCAATTCTGCTGTCCACCACCACCGACTCCGACGACACGGATCACCCACTCCAGGCCTCGAGAAGGGTTGGGTCCAAGGAAGGAAGGAGGGACAGAGCAGGAGGCGCAGAGGCTGCCGGCAAGGTCATGACCGCAAAGCCGCTAGAGGAGGCTGCGGTACGCAGCTCCGGACGCCGCCCTCTGGCCCCAGAGCTAACTCCGCGTCGCTCCTGCTCTGGGCTGCCCGCCTGGCACATCCCTCGGGGAAGGAGGGGACGCGTGGCCGATCAGACCCTTACTTTTATGGTGGAAGTTGAAACCCGCGGGGCTCCTGGGCAGGGTATCCTGGAAGGAAGACCAGGTGCCCAGCACAACCGAACT
The DNA here is from genome assembly GCF_001890085.2 of Hipposideros armiger. Taxonomy (NCBI): domain Eukaryota; kingdom Metazoa; phylum Chordata; class Mammalia; order Chiroptera; family Hipposideridae; genus Hipposideros; species Hipposideros armiger. The sequence goes on from NW_017731590.1 coordinate 1,418,927, forward strand.
TTAGAAGGGGCTTTCTGCGCTACCACCCGCCTTCCTTGTAGCGACTGTGAGAAATTTTTGTCCCCTCCCCACTGCTTCTTCTTGCCCCGGGAAGTTGGCCCAGATGGCCTAGTTCTCCATATTAATTCGTGGCTCCACCAACTCTGCAGCCTCTTCTCTCAGAAGGACTTCTAGGATGTTTTGTAATGAAGGAAACAAGTTCAATGCTTGTTTCCTTTTGGAGAGAGTACTGTGTGAATTTAAATCTCCCAGGCACTAAAATCCCAACGAAACAACAAAACCAAAACCAAAACATCCTGCCTTCAGGTGAGTGGATAGTGGACTCAATCCAAGCCTTCCTTGGGCCAGTCCTTCGCGCAGATCATTGAGTTCCTGAATCTCTGAGGAAAACAGAGCTCCTTTCACGCCCTTCTGGAGGGGGACTTAATAAGACTGCAATATATCACCACGTTTAAAACGTTTTGCAGAGGCAAGACTTCCTAAAAGTGACTTGCTAGCGATGCATGGAAAAGCAAATCCGCTTACAGAGAGGCCACTGAATAGGAAAGGGGGAAGGCAGGACGCAGTCCCAATTAAAAACCGCAGTTTCCAACTTTTGAACCACAGCATTAATATTGTGGGGCTGGTGGGATATAGTGGCTACCCCTGCAGCTGACAGGTTGCAGATCTCCAAGGCTGTTTTTGTCGCTGCTTGTTGGAAGTACCAGACTTTTTTTAGGACAGCCCCTTCCCCAGAGAGTTAAGCGCCCCCACCCCTTTGTATTTTGTGGCCATGGGTTGGACCCTGTATCAATCCTTGCTCCTCACATACTTGAAGGAGGGAAACTCTTGTTATTTAGCAGACAGTGTATGGACCCAGGGTGGGTGCCAGTGCGGGTTGATGAAGATGTGTATTTGTGCCGCGTTTGTTATCTAACCCTCCGCCCCCACCCAACCACTATGAAATGGGCTCTAACACAGCCATCATCTCCAGTAACTCCCCGTGGAGTTTCTTTCTGGGAGAAACCACCACCTTAATTATTTTGCGCTCAAGGTTTTTGTATTTTGTATAAAAAACTCAAGAGAAAAGTTGCAGAGTTTGCTAGTTTTGTGATTTTTCAGGTCAAGAGAACTTTAAAGGTCTTAGACCTCATAACTCTGGGAAAATCACTAAGAATACTTTGCCCAGAAAGTATAGCCTTCTAGTGTCGTGAAGATAAGGACTGCTTACAGTAAACCTTAAAACATTCAAACTATAGTGCACCAAGTCTCAATTACCCCCCTTCGGAAACCCAAAGCACCCCCAAGTATTTCTGCTCCTCTCTGGTTACCAGGATATTTTGTAACACCTTCTCAAACTATCTCTTTGAATGATGATTCTAACTTTTACAAAGTTTCTTGCTCTTTACACTGATAAGTTACACTTGCCCTGTGTGCAACACAAGCTTGCCTTTACGCCCTTGACATGCTTTCAACCCCTGCTGGGAGTGTTTAAAGGCTACATTTTAGTCTTAAGGGATAAAATGTTTTCATGTTTTATACTGAGAGTGCAAAGTGGGCAAGTTTGTAGGAGACCGATTGCTTAGCTTTGCTAAAATGAGGAGGGTAGTTTCCACATTCCAGTCCTTGTCTGCTAGAATGCCAGGGCAAGGTACTCAGGTCACAGCGCGAACGGGTCATCTGTTTCTCTCACCCACCACCGCCCAGCTCTATTGCTAGGGATACTGGGCGCTGGGGATGCTGCGCACACCTGCCGTTTTTAAAAGCAGCGCAGTCTACTTAGGCCCCCTTTTCATCAGGGCTGAAGCATTTTTCTTAAGTCTGTCCTTTCTTAGGCAGTGCTTAGAGACCAGGCCCACCAATATTCCGGATGAAGTTAACGCTACCAGAAATGTGTACTGCATTAGGACGCCGGCTTGGGACTCGTTGAACACCAGACTGTTACAGTTAATCTCACCTCTCTTTCTGTTTCCATTGCTGTGTTTTTCCTTTGGTCTTGTTCCTTCTCAGTGTTCCCTACCTCCTGAAGTATGAGTTAATAAAAACACCACCCTATTTTAAGAAAAAATAAAGTTGACATTAAATTTGAGAGTTAATGTTGCAACTAAACTCCTCTGGAGTCTTCCGATCTGTCACACTTTTGCTGCCTATGTAATGTCAGCAACTTTTGTTCTTAAAATTCACTAAAATAATTCTTTCAAGGCCTTGAGAAAGTATAATAAATGCTAATTGGAAAAAACCTCCCAACTCTCATGTATTTTACTTTCTCATATCAAGGAAAAAGACTCCAAGCACAACAATAAACTTCACGTAGTTTATTTTTTAACTACTCTATTTTCAGTGGCTATTTTTCTTCCTTAATTAAATTACTCAGTTTCTTTTAATTCCACTTCTACCGTTCCCCACGGGTCCTCACGAACCCACTCAGCCATCCCCAAAGAATGAGACCGCAGGTAGTGGAAGCCCTTCTAGGAGCCTCCACATGTCTGCTTCCCGGTTGAAGCGCTCAATTTCAGAAGATCCGAGACATTGTCTTCAGAAACAACAAATGGAGCAAATCATTTACCTAATTCATTCAAAAACCTCTATGGGAAGGACTTTGAAGGATGAAGATTCTCATAATGAGGTACTAATGAAAATCACTTTAGTTCGTCTCTCTGGGCCCCTCGAGGGTCGCGTCTGCTCTCAGTCCACGGAAGGGCTGCCCTAGCCAGCGGAGGCCGGGGGCCTTCCCATCTGTCCCCAGACGGCACAACCAGGGCTCTCAGCGACAGCAGCAACTCCCGACTCCGCTGGGGTCACTATCCGATCCACCACCCCTCGATCCTTGCCACCCCCACGGCTCCCCTAGCGCGGGCCTCTCCTCCAGCTTTCCCTTCCTCCTCACCCTTCCCAGTGAGTTTTATTTAGGAGTGTAGGATGTGAAATGGGAATGTTTCCTTCATCACGAAGCCCACATCCTCAGGCTGCTCCCACCCGGGTGGATTGGAATTAAAAATCCGGGAATTCAATTTTGCTGCGAAATCTCGGGTTCTGAAGGAGGGGCCGGCGGGAAGGAAGACCCTGCAGGGACCGCGGGCTACCGAAGCTCCCACCCCGCCTCGCTGCCGACCCGCGGGGAGGATGAAAGCCAAGCGTCCCCACAGGGGCTGCCAGGCTCCCCTTGAGGCGGGGAAGGCTTTGGGCGGAGGAGGCCAAGGCTGGGCCGGCGAGTGCGGGGCGGGGGGTTCAGGGCTAGTGGGTAACCAACCCCTCTTCCCAGGCAGCGCGCTCTCTTGGCCCTGCAGGTGCACCCCCGCCCCCTTTTAGGCCCCTTCGCGGAAACCGCCTTCCGTCCTTTGAGGCTTTGAACGAGGCCTTTCAGAAGTTTTTAAAGCTGCCCCGCCCAGCCCAGCCCTCACAGGGTCACACTCTCCCCCATCCTTCCATCCCTGCTACAGCGGCGGCGGGCAAAAGGTGGTGCGGGGTCGGAGGGGGGAGTGTTGTGGAGCGGAGGGGACAGGCCTAAGGCTCCGGGATCGAAGCGCCGCCCAGGAGCGCCCAGGCTCAGCCTACAGCGCTTGGAGATCAGGCTTCCGAGCCCGACCTGGGGGGGAAGCGCAGGCTCACTGCTCCGGCAATGCGCCAGCCCCGAGGTGGGAGGGGAGGCGGGGTCGGGAGAGGATGAGCGATCCGGCGTGGAGGGGGGTCACGTCCACATTACCAAGGTTCTTCTGCGGGGCCAGGGGACTATTGGCCTTTAGGGGAGGTAGCTGGTGACCCGTGTCCTCGCCCTTTAAGTTCCCCTGAGCGAATCAGGGCGCCACCTACAGGCGAGATCCAGATAGCTGGAGGGAGAAAGGGAGACACGCCTGCAGTGTGGCTCCGTGGAAAACTGGGCCCTGTGGTTTTGTCCAGAGCCATCTCTCAGCTCCTGAGTCTGAGGTATGAACTCCAGAGTTATGGGTCTGTTGGCAACAAGAGTCCTGAGGGTACTGAGAATGAGCTTGTGGGGAGTGCGGAGTTGGGGGGAGGGGGGATTCCAGTGCCAAAGGAGGGTCTCCTCAGGCTAGTCTCTTGGATTGTTGCATGTTTCATTAAGAGTAGCTGTGTGGCCTTGGACAAGTTTCTTAACCTTTCTGAGTCTCCGTTTCTTCATCCTTTAAAAGGGGAATAGTGGTAGTGGTTGCTGTCTGACAGCGTTCTTGTGAAAATTAAAATGAGATAGTGTAGGTGAGAAACTATAGGTGTCTTCAAGGAGCTTTCACCTATTTCTAATAAGAAAAACCGTCTTTTATACTAAGAAATCGAACTTACAAGACTTCATCTCGCAGCTTTCTGTTTCTTGAAGATTAGAGGCTTAGAAGAGGGTAAAGAGAGCCAAAGAGGCTTGAATGTCTGATTAGGATAGAAGGATGGGTTAGTGGAAGTTTTGATAACTACTCTCTCTAACTAATCCCCTTCTCACAGACAAATGATAACATACATATATAGACCACTTACTATGACTATTTACTATTGCCTCATTTAATGTTTACTAACTTACAGGGTATACCTTATCCCCATTTTAAAGATGAGGAAATAAAGACTTGAGGATACAAACCATAGCTGGTACATTTTTCTCTACATAAAAAATTCTCCATCTACATTTAACATCAATTTATTAAGCACCTACTTGGTTACTATATTAAGAATTTTACATATGAGGTCTCATGTAATTCTCACAACACCTCTGCAAAGAAGGACTTCAACTTCTCTCTTTACAGAAGAAGGAACATCAGTTCAGGAAGCTCAGGGGAGTCACCTGGAGCCAGGTCATGGAGAGCACAGATCTTCTGACTACACATCCTGGTGCCTTCTGTTGCATCGCAACTTAGGATGGTCCCACTGGCTTTGGGGAACTTGAAAAAGTTATCAAGAAAGGTCAGGCCGGAGAAGTGAACACCTGGGTGGTTTTGCCATGTTGGAGATGTGGTAAAGGATGGTGTTTATGGTCTTAAGTAATGGTAGACTATTACAATGTTTCCTAGGGAAATATTGATGGTAGAAGGCGGGTAGGGGTGCAATGGGGGAAGCCAAAGGATGAATTGATGTATACTTTTATAAGTGTGAATAACATATTTATTTAATGACTGAAACAACCAAATCTTTTCATAACAGATACCATTACACTGAAAAATTTGCTCTCAGGAGCTACTGCCAAATCCTGGCATCTCACTTAGTGATAGTGCTTTGTTGATTTGGTTATAAACATTATTTACAATACATATTTTTGTACATTAAATTTTTTGCTGGTCTGTATCATGTAATAGCAACATTTTACAGTGGACTGGATTACTCAGGGAATCGTCCATTGAACAACAATTGCTCATTGGTTTTTCTTCTTTTTACCTACTTACACACCAAATCAAACCAGCATTCTTGCCCAGAAAACCTGCCATTCACACCTGAGACTAACCAAACATATCAAAAGGCCTGAGAGTAAAAACACTAGAAGGCTTTGGGTTGGGGCATTGGATGTAAATGTGTGCTTCCCACTTTCTTCTTTCTCCTACTAGGTCCAGCCATGATATTTCTGCTTGCCAGTGCATTATCAAGAGCTCAGACTTTAACTGCGTTTCACCTCCAGCTTCTACACACTGAGAGTGTTTCTAATAATATAATAGATTTCCATTTTGAAACAGATGCCGCAGGAGATTCATTAGCCGGAAAAAATCCCATCGTGTAACTAACACCATAAAGTTATCAAATTTAAGGTCAGTCAGATGGCTTTGGATTGTCAGCGTTTGGGGACCAGTTGGTAATAAGATAAGAGGGCTTTGTGAGGGAAAACCAGTTGAAACCAACACATATTTGTGGAATGCATTTTATGTGTTCTACTCTGTTCTAGGTGCTAACAGAGATATGGAGAAATATAGTTCACATTCTAAGCTTTAAGGTACAAACTTTCCCCCCTCTCTAATCCTCAGGTCCACACCTTAGTTCTGTCATAATAAAGTGATGGGGTTAATGTTCAAAGAACATATGACCTACCTCAAATGTTGAGCTGTCATATTACCCTTCTGAAATTATTATCTTCATCCTAGAATTTTAATGTTATTCCATCATCTTTGTGTATATTTATATAAATGAATAAATTGAGAAAAGGCTTTAGGAAAGGTGATACTATAGTTTATGGCCTCATTTGACATGGTCACACAGACAGTCAGACAATTAAGTTTGCAAACTCATCCTAGAAAAAATGCTATATATTTCATTGCTGAATATCACTAAGGTCACCTTTGAAGTACTCCTCTTTGGGAAGTTATGCACTGACACTAGCATCTAGTCCACCCTTCAAAGCAATTTTGGAACTCTTTCTCTGAAATGGCCATCAGAGCTGTCATTGTATTACCCTTGATGTCCTGAATGTCATCAAAATGTCTTCCTTTTAATAATTCCTTTATCTTCAGGTAAAGAAAGAAGTCATTGGGGGCCAGATCAGTTGAGTAGGGAGGGTGTTCCAATCCAGTTATTTGTTTATTGGCTAAAAACTCCCTCACAGAGAATGCCATGTGAACTGGTGCATTGTCGTGATGCAAGAGCCAAGAATTGTTGGTGAAAAGTTCAGGTCATCTAACATTTTCATGTGCCCTTTTCAGCACTACCAAATAGTAAAATTGGTTAACTGTTTGTCCAGTTGGTACAAATGCATAATGAATAATCCCTCTGATATCAAATAAAGGTTAGCAACATTGTTGCAACAAGTTCGCGAACTTAATTGTCAGATCTGGTATACATATTTATAAGAGACAGCATTGTACTTTGGAGAGACCTATTTTATTCTCCAATACGTAATTGTGCTTCCATGTCATGGAAACACGTATCAGTCAGTGTAAGTGTGTGTATGGGTACATATCTGGAGATCTCAGCTACCTCTTTTTGGTACCTGTCTCCAAGAGTAAGTAATCTAGGGCTCTTTTTTAGTAATGAAAGGGCAGAGCTGGGATCCAATCTATAGGCCACTTCGAAACTCATTTATGTTCTTCCTATCACCTGTCAGAGCATTGACCTTTCCAAGTCCTAGTCACAGAATTTCTGAATGTGGGTATGTCCCCAAGTCAACTGCATGTCAGAGGTTGTTCTGTGTAGGCTCAGCTCTGGGAAAGCAGACACTTAATAAAATGAAATGGCTTTTTACAACACACAGGTATGGAGATTGTTTGAGAACCTAACTGCTATTTCTAATCATGGGGACCTGAGTTTTCAGCCAAAGCCATTGAGAGTCTAATAAACTGATGTTACATATTATTGGCATTAGATGGGCCAATCTGATGGCCTCATTGCTCAGAATGTCAATTACTAGAAGCTTCTAGTATAAACTCTGTGTTTTCAAAGAATTTAGATGCCACAAAAGATAGCAGTATAGTATAGACTCCAGAGTGTCTGGAGGCAACAGAGCTGACTGAATTTAAACAAGAGGGGCATAGCAACATGTTTATTTGAAGAACCTTAAAACGTGCTCTGAAGAAGCCTAGAGATCATGGGAACAATTTTGAAATAGGTGAAAGGGAAGAAGGGGTTAATGCTGAACTTAACTAGGGTTAAGGACATTGTCTCATTTAACCCCGTGTAACCCCCACAATATTGAGGCATAATTATGTAACCCCCACAATATTGAGGCATAATTATCCCATTTCACAGAGGGGAACAGAGATTTAATTTGTAAGAGAAATCAGATGAGATTTAGACTTAGTCCAGCCTGGCCCCAAAGCACATGTTTCCCTACTTCACCCTCTTGATTCCAGGCCTTCTCAATCTGGCCTTGATTTACTTGTCCAACTTTCTCTTCCAACGCAAATGGTTGGCTCTTTTTCTTGGCACCATCATCTCAAACTGTATTAGCTGTTTCCTGTGCCTCCGCAGAACAACCTCTGACCTGCTTTCACTTTCGGGCATGGCTGCCCAGGTACAGTTCTGAGACTCCAACAGCCAGTTCCAATTTTACCCGGTCTTCATTTGTACACCAAGCCTGGCTGCATCCCTTTGAATATTTAATCAAACCAACTTACCCCCTTTTTAAATGTTACTCTCGCTTATCAGCTTGCACATTCCTATTTTCAGTCTCAATAACTGTAGATGCCTGGTTCAGTGCTTCATACATTTTTGTCTATTTGGACATTTTTGCTTCTTGCTTGTAAGAAGGCATCCAACCTGCCCTCACTTTCTGCCCCCCCCCCCCTTGTTCCGCAGGCTGGTGCAGAAACATGACAAAAGGGGCCAGGTTCAGCAAGGTTCTCTTCCCTTGATCTCCTCGCTGTCACCCCCAGGCCCCAAATATAGAAGGTGAAAGGCGCCTCTGCAGTCAGAGAGCCCCCAAACAAAAGGCTCAAGGGGCTAACATTCTTGCCTCAGCCTCAACAAAGCCATACTTCCCCGTGGTCAGAAGGTTCTTTCTCTCCACAATTCCTGGAGCTGAACTTAGGTTCTCCAACTGGCACGCGGACCGGGAAAGAGGAAACACGTGCGCGCTGGGGGTGTGTGTTGGATGGGGAGGAGATGGCAGCAATGGTGGGGACAGTGTGGCGTGGGGAGAAAACATTTCCCTGGGGACCCAAAAGCCACATTTCTCGAGACTGGTGACTCCCAAGCTCTCCCAAAGAAAGCAGCAGGCCTAGCTCGTTCGTCAGTGTCAAATTTCAATGGCAGCGTGGGGCCGGCCTCGGTTAGGTGCCCGCTCGTGCCTTTCCGGGACTCCTATGGCCCTTTGGCGATTCAGCTAGAACCAACCAAGACCTAGCGGGAGAACAGGGCAGTGGGAGGCCCAGGAACACTTCCGTGCTACTGTCCTTCCCCCACCCTCCAGGGACCTTCTCCGCTGCCCGCAGCACCTGTCCCGCCCCCGGCCCCGGCCCCTGCCCACCCCGCTCCCCCAGCTCAGCTCCCGCAGCGTGCTAGCCGGAACAGGTCGGCTCGGGGTTCTCAGTGTGTGCCGGAGACACTGCCTGGTGCCAGGGGATTCCTTATCCCTAGTCCAGCCTCGTTGACTTTGGGGTCCGCAGGGATGTAAGGCAATTTTTAGAGTTTAGCTTTCAGTGGTGAGCCTGGTGAAAAGTTTGTCCCGACCCCTAACCTCCTTTCCTCTTACCCGGAGGCTGAGAGCGGACAGCAGAGGGCGACGTTTTAATGCGCTTCAGTTGGGGAATCGCGTTCCAGGAGAACTGCAGATGGGGCCGCGGTGCGGTTTCCCTGGGGAGGGGAGGGGCGGGGAAGCTGCAATCTCGGGGAGTCGCGGCAGCACCCTTTCCCGGTCTCGCTCACCCTTTAGTGGAGTGAGGGTCGGGGGGCTGCTGACCCTGTGAGGCTCAACATCCTGCAGCCAGGCCCCCCTTTCCCTCTTCGCGAAAGGCTGTCTACTGCAGTGGTTCACACCCTGGCTGTTTTCACGGAATGAGGGCTCCTTGCAACCGTTTGGGTGAAGAGGAGGAGTGGCCCCTAACTGAAGCCATGACCCTCTCTAACTGCTAAGGAAAGTGCCTGCAGGCATTCAATTGCAAACGACTAATTAATTTTCCAACACTTGTGCAGAATACTTTAAAATGGAAAAATGAAGGTCTTCGATGAAAATGAAGCTTGATAGTGTGCACCTGCCTCTAATGTAAGGTGCACGGTAACTTCCCCTCATTAGAGAGATGACTTGGGCTGAGAACAAGTCATATAGTGAAAATCACTTCAACACGTGCCTGTTCATATGCATAAACTCCTGTGTACCAGATGGCAAAATATAATGACATCTTAAACAGCTAATTGCATAAACCTTGTAATGCAGATAATTGCTGTATCAAAGTAGGAGTTAATAATGTCCCACTGTATTGCCTGGCTTCAGAGTAATCCTTAAGGAAAGTTGTGACAATTCTAACACACTAAAGTTCACCAAGCGGTAATTAAAACTAGCACTTAAATCATTTGACTTTCAAACCCTTAATTATGATTCAGAACTGCTTTGTGGAAATCCAGAATTTATGGATAGCTATGTAATAACATTTAATGCTTGTATTTCATCAAATTTTCTTTCATGGCCCCATGTGGCATAATATTCTAGGGAGTCAATAGGGATATGTTCCATTCTCCAAAGTTATTTCAACAGCAGGAGCTTTGTATTTTGGGGCACGAGTAGTTAACCTCCATTCCCAGATGGATCTGTTGATTATTTTCACCTTACATGTATTTATAGAGCCCCTACTATAATAACTAACTCTAAGCCTTACCAAGTGCCTGACATTGTTCTGAGCACTTTACAGGTATCATCTCATTTAATCCTCAGAACAGCTATCTGAAACATGTACAATAACATCCTCATTCTCCAGATGAAAAAGCTGAACCAAGCACAGAAATGCCAAGCAATTAGCTCAAAGTTAGCTAGAAGTCACTGATCCAAATGTGAACAGTCAACTGTAGAGCCATACTATTTACCTGTAGACCAGCAGTTCTCAACCTGTGGGTTGCGACCCCTTTGGGGGTCGAACGAACTTTTCACAGGGGTCGCCTAAGACCATCGGAAAACAAAAAGATACTTACATGACGATTCATAACAGTAGCAAACTTACAGTTATAGAGTAGCAACGAAAATAATTTTATGGTCGGGGGTCACCACAACATGAGGAACTGTATTAAGGGGTCGCGGCATTAGGAAGGTTGAGAACCGCTGCTCTATACTGTATTGCCCATTGGGCTAAGCCAGGGCCTTAGTAATACAATATTTCTTACGATTTCATTTTCTAATAATATTTAGAAATAAAAGTAAAATAACATAATCGGAATTAGAAAAGGTAGTTGGCAGGCAGATATCTTTGTTGGTTTTAACTTATCAGCTCATGTCCTAATATATTTCAGAAACAGATACTTGCTATTTTCCATAGGGTAGTTCTATAACAGTAAGCAAGCCAAGAAAAGTAAACCTTTGAAACGCAGTTTTGATTACATCAATACCTGGTTTGAAAAGCATGTGTGGCTTACTGTTTCTATTTTTCCATCTTCAAAAACATTAGTTTTCAACACCTTAAAGAGGACACAATAATGAACACAGAACAAAATCCTCTTTATAAAATATATAGTGAATCATAGACTTTCTTCTCCATGTTAATATTGTAGAGTTTTCCTTTCCTTAGTTTGGGTAGACATATGTGGACAAAAATGGGAGATGCCAGTTATTTCCCTAATATGGGGACCATAGCATCTGTAATCCTGTTAATAGAGATTCCTTTCTGTGAGTTAAGTACTATCTCCTCTGGGCTGCAGCTCCTAAGGGCTTTAATTTAGTGGGAAGCATATTGGTCTAGAAATCAGAAGCCTGGCATTCTCATTCTAGTTTGGCCATGAACTTGCACTATGTCCTTGAACAAATTACTCCATCTCCCTGAAATTTAATTATTTTGCCATAAAAATAAAGAACCTGGTTTATGATTACTTACATCCTTCCCAGTTTTATCATTCTACAACAGGGGTCAGCGAACTTTTGATACAGAAGAACCAATCCTGTCCCTCACAACAATTTAAAAATTATTTGAGAGCCATAAAACAAATGAAATCACCATGATGTGAATAATATCCTTTAAAAATTTTATAAATGAAACTATGACAGTTTTATTTTCATTTCCAATTTTACTTTGCAGCCACATGTACGTACCCAAAGAGCCGCATGTGGCTCACGAGCCGCAGTTTGCCAACCCCTGTTCTAGAATGTTATGCAACTACACCCTCCCCATTACCTTAGTGGGGATCTGATTTTTAGGTTATAATTTCTTTAACCAAAACAAGGTCCTGAATTTAGGGGAATGAATGAAAGAATGTCTACAGGTTAAGAAGAGGCCTAATTTAAGGAACATTTTTCCAGGTGCAGTGCTCAGGGTATAGAGATGTAAGATACAGTCCCTGACATCATGAGTTCTTCATGTAGTGGATGACACTGACAAGTATGCAGAGGAGTACAGTGCAGAGTGATAGATGCTGTTATAGAAATTAACATGCAGCGCTGTAACATAGGAGTTACTCCTATGTTAGACTGTGGGAGTAATGGGAGATTTCCTTGTGGAGGTGACATCTGAGATGAATTTTGAAGGATAAATCAGAGTTGATAGTGAATAGTAGAAGAAGAACATTCCATGCAAAGGACGTTCTATCCATGGAAAAGAAGAGAGAAGGCCTGGCTGTCTCTGAACTGAGAGGAGGTCAGTGTTGAGGGCTGTTGAGGTGTAAGGTCCAGGAGGAATAAGTCTAGGCAGGAGAGGTAGGCACAGGTCAGATTTCGAAAGGTCTTGTTAAGGAGTTTGGACTTTACTCTGTTAGCACTGGGGAATTCAAACCAAAGTTTGTGTATTTTAGAGTGTTGCTTAAGTTTATACTAATTTCTGAGTTACCAGAAAGAACATTTCTACTCATTTACTTTGTCGCTTTTTAGTAGAGGGTATGTCGATACCACCCAGAAGGAGGAGCCCTACTTTGGCCACTGGAGGACTGGAAGTCAGTCGTCATCCCTGGTGATCCCCAGTAAACCAGCTTTTGTACAGCCCCTTCCACTCCCCTCCCCCAGCAGAAGAAACGGTTATTCTCCATTACTAAGTCCCTAAATCCCTCCAATCCTCTAGTTGGTGGCTTATTTTACATAGTAAGGAAGAAATCCAAGTCACAATGATGGCAAAAGACAGGGCAGAGAACATTTAGAATGCTTTTAAATTGCTTTAAAATGGTAAATCTTACCTTTGTTGGTAAGGAAATAATTGCTCAGAAGTCCTAATCTGATATTAGGAGTTGAACATTATTCTCAAACACTGTTGGTAGAAGTACACATTGATAATGCTCTTCTGGAGGACGACCTGGCTATATATATATATATATATAATATATATAGTGCCTTATATATCTTTTGACCAGCAACTCTACTTTTGGGAATTTATCCTAAGGAAATAATCACAAACTGTTTAAACGTTTGACGAAATAATGTTTGTGACAGTGATTTTATAATGATGAGTAATTGGAAAAGTTTTGATATCTAATTCTAGAAAATTGTTTAAATGAATTATGGTATATAGACACATGAGAATATCATAAAGCTATCAAGATGTTGAGATATATTAAATGAGTCAATTCTATTATAAAATAAGTATAGTATGATCTCATTTTTGTTAAAAATATTTGTATATATGCAATGAAAAAAGATAAGCAGGAAATGCATTTCAGAATGGTGAAATTATAAGTGGTTTTTATTTTCTTCCTTTTTATGTTTATATTTTCCAAATTTTTGACAGTGGGAATGTATAATTTTTATAATAAGAAAGCATAATAAGAAAATAATGTAAATTATTATTTACATTAAAAGACAAAACTGAGGTGACCGGTTGCTCAGTTGGTTAGAGGGTGGTGCTGATAACATCAAGGTTGCTGGTTCGATCCTCACATGGGCCCTCCCTAAAAGAGTCAACTATGCCATTGTAGCTTGAAAGCAATGTGTCACCAATGACCATGGCTGTTCTCCAATAAAAATAAAAAAAAGAGAGAACAAATGGAGCAGACTGATACATCTATCTAGTAATGGTGGACAAGGTAATTTGGACTGAGCATCATGCTGAGGACAATAAGAGAAGCTGATGAAAATATAGAAATATCTGTGTTAAGGCATTGACAAACTAACAAGATAATGAAGAATAACCTGGCTAGGATATACAGGAGAATAAGGCCCAAGAGATAAGCTCAGCATTTGGGCCTACTTCTCCACTAGGGATCTTTGCCAGTTCTAGAGAGGGTAGATGAAGGGTGGGATGAAGAAAGGAGAGATTGTAGATCAGGACCTGTCCCAGTTGGGAATCCTGGGTTAAGACCCTGGGAAGGTCTGAACCCTGGAAAATGGGTGAGCCAGAAACAGAGAGGCCCAGCAGGGACTAACACCAATTTTGAATCATCTTTAAATTGTATTGAAGTAATTATGGCTTAAGGGCAGAAAGAAATGTAAATACTCTCTGGGGAAGATAATGCCATCTTAGGCCTCAAATTTAATTCTATATACAGATACTCATATACAATGACTATCATGTAATAAGAAAAGAAAATAAGAAGGCACATGAGTGAAATTAATGAAAACTAACGAAGCCAATAGGCAACAGAAATAGACATATAGGGGTCCCAGATATAGTTCTGAGACACAAACTTTAAAATTACTATGCTTAACATATTTATAAGAGACATACTGAAGCATATAAATACAGAAAAGTTGAAGGAAAGCAGAAGAAATCTATATCTATATATATCTATATCTATCTATCTATGTATATATATATATATATATATATATATATATATAATACAAGTACCAGCCAAACATCACTACATGCTTTATAATGCTTATAAAGCATTATTAGAGATGAAGAGAGATACAGCACTGATAAAATATTTAATTCACAGAAATTTTGTATGTTCCAAATAACAGGAATAAAAATATATAAAGCAAGGTTTGACAAAACTAAAAGGTGAAACAGACTAACTCATAATCATAATGGGAAATTTTAATAATCACTTTCAATATCTAATGGAACCCACAGACCAAAAATCGGTAAGGATCTATAGGACTTGAGCAATGTTTGATTTAATGAACGTATTTAGAATAAAACAACCAATAATGGTAAAATACACAATCCCCCCATCCCCCAAGCACATACAAAACTTCTAGACCATAAAGAAAGTATCAAAACGTTTCAAAAGTTTCCCTCCATGCATTTAAGTCAGAAATCAATAACAAAAAGATAACTGGAAAAATCCCCAAATATCTGGAAATTACTAAATATAGTTGTATAATCTCATAGTTCAAAGAAGAAATGACAATGGAAATTAGAAAATAATTTAAACTGAAAAAAAAGAGAAAAATGTGTATCCAGACTTGTGGGATGCAGATAAAGCTTAGAGGGAAATCTGTAACTTCACATTAATATATTAGAAAAAAAGAAAGGCTGGGCCGGCCGAGTGGCGCGTTGGTTAAGAACTGGCTTGGGACGCCAGAGGGCCCCGGTTCGGATCCCACATATGAAGGCCAGTGACACTGCCCTCTACAGCTAAGATGCTGAACAACAGCTCAACCTGGAGCTGGGCTGCCGTGGGTCGCTGGCGATGGCGTAGGCTGCAGCCCTTGCTGCAGTGGGTTGCCATAAGCTACCATGTGTAGCAGGCAGCCAGCGTGAGTGGCCAGCAGCCGCAGTGAGTGGCCGTCCAGAGGCTGGTGACTGATCTGCCTCAACAGGGAAGAGTGCAATGATGGTGCCAACTTGGGCCAGTGAAGCAACGTCCTCCACAACTAGACTGAAGAACAAAAGAACAAAAGGACAGCAACTTGTCTGTTCCTCTTCCCCCAATTCCCCAGCACTGTTCCCATCCTCCAATCCCCCCAAAAAAATCTTTAAACAAAACAAAAAAAATAAGAAATATCTCAAATAAACAATTTAACCTTATATCTAAAGAAACTAGAAAAAGAACAACAAACAAAACCCAAGGACAGAAACAATAAAGATTAAAGTGGAAATGAACAAATTAGAGTCCAAAAAAAAACAATACAAAAGATCAATGAAACCAAGAGCTGGTTCTTTAAAAAGATAAACAAATTGATAAACTTTTAACCACACTCATCAAGAAAAAAAGAGAGAGAACCCATTTAAATAAAATCAGGAATGAGAGAAGAGAAGTGACAGCTGACACTACAGAAATACAAAGGATTTTAAGACAATACTATAAACAATTATATGCCATCAAATTGGACAATCTGGAACAAATGGATAAATTCCTAGGAACATACAATTTTCCAAGACTTAGTCAAGAAGAAACAGAAAACCTGTTTCTCATACCATATCAAGAGCAAAACAGAACTATAACTACTAAAAAAATTGAATTACTAATAAAAAATCTCCCAACAAATGAAAGTGCTGGACCAATGGCTTCACAGGTGAATTTTAACAAAGAATCAAAGAAGAATTAACACCTATACTTCTCAAACTATTCCAAAAAATTGAAGAAAAGGGAAGGCTCTCAAGCTCATTTTAAAAGGCCAGCATTACCCTGATTCCAAAACCAGACAAAGACATTACAAAAATTAAAACTATAGGCTAATATCCCTAGTGGACATAGATGCAAAAATTCTCAACAAAACATTAGCAAACTGAATTCAGCCATACATTAAAATGATCGTACACCACTATCAAGTGGGATTTATTTCTGGCATGTAAGGTTGGTTCACTATCTGCAAATCAATTAATGTGATGCACAAATAAACAAAATGAAGGATAAAAATCATATGATCATATCAATATATGCAGGAAAAGCATTTGAAAAAATCCAGCATCCATTTATGATAAAAACTCTCAGCAAAGCGGGAATAGAGGGAACACACCTAAACATAATAAAGGCTATATAAGACAATTCCATAGCTAACATTATAGTCAATGGGGAAAAACTAAAAGTGTTTTCCTTAAGATAAGGAACAAGACAAGGATGTCCACCTTCATTACTTTTGTTCAACATAGTATTGGAAGTCCTAGCCATAGCAATCAGACAACAAAAAGAAATAAAAGGTATCCAAATTGGAAAGGAAAAAGTAAAACTGTTATTATTTGCAGATGACATAATTCTTTATGTAGAGAACCTTAAAGATTCCACCAAGAAACTATTAAAACTGATAAATGAATAAAGTAGCAGGATACAAAATTAATATTCAGAAATCAGTTGCATTTTTGTACACCAATTACCAACTATCAGAGAAATTAAAAAAACAATCCCATTTACAATTGCATCAAAAGACAAAACAAACCCAGGAATAAATTTAACGAAGGAGGTAAAAGACCTGTACTCAGAAAACTGTAAGACATTGAAGAAAGAATATGAAGAAGATACAAATAAATGGAAGCGTATACTGTGCTCATGGATAGGAATAATTAACATCATTAAAATGTCTATACAACCCAAAGCAATCTATAGATTCAATGCAATCCCTGTCAAAATACCAATGGCATTCTTTACAGAACTAGAACAAATGATCCTAAAAGTTATATGGAACCACAAAAGACACCAAATAGCCACAGCAATCTTGAGAAAGAACAGCAAAGTTGGAGGTATCATGCTACCTGATATCAAACTATACTATAAAGCTATAGTAATTAAAATGACATGGTGCTGGCATAAGAACAGACACATAGATCAATGGAACAGAACAGAGAGCCCAGAAATATACCCATGCCTATGTGGTCAATTAATGTATGACAAAAGAGGCAAGAATATACTATAAGGTAAAGACAGTCTTTTAATAAATGTTATTGGGAAAACTGGACAGATACATGCAAAGAAATGAAATTAGATTATTTTGTTATACCATATACAAGAACAAACTCAAAATGGATTAAAGACTTGAATGTAAGGCCCAAAACCATAGAACTCCTAGAAGAAAACCTAGGTAGTAAAGTCTCTGACATTGCTCTTAGTAATATAGCTTTTTGATATATCTTCTCAGGCAAGGGAAACAAAAGCAAAAAATAAACATATGGGACTGCACCAAACTAAAATTTTTTGCACAGCAAAGGAAACCATTAACAAAGCTCAAAGACAACCTACAGATTTGGAGAAGATACTTGCCAATGATACCTCTGATAAGGGGTTAATATCCAAAATTTATGAAGAACTCATACAACTTAACATTAAAGAAACAAACAATACAATTAAAAAATGGGCAGAGGACCTGAATAGACATTTCTCCAAAGAGGACATACAGATGGCCAATAGACATAGGGAAATATACTCAACATCACTAATCACCAGAGAAATGCAAATTAATACCACAATGAGATATCACCTCACACCTGTCAGAATTGCTATAATCCATAAATCAACAAACAACGCCCTTTCTTCCAGCCTCCCACCACCCTCCAACCTCTTTTCCAATCTCAACCTTTGGAACCACCTCAGCCATCCTTGGCCTTGGAGACCAGCCAACACCATTTTTTGAGCTTAACTCCTTATTGCTGAAGAACCATGAGCTCCCAAGTTTGTCAGAATCATTCCACCAAAGGTGGAGGCCACTGTCAGCCTCCTGGTCAACTTGCATCTGCAGGCCTCCTACACCTATCTCTGGGCTTCTGTTTCGACCATGAACATGTGGTTCTGCAGGGTGTAAGCTACTTCTTCTATAGGTTGGCTCAGGAAAAGCGCGAGGGCACCAAGCATCTCTTGAAGATGCGAAACCAGCGTGGTGACCGCGCCCTCTTCCAGGACCTGCAGAAGCCTTCCCAAGATGAGTGGGGTAAAACTCAGGATGTCATGGAAGCCTCCATGGTCATGGAGAAGAACATGAACCAGGCCCTTTTGGATCTGCATGCTCTGGGTTCTGCCCGCACAAATCTAGATCTCTGTGACTTCCAGGAGAATCATGTCCTGGATGAGGAGGTGAAACTCATCAAGAGAATGGGTGACCACCTGATACCTGATTAACCTCCATAGGCTGGCCAGCCCCTTGGCTGGGCTGGATGAGTATCTCTTTCAAAGGCTCCTCAAGCATGACTAGGAGCCTTTGGAGCCCAGAGGCCTTTGACGGGCCCCTCTGCAACCCCTTGGCATTGGGCTTATGCCTGAGCCTCTCCTGCAACCACTGGGCAGCCTTCTATTCATCCTGGAGCTCTCTCCCATGCCATGGACCAAATTGAAACAATAAAGCTTTTCAGAGCAAAAAAGAAGAAGAAGAAGAAGGAGAAGGAGAAGGAGAAGGAGAAGGAGAAGGAGAAGGAGAAGGAGAAGGAGAAGGAGAAGGAGAAGAAGAAGAAGAGGAAATTGGTAGTTACAAAATAGTCACAGGGATGTAAAGCACAGCATAGGGAATATAGTCAATAATATTGTAATAACTGTGTATGGTGCCAGGTGGTACTAGACTTATTGGGGGGATCACTTTGTAAGTTATATAAGTGTCTAAACACAATGCTGTACTCCTGAAACTATATACTATTGAATGTTAACTGTAATTGAAAAAAATAATTTAAAAATAGACTACAAAATCAACTGTTGGTGAGAATGTGGAGCAGTTGACATTCTCATACATTGCTGGTAGAATTGGAATTGATACAACTACTATGGAAAACAGTTTGACATTATCTACTAATGCAGAACATAAGAATACCTTATAATCCAACAATTACTCTCTAGGCAGAGATTCAACAGAAATGTGTGTTCCATGAAGTCTGTATAAGAAAGTTCATAGCAACATTATTCAAACTAGTTAAAAATTGGTAACAATCTAAATATCCATCACCCTGGATTGGATAAATAAAATTGTTGCATATTTACACTTTTTTTTTACTATACAACAGTGAAAAATGAATGAGCTACAGCTACCTGCAGCAAAATCGATCAAGCTCACAAACATAATACTAGCAAAAGAAACTAAACAGAAAGGATTGTATGTATAGGATATGATTCAGTTTATAGAAAGTACCAAAAAAAAAAAAAAGAAACAAAGCAAAAACAAATCATGGCACTCAGGGAAACAGACTTAGGTGATAAAACTATAAAAAGAGAGCAAGAAAGTGATAGCCTTAGAAATCAGGATAGGGGCATCTGGTTAGCTCAGTTGGTTAGAGCGCAGTGCTCGTAACACCAGGGTTGCTGGTTTGATATCCACATGGGTCACTGAGTTGTGCCCTGCACAACTGGATTGCAGCAACTGCTTGACTTGGGGCTGATGGGTCCTGGAGGAATGCACTGTTCCCCAATAAAAATTTGAAAAAAAAATCAGGATAATGGTAGGTAGTGTTTGGGAGGGGGCAAAAGAGGAATTTGTAAGAGACTGATTGAGTTTAATTCTTGACCTGAGTGGTGGTATGACACATGTTCACTTTGGACAAGTCGTTGAACTGTGTGTGTGTGTGTGTGTGTGTATACATACATATATATATATATATATATTTTTTTTTTGTTTGTTTGCTTAGTAATATGTTTTATATATATGTTTTATTTCATGATAAGAAGATTAAAGGAAAGGATGGAGTCACATGCATACAGTTTATAAGATGAAGGATGATGTTGAACATTTAGATTATGCTAAAAATCTTTAAGAAACACACAAGGCAATGTCTATTCAGGATGGCATATGTATGGCCCTTGTGCTTTTCAATCACCATATCCTTCACCTGTGATGAGTAGTAATCACCAATAGATTGTGTCTCATTTTCCCATTGGACCAGCCAGCCATTCTCAACCAACCTGACTGACACGTCATAGACTTTCCAATCTATTTTCCATCTGTTGTCTATGTATTCTGACATATTAGATAAAGTAAAAAAAAAAGTCAGACCCGTTTGTTTATGAACCCAGCTTGGCATACCTTCCAAAGCTTACTAATTTTTGACATGTATAAAGAAATTGTGCATAAAATTAATACCAGTTCACAGACTCAGGAACCGAAACAAAAGGGCCCAAAGGCATACTCTGTCCTCAGAAAGTAGGACTGCCCGCACAAATAGCAAGTATGACAGTTCTTCTGAGATGAATGGAGCATATTTTATGTGTTTATTTTATCAAAAAACAAAACTAGGCCCTCTGCTAGTCACTTGACACTAAGAGGGAACATCACAATTATGATCCTTGCCCTCATGGAGATGCTCCCTCCAGGTCTTTCAGGTCCTTCACTATGTCATTTTTTCCGGGTTATCACCTTCCCCTCCGATCTCTCACTACTATTGTTTGCCATGCATTGTTGTTGTCACTATTCATTCAGCTCATCAAGAATTTGTTCACTGCCGTCTTGGTGCTTAGAACTGTGCACAGTGGCATGAGAGGACATAGTGGGAACATAAGACGTAGTTTTAGTCTTCAGTGCCCTTCCAAGAGTTGAAGGATGAAGGAAACATGTACATATTAATGAGATAAAAAGCAACCTGCCTCCGGGATTGAGAAAAACTGCTGTAGGATTTTCAAGACAGGAGGGATTGGTGAAAGTTGAAGTGAATGGTGAAGACTTCATGGGCAGAGTCCTTAATGAAAACATTTAATGTTATATAAAATCCTGTCTTCGAATATGGCTTAAGGGCTTTGTCATCTAAGCCTCTTCACTGCCAACTTCGTGTCTGGCCAATTTGCGCTTGACCTTCAAATTTAATCCAGGTATCATCTCCTTCAGGAAGCCTTTCCTGACCTCTTATTCAGCAGTTATGTATCTCCTTCTTTTTCTCCCGTACCATTTCTCAAATAGCATATATTGCACCAGGATGATCAGTTTACTTATGTTCTTTAGTTCTGTAACCCCAGCACATATGTGTGGTGATTTATACTTAATAAGTAATCAATAAATGTTTGTTGACTATTGAGGCAATGAGTTATAGAAGGTAAGGAAGTATAAGAAAAGGAACATCACAAGTGGTGATGACAAAAGTGCATCAGCCAGAATATGGCCTCATGGAGAACACTGGGAGAAGAATGGGACAACACTCTTTTCAATAGTGCACCTGAGGTCAGTTCTAGTGACTAAATTCTCATTCGCATGCTCAGTATAGTGCTATACTTCTTTTTTTTAAAAAAAAATCCCTCTTGTCATATTGTCTGTACTTGGCTTTGTGCAGTTTAATATTTCTATCAATTATTTGCATGAGGAATGGATGTTTCATTTAATAATATCTATAGCTGGAAGGAATAGCTAATACCGCAGATGATAGAATCAAGATTTAAAATAATCTTGACAAGCTGGAACATTGGACCAAAACCACAAGATGAAATCCACAGGGACATATGCAAAGTACTGTATTTAGATTAAAAAAATCAATGGCACAATATACAAGCCTATATCAGTAGACAGGAAAAATATTTGGGAGTTTTAGTTGATCATCAAAGTAAGTTTACAGACATTAGCAAGGAACCCTCCCTTCACCAAAATCCAAAAACTTAAATTACAAAATCAGCACATAATAGAGGGGATTAGACATATGCAAAAGCACACTTGAAAAACAAATGGAATTCCTGGCATAATTGATGATATATCTAAAAAGAGAAGGTGTTAGTGAGAGGAGGGACTGGCTTGTCAGTATGAAACATAGGAAATGAAGAGCCAGTGTGAGCAAATAAGAGCCAGTATCTGAAGATAAGAACCTTTACACTGTCTATGCAGTGGTCTCCTTAACAAGACATGAGTCCAACCGGCCCCCTAAAAAATATTTACAACATTATTGATTATATATACATATAGTCACGGGATGTGGAGTAGAGTGTGGGAATAGAGTCAATGGAATTGTAATAGATAAGTATGACATCGGGAGTGGGAGGGCAGTGGATGGGGGGAGAGGGGTTGTTACTTTGTGAGGGGTGAAAAGGATAACTATTGCATTGTTCTGTACACATGAAACTAATAATAAAAGAAATAAAAAATAAAATAAAATTTAAATTAA
This sequence comes from Hipposideros armiger, assembly GCF_001890085.2. Lineage (NCBI taxonomy): Eukaryota > Metazoa > Chordata > Mammalia > Chiroptera > Hipposideridae > Hipposideros > Hipposideros armiger. Next base: position 1,441,309 of record NW_017731590.1, read on the forward strand.
AAAAAAGATTTCAGAATCACTATAAATGATTAAAAAAAAAAGAAGATAAGAGCCTTTTTTATGGTGTCATCAGTGGATAAGTGCATGGCCCTGGGGTCAGCCAGCTGCCTAGGTTTTAAAACCAAATTTGCAAAGTATTGATTATGTCATTTTGGGCAAGTTACTAATGCTGTGGCAATTCTCCTCTATAAAATGGGGAGAATCATGATCCCTACTTATGGAGTAACGCGTATTAAATGAGATAGGGTGTGATGGTGCTTGGCTCTTAGTCAGGGTTCCATACATGCTCCTTATCACTATTGATTGGTCTCTTTATTGTAGATTGATACATTAGTGTTTTCAGTTTCCACATCAGTCTTTTGTGAGATTCTGCAGATGGTTCTTTCTGTGAAAGTCTGCTTCATTTTTGGTGGGCTGAGTAAAAAAAAAAAAAAAAAATCAAATTCCTGAATGTTTGACCCTGGAACTACAGTCATAGTATTTTAAAAAAAATTCATATCATGTAACTATGCTAAACAGAACTTAGTGGAATATTCCATTAATTTATAAAAGTTTATACTTTAAAAATGGCATGGATAAACTGAAATATATTCAGGTTATCATGGCCTAAGAATGACTTAAGAGCTAGAAATGCTAAAGGGAGCTGGTATAGTTGCCTTTAATCCTTGGAGACATGCCATGTGGAAGAGGGCACAGAATTTGTCACCTCCATGAAAGGAAGGCTTCTGATTGAATGTGTGGCACAGGGAGCGTCCATCCCTGAATGCACATATTGCAAGCCCCTGACAGGAAGGCCAGGGAGGAATAGCTTTTTGGGTCTGTATTTCTGTAAGTATGGGCGTGGGCAATGAGCGTTACCAGCCATTATATCTTTCCAGTCCTCATGAGAACCTTGCAAAATAGACAGGACCTGGAATTCAGTCTTTGGCCTCTAAATGCCATGTTTTTAAAACGTGTGCTCTGAGGTTACCTGCATCCGAATCATGCACCTGAGGTGTTTATTAAAAAATCCAGATACCTGGGCCACGTTCTTAGAGATTCTGATTTGGGAAATCTGGAGTGGGGCCCAGGAAACTGCATTGGCCCAGACCAAGGTGCTCTGCTCTCCTAGTACACTTTCTAGTATAATACCAATTTCAAGACTCTGTTGTTTCAACAGATATTCATAATTCCTACAATGTACCCAACTTGTTTCAGAGGCTGGTGGAACAGGGGTGCATACGACCATAGAGGTCCCTTTTAACTGGAGCTTGTGTCTAGTGGGAAAATGCATTGGTTAAATAAGCAAGCCAATAAAAATAAGGAAACCAGAAGGCCTATGGCAGGAATTACATAGAGTGCTGTTGCTGAGAGTGATTGGGTGGCTCGTCTGGATTGGAGCGTCTTTCTCCGAAGGGTGATGTTAAGCTGAGAGCTGAATGATGAAACCACCACGCAGAAAGTCAGGGGCAGAGCATGCCAGCCAAGGAGCTGTCTAGTGCCAAGGCCCGGTGAGAAGAACATGCCTGTTGTGTTTGAGGAATAGAAACAAGCTCAGTGTGGCTGAAAGCTAGGGGGAAGTCTGGGATCAGGTCAGACAGGTTGACAGAACCCAGATCACGCATAGCTCTGATTTTATTTGAAGTGGGATAGGAATCCATTAGAGAGTTCAAGCCAGGGAAGATACAATGTGATTTACCTTTTATAAACGGTCCCTCTTGCTGTTGCACAGATTCCATAGGTGTGTGATGCCCGGTTATTAAATATACCATCACGACTTTGGAGAGAACGTGTTTTTGATGGGTTTCTCTGTTAACACCTATGGTGCACTTTATAGTATACGAAGCATTTTTATATACCTTATTTCATTGGATCTTCTCAAAAATCTTATGAGACTCATCTTGTTATAATCCTCATGTTACTGGTAGAGAAACTGAGGCTTATAAAGGATGAGATTCTTCTTAGATCACATTTTGAACTGTTACTAGAAAAGTTTTCCTAGAAAGGACCACTTTGTTTCTGATCATTCAATTTCTTCTAGGTAGACATTTGAAAATGGGGGGATTTTCCATAAAAATCTGGATTTTTTGCCTTAAAAAATGAAGATGTGTCCCAAGCAAACCCACATTCCTCATGCAGACAGTGGGCTGGAGCTGTTGAGGGGTGTCTCTTAGGAGGAGAGCTGCCCCCCCTCGCCATTACCCCAGATCTGCTTCAGTCTTTTTGTTATCTGCTGACCCCTGGATGTCTGAATTCCAGGCTGCTGCTCTCAAGTGCTTTCAGCCCACTCCATTGGTACCTCTTCAAGGGCCATTTTCCTCTTCCCTCATTGAGAGAGAGAGAGAGCCTGGGATAGCCTGGTTACCCCAGTCAGGGGACTGTGAGCTTGCTCCTCTGGGAGCTCAGCCCAGTGCCACCCATGAGACACAGAAGTTTCTTGGATGTGCGTGCTTTGCTTAGAAATGTATGCAAAATTTGCCTTCACTCTATAATAAGGCTACTTGAAATACTGATTTTCCAAGAAAAAGAAAATCTATGTTTATCCTATGCTTTCACATTACTCTATATGCTAGATCAGGGGTCGGCAAACTGCGGCTCGCGAGCCACATGCGGCTCTTTGAGTACTGTTCCGTCTCAAAAGTTTGCTGACTCCTGGAAGAGCCAATCCTGTCCCTTACAGCAATTTAAAAGTTATTTGAGAGCCATAAATATATATTTACAAATAAGGAAAATTTAAAGTAATATTATAAATGAAACTATGATAGTTTTATTTTCATTTTCAATTTTACTTTAGAGCCACATGTACACACATACTCTAAGAGCCGCACATGGTTCGTGAGCTGCAGTTTGCTGACCCCTGGTGACTTCCGTCTCAAAAGTTTGCTGACCTCTGATCTAGATGGTTTGGAAGTCCCCTAAAATTATATGGCAAACTTTTGTTTGTGTGTGTTTTTCTAGGGAGAGGGTTCATGACTTTATTCAGACTCAAAGGGATCCATGATCCAAAAAGTGTTATTTCTAGCATAGGAATTAAAAGTCAGGCTGAGCAGAGTCAGATCCTGGCTCTGCCGCATTATCATGAAGTTCCCCAAATCTCTGATTCTAGGTTTCCTCATCTAAAAAAATGGTTTATTAATACTGGGCTTGTGGAGCATTGATTAAATGAGGTAATATACATGAAGTGATGAGCTCAGGTCCTGGCACATAGGAGACAATTACTAAGCATAAGGGATCACTATTGCCACTGCTGATGTTGCATCAGTCTCCTATTATATCTAAATGCCTGTTATGGGCAGAATTATGTCCCCCCAAGTATTCACCTCTAACCCCTCTAACCCCCACTGTGACTGTATGTGGAGATAAGGTTTTTAGGAGTTAATTAAGGTTCAATGAGGTCATAAGGGTGGGGTCCTGATCTGATAGGGCTGGTGGCCTTCTAAGAAGGGGAAGAGAGAGCCGTCTTTCTCTTTATACACAGGCGCCAAGGAAAGGCCATGTGAGCCCATGGAGAGAAAGTAGTCACCTGCAAGCCAGGAAGAGAGATCGTGCCAGAACCCAACCATGCTGGCACCCACATCTCAGACTTCAAGCCTCCAGGACTGCAAAAAAATAAATTCCTGTTGTTTAAGCCACCTAGTCTATGGCATTTTGTTATGGCAGCCAGCGCGAAGACAAGGGCCAGCCCCCTTCTTTCCTGAGCTAGTCCCTTCTAGGGCAGGGGTGACAGGCATAGCCCCTACTCTATCGCTGGAGAGTGAGGTCGGTTGTGAATTCGTCTTGCTGTTCTACGGTCAGGGTTTCGTTGCACCTGAAGTATCCCGGTGTTCACCGAGATGAACTTGTTTTTTTTTGTTTTTTAAATGACTGATAGGGTGACCTGTGCACACACTGGGGTTTCTGGCTGTCTTTCCTATTGAGTGCTCCACGTTGCCTGTTGATTAGAGCATTGTTCTTATCATCAGCCTTCTGAGGAAGCCATGTGGTTTAATGGTTGAAGATGCGGATTTTAGAACTGCCCAGCCTGGTTCTGAACCCTGGTTCAGCCACTCACTGCATGACATTGGGTAAGTCACTTAACCCCTCTGTGCTTTAGTTTCCTCATTTGTAAAATGGTGTTAATAATAGTGCCTGTGTAAAAGGGCCACTATAAGGATTTAATGGTTTTAATACGTGGAAAGTGCTTGGCATATATTAAGCCCTATGAAGTCTAGAGGTTATAATTACTTGACTGGGGCTCTCACCCAACTTTGGTTGGTCCCCTTCCCTGATGGTCTTGGCCTTGTTTCCTGTTACAGCAGCTACTTCCTGGAGTCCTACTCACAATGGATATATTAGGTGCTTGATGTTGACTGTCGCCTTGCCTGGAACCTCTAGCCACTATAACTACTCACTAGATTTGAACCCTTTGTGTATTGACTTGAATGTTGTAGTACTCTTCCTTATAATGCAATGCCCAACCAAGCTCAGATAATAGGATGAAGATGTGAAATCCGTGTTGATAACCTCTGGTCTTTCCCTGTTCCTAAATAATAATAAAAAAGGAGAGGGGGCTATCATATCTCTATATAAGGGCTCATCTGCCAAGAGGGCTTATGTATCATTCTTACTGAGGGGTGAGGGGTAATAGAATTCAGTGGTTCCCAACTGTGTGTGGTGTGTAAGGGTCAAAATCCCTTGAGGAACTTGTTACTAATGTGGGTCCCTAGATTTCACATCCAGAACTTTTGTTTCAGTAGGTCTGTGGTGGGGTCTGGGAAATCATGTTTTTAATAAGCACCTTAGGTAATTCGAATGCAGCTGTTTAGCTGACTTGCATTTGAGAATTCCTTGGCCAGATGTTTGTTCAAGATCTCTTTTAGCCTGCAGCATATAAGATACCAGAGTAAATATAAGGACTGGGGAAGGTAAGGACATTTAGAGCAAGATTCTACTTTCTTCAAGCATTTTGCAGGTTCATACTTGACTGGCAAAACGACAATCAGACACGCTTATGTTAGGTTTTGTCTAGATTTTCATCTAAATGGGGGACTAGATATCTAGTTTACAGCAGCCAAAGAATTAGCAGTGACCATGTCAGAAAACACAATTACACAGTAAGTTATCGTTGCTCAATTTGCAAATAGCCCTTCTCCAAAGCCATGCATTCTGGGAAGGGTTTCTGGAATGGTGGTCCCATGACATGGTCTATAAATTACCTTCTGGGCCACATGGATAGCTGACACCTATGGCAACATTTATTTGCAAGAATGAGCTATCTGTGGTGGCTAAGGTTTTCCATGTACTAACTAGAATTTCAGAGTAGCTAGAACAAGAAGCATCTTTTTAGAGAAGGCTTAAATCTTAGAAACGACCGCCTGAGAGATAAAATGCCATCCTCATGTATTCAGCGAAGACAGGCTGGGATTTGTTGAGAAAGCTAGTTAGTGTCAAGGAAGCTGCAGGCACTGCACATTAAAAGGCATCTCCCCTTTGACGAGTGTTTAATTTGGCCTTGTAAAGTGTATGAAGTGCAGGCATTTAATTTGTTTGACAGAAGCAAGCCCAAAGCACCTCCTGTAATACTGTGCCACAGGGTTTCCTGAGTCTTACCACATGTTAGGCATAGTCTGGAAGTCTGTGTTAAATAAGCTTCGACTCAAAACACCAGTTTGACAAGGGTCTGTTTTAATTGAAAGACACAAACCTCTATCTTCTGAGCCAGGTGGAGGGACATAAAGGAGTACACCGTCCACCATCCTGTCCTAAGGAACCCTTTGCTCTTTCTTGTAAAAGGACAAAGATGCTTTGGAGCGGGCAGGTGGGACTCTATCAATGGGTCCCAGAATGTCTGGTGTTGCTGGCCTCTCCTAACATTCTCTTTCCTTCAACAATTCTGGCTATCTGCCACAATGTTGATCATTTCTAGCCGAGACAGTAATGATCTAGGAGACCACTTTTTTAATATTGCATTGTAACGAACCAGAATTAAGAAACTTTACAAAATTCATACACTTTGACCTTCCATGCATTACTATCCAGCTGCTCATAAGTCAACCATATCCATATCCATCAAGCTTTTCTGCCTCACACATGTGAAGTGACCATATTTTCACAATATTATTGAATATTCATCTGGGTATTCTGCTGCTCCCTGCTTAAGCTTAGTCATCGTTTTTGTTTCTAAATTGGGGAACAGTGTGTTTTTCCAGGACCCATCAGCTCCAGGTGAAGTAGTTGTTTCAATCTAGTTGTGGAGGATGCAGCTCAGTGTCCCATGTGGGGATCAAACCAGCAACCTTGGTGTTATGGGCTCTAACCAACTGAGCCAATTGGCTGCCCCAAGCTTAGTCATTTTCCCACAAGGAGAAAGCTGTGCTCCATTCCACCTAGAGAAGCGTAAGAGATGACAAAACAGGCTAGATCTAACTTGAAATACATATATGGCTCCTTTTCTTGGGATTGTACACCCCGAATTTCCATTTTCTAAAAACAGGCCCAATCTCCCCTTTCTACCTTGTCTCCTGTCACTTTCCCCTTTGTTCTGTTCTCTATGCTCCAGGACCTTCTTGAGTTCCTTCAACATTCAATGTGCTCTCCAGCACCAGGACCTTTGAAAGAGTGGGTCTCTCTACTGAGAAATTCTGCCCTCCTCGTTATTGCTGGTTTCTACTCCCTTAAGTCCCTTCCACGAGCTCCTTTGTTCATTCATTCATTCAACAAGTATTCATTGGGTGTCTATATGTACCAAACATTTTAGTGAATGAGACTGATTTAAAAACCCTCCTCGAACTTACGTTCTAGTTGGGAGGGGTGCTCAGACCAAAAATAAACATAATAAATAAGTAAATTGTACGTTGGAAGGTTATAATTGATATGGAAGAATCGAAAGGAGCAAAGTATGTATATGAAAAGTACTTGCAATTTAAATAGAGTGGAAGAGAAGTCCTTACTGATATAGTGAAATTTAATTACCGTATTTCCCCATGTATAAGACACACCCATTTTCAAAAAATCTGGGGTCTAAAAACTGGGTGTGTCTTATACAGTGGTTGTATGAGCACAAAAACAATTGCAAAAAAAGTGGGAAATGCAAGTAAAAAAAAACTACAACCACTGTATAAGACGCACCCAGTTTTTAGACCCCAAAATTTTCAAAAAAGGGTGCATCTTATACATGGGGAAATACGGGGTAGTTCTCAATTGTCCTTAGAATTTAGCTCAAATTAACTTGTTCAAGGATGCCTTCCAGACGAGATCTATCAGTGAGTGTTTGAATGTCTGACTAGGTCATCTTCTGTTATATGCTCTTATAACCTCCAATACTTTTTGTTCATAGCTCTTAGCACCATGTGTAATTATATACTCATGTGATTATTTATTAAAGAATGTCATGTCCACTATATTGTAAGCTTCCTGAAGGCAAGCATGAGATCCTTTTTGATTACTTCTCTGTCTCCAAAACTAGCTCAAGATAAGTGCTCAATACAAATTTGTTGAATGAAGGAACCTGTACAGTATGGATAAAAATGTACATTCAGGCTACATTAAGAAAATCAATTGAGATAATAAATACTGAATGAATGATATAAATGATAATGAGTAAGTTCTTTTTATAAGTTGCAAAGCTCTATAAACATGCAGGCCTTACTATTTCTGTGGATAAAAGACCCTCTTGTATCAGCATAGTTCTGTGTTCATTGATATTGTATGACCTAGAATCCCCCTTATGAAGGCAACAGTGTGGTGTCGTGGAGAAGAGCATGGGTGATGGAACCAGACTGCCTGGATTCACTCTTAGCTCTGCCATGTGACTACGTTGTGTTTCTACTTGCTCATCAATAAAACGGGATGACGATGGTACCAACCTCACAGAGATGCTGTAGAATTAGAGGAGTGAATATCTCTAGGGTGCTTAGAAGAAGGCCTGGCATATCTTAAGTACTTAATCCACATTATCAGGATTATGGTTAGTTTTATTTGCCATGCTTTCAACTGTAATCCAGACATTTAATATTTATTGACTGAAATCTTTTTTGTTTTTTTCTTAGAGACAAATGAACTATTGGTAGTAATTCCTAGTTCAGCGATGTTTTCTTTAACATAAGTTGAAGAGTAAGGATGATTCTTTTCAGGCCCCATCTTGTAGGTGTCGGTGTCTGTTCTAGTTCATCTATACTTTTATCTTGGTGGTCCTTTTCCAAGTGTCTTGGCAGCTGGAAGTTAAGTGAGAGCTGATGGCTGAGAAAACTGGGTCCAAATGCTTGTTCTGCCACTTACTGGTGGAAAGACCTTTGGCAAGATATGACGCTCTTTGAGGTTCACACTCTCATCTATAAAATGGGAATCATAATTGCTCCCTCACAGGCTTGCTGTGAGGACTGAATGGGAAAGTGTTCATGGAGGGCCGATTCAGAGAGAAGTTTTACAAATATTAGTTCTGCCTTCCTTGCGCTTTGTTAAGGAACAAATCTACACTTTATTTTATTTTTTATTAAATTTTTTTTATTAAAGTGTAGTTGACATACAAGAGTATATTAGTTTCAGGTGTACCACATAATAATTCCATGTTTATGTGCCTTCCGATGTGATCACCACACTAAGCCTGGTAACCATCTGTCACTGTGCCAAGTTATTACAATATTGTCTACATTCCCTGTGGTGCACACGACATCTCCATGGCTTATTTATTTTATAACTGGAAGTTTGTACCTCTTATTTCCCTTCACCTTTTCACCCGTTCCCTCACCCTCCCAAGGAACCTTCTGGACACACGACATTGTGGTCTGTAAAGGCTTTAACAAGTGTTCTAAATCAGGAAGCCAAAGTCAACACATTTGGAACTCACTACACATGCCCTGCAATGATTCACATTATTGGCAGAGACCCTGCAATGAGCACAGCGTTCATTTGTTGCCCTATAATCAGGAGGAAAACAGTTATTTTAAGAAACATTCTTTCTAACATCAGGAATGTATCAATTTATATAGCATTAACTAGCTAATGAACAACTAACTACAACTGACTAACTAGAATCACCATACCAAATATGTTTCGTGGATTGCAGAAAAAATTTAAGAAAAAATTTAAAAACAACTTCCTATTGTTGATTAACAAATACTGGTTAGGGATATTTGATGGTATAAAAGTCACAGGCGCTAAGGAGACTCTTTCTGAATGTTTAAAGTTATTGTTTGATAATTGTAATTAGGTATTGCCCAAAGTTGTGTGTGTGTGTGACAAAATAATAATAAGTCCAAAATGTCCCCTTCACATGCACAAAGATTCTAAATTTTCTTTTTCCTCCTCCTAGATGTTTTTGCTAACCATAGCTAATGATTTTCACCAGTTGTTTACTTGCAAATATGCTTTTCAGTATGTCACAGTTAAACACTTCAAATTATGTTTCACTTCAAAAGTCCTGGTTTTAGTTTCCAAATCTTTCCCCCCGTCCATGTTTGGGGGTTTTGATTAACAAATATTTGTTGAGGCTCCACTGGGTAAATGACAGGCTCCCAGAATGAGTTTTTCAATGCCCTTAGTGTTCCAGATGTTGGAGAAATTGGAAATCTATGAACCCAAAGTTAGAGCAGAATTAAAATTATGTGTGAACATGAACTGAGCGCTTAGAGGGCAACAGGCTGTTCACTGCTGGTAGCAGCAGAATTGGGGGATTTATTTTCTACTTATTGGCTTAAAATGTGAAATCTAGATGTGGGAAGGCCTAGCCTACCTGTCCTGAGGGAATCTTCATGCCAGAGCTGCTCATTCTAATTCCTCTGACATTCTTGTCTGCTCAGGTGAAGACATTCACTATTGTTCCAGTCAGGGCCTTTGATAACACTTCATGGTCTATAAAATAAAACTCGGCATTCAAGGCTTTGCAGGGTGTGGATTCTGCCTACTTTTCCAGACCTATTTCCTTTCGCTCCTCTGCTGGCTCCCACTGCTTCAGCTGAAACCAAATTTTTGCTCGTTCACGGAGTACCTATTCCTGGCCAAGCACTGCTTCATTAAGTTTAAAGAATGTTTTACCCCCTCAGGTTTCCTGGGAGGTAGTTATTGTTATCTCCACTTTATAGATGAAAATACTGAGGCTCAGAGACATCAAATGTCTTGTTCAAATTCCTGGGCGAGTATATGGATGAGTTACTCTATGAACCCAGGTCTCTAACTTCAAGGCCACAGTGGAAAGGGCTCTTTCCATCACACGATAATGCTTTCCTCCTCAAAATGCACCAACACCGTCTCATTCTGCACCTTCCTTCCATGTAGTGGCAGAACAATGGGCCCCTAAATATGTCCACGCCACAATTCCTGGAACCTGTGAACGTGTTACCCCCGCATGGCAAAATGGAATTCAGGTCGCAGATGGAATTACGGTTGCTAATAGCTGACTTTAAGCTAGGGAGATGATTCTGGCTTATCCAGGGCGGTCCATGGTCATAATGAAAGTCCTACGAAGTGGAAGATGGAGACTGAAGAGAGTCAGAGGAGGAGATGTGAAGATGGAAGAATGGTCAGAGATAAGCAATGTTGCTGACTTTGAAGATGGAGAAAGGGAGCAGAAACCAGGGCTGTTAGGTGGTCTCTAGACACCAGAAAAGGCAAGAAAATGGGTTCTCTTCGAGAGCCTCCAGAAAGGAACACAGCCCTACAAACACCTTATGTTTAGCCTGGCGAGACCCGCATTGGTTTTCTAACCCACAGAACTGTAAGATAATATATTTATGTTATGTTAACACATCAGAGTTTTGGTAATTTATTATAGCAGCAATGGGAAACTAATACACTCCAAGTGCTTTCCTTTACTGCGTACTTCAGCTGCTGGCATGTCATGCCCAGGGCTGAAACCCACCATTTTCATCAACTCCCCGCTCCCCACCTCAGTATCAAAGCCTGCTTTTGGGGGAAAACATGAAGCTGACCTTGATTAATTGTATTGCCCTAGAGTAGACACAGCTGACAGAAACTGTCCAAACCAAGCACCTGAATGACTTGTCCAAGGTCACACAAGTAGCAGTGTTAGGGACAGAGCTCGAATTCCTAACTTCTAACAGCTTATAAGGAAAACGTATTCAAAGGCATCAGCATTTTTTAGGGATCTGTGCTCTGAGATTTAGTTGTTAATGGTCCACATAAGAATTTCCAGATCTAGTAAACAGATTGGATCCTTGGAAATCACACTAAATTAGTCTATGAGAAAACCTGTGACTATTGGAATTAACCTATCCACCGCCATCTTTTTCACTCATTCATTCGAACAGTAGTATATGCCAGGTAGTGTGCTAAGTCCTGAGAATTATAAATGAGTAAAAAAACCAAACAAACCCATAGTTTATGCCCATCAGAAACTCATGGTTTAGTGGAACTGGGGAAATATCAGGATTTAATAAATGGAAATTGCAATGCCTTGTGATAAGTGATATTATAAAGTAAAGAAGCAGAGTCACTGGACACCTAGAGCAAGGGGTTCAGTCAAGTCTGAGGCTCCTGAGCGGGCAGTACTTGGCTGGGTTTTGAAGCAGGAGTAGGAGTTAACTTACAGAGAAGCAGAGAGCATTTCAGCCTGGAGGAACAGTAGGGTTGGACTGGTCCAGGCAGATAATGAACCATAGAGGATTGCTCTTCTCTACCAGAGTCTCAAAGTCAGCTTCAAGAATTGTTTGAGAATTCATTAAATTCCAGAATTGTCTAGTTTCATTTGTGAATGAGGGCCCTGTCTCAGGTGGTCATTGTATAGTACGGAGGCGTGGAAGGAGCTACTAGATATAGGTATGAATTTTGACTCTACTCCTGCCCAGCTGTGTTAACTTTAAGAGTGTCTCTTTGTGCCTTAGTTTTCTTGTCTCTGAAATGGGCAAACAAGTTCTTCCTTGGCAGGGTTGATGTGAAGACTAGAAGCCGTGCATGTGAAAGCACTTGCCACAGAGTGTTATGTAAACGGCAGCTGTTATTATCAGCCTTAAGGAAAGGGCTCAGAAGCTCTCTCCCTCTGGCTTCATCCTGTTCTTTTTTTTTTTTTTTGTAAACATCTTGTTGCTCACAGTTCTCTTCTGTCTACAGATAGTTCTAATCTGAATCTAAGGGGTTCTCATGGCTGCTGGTCCACAGCAGGCTGGGGAAGAGGTGCTAGAGAGGTTTGGCTTCAGGTAGAAGCAATAGTTCTACTGTCCTGTAATCATTTTTTATACCGCTGCTAGGGTCATCTTTCTGAAGTGTAAAGCTGACCATGCCTAAAGTCCTTAGAAAGCCCTTTTCCCCCTTGTCCCTGGGTCCCTCTGTAGTGTGACCCGCCACTCCTCCATCTCAGACACTCAGTGTTTCAGCTACTCCTTATTTCCCTTGTGTTATATCCACTCAGCCAGTTATATTGCCTGCAAGGCCCTAACCCCACCTTATTTGTCTGGAACACTCCTATCCCCTGTAAAACGCAGCTCACATGCCACTCTCTCAAGCCTTTCCTGACTTCTCCCCAGTGAGTTAGCCCTCTCTCCTCTGGGCTACCATGGTGTCTTGTACAGATCTCTTAGTTTATTGGGCACATTATGCGAAATTAACTATTTATTCATCTACCTCCCCTATCAGACTGGGTGCTCCTGGAGATCAGTTTTGTGTATTATTCATCTCTGTATTTCTACCACATAATAGGGGCTCAATAAATGTTTGTTGAATGACTGATTGACTAAGTGAACAAAAGGCATACAGGGCTTCAGAATTTTCTAGTAGCTAACTCTTGTAAAAAGGTGGATTGGGAGTCCTATAAGTAATTACACTATCACATTCTGTAACGGATTGGTGCTAGCCAGGGAATGACAGTATGTCCAAAAGGTAATGAATTAAAACCTTGCTTTGGCATCTCCCCTTTCAGAAACGGGAGCAGTCTTTCAAGCAACTTGAAAAATGGGCTTCAGTAAAAGTGTAAGAAAATATATGCAATTAGACTCAATCAATAAAGTTGTCCTTGACTAATGTCTACATTTAAGGGAGTTTAATTAAATTATGAAAAAGGCCTTTCTGATTTAACTGTCAGTCTGGTTTATCATGTATGCACATGAGCTCTGCGTAGGGTTTTCTTTCAAGGTTTCCAGATCCTCAACCAACACAAAGATACAGGGAAGTATCAATACCTTGTTTAAGAGGTGGGGGAGTCTGATAGGGGAGTTTGAGAAAGAAGGGACGCCAAAGCAATTTGTCCAGGTAGGCTGACAGAAATAGAAATTCTGCAAACCGCTTCTTCTCATTTACGAAATATTTATTCAGCACGTGCTATATGGAAGGGAATGGCAAGGCACTGGAGTGGAAAAGACAGGTGTTGAACATAAATACATATAATTAGAAATTATGTTTATTATGTTTGTGTTCCCCCTAAGCCTAGAAGGCTGTCTTTTTAGTTCGTTTATATGAATTCAACATCCTTGCAATAAATAAAAAGTAAGGAATAATGTAAGAGATGTGTTGAGTCTGCTGTGTCAGATATTGTGCTAGGTCCTGGGGACACAAAAATACCTTCAAGGAGCTTATAGCTTCAGTGGGAGGAACAGACATGCGAAAGATGAAAATAACAATGTAGTGTGAGAAGGACAGGGATAGAGGCAAGCATGGCTGCCGCCAGGGGAACACAACACAGAGGAGCCTCCCTCTTCCCCTCCCCACAGGCACAAAGGCTGGGCATGAGACTTGTAGAAATGGAATACCATCACCAACCATTTTTCCTAAGGAGAGTCAGCTTTGAATGGAACTCTGCACCTCTTCCTAACGCCTGTTCTACACTAGCAGAGGGAGGGTGCGGCTGCAGGCAGGGCCATCCCTCCTGGGCAGATAAGACAGAAATAAAAATTGCTGCAATTAGGAGCTTGTGGACAGAGCAGAAGAGCTGCCCAGAGGCAGTGGTCCTGAAGCGGCCTTCAGGATCTGAACCCCACAGAAGAGTTCAGAGCCCAGCTGGACCGGTTCTATCACACGGGCCTCAAGGTGCCCCAGGCAGAAGGGACTGATGTCAAAGGCAGCAGCAGAACCAGTAATGGCCAAGGGATGCTCGGCTAAAATTTCATATTTGAAATATATTTAGTTTCACTGATTTTATTTAAAACATTCTAAATACTTCTGAAATAAAGGGCTGCTGCATAAAATAAGTACTGCAATATCAATAGTATCATTCTTTTGGGGCTGTAATCAATAGCCAGAGCTCATAACTAGGAGTCACAGGATGAATTTAGATTGCAGATACAAGCATGTTGTAGAATAAGGATGCCTTTAGAGGTGGGGTAGGCTTTCTCTGTTCATAATTCCAAGCACTCCCTGTTGGCTGCTACTGTCATGTATGTTACCTGCGTGGTCCCAGAGGGCAGTGGAGGTTGCAACCTCTCATCTGGGCTGACCCTTTCTATTTGCAGACAAGGAACCTAAGACTTGAAGGGAAAAGTGACTGTAATACATCAGAATGAGGACTAGAATCTCAGGGTCTCCTACCTCACCAGGCTCTTCCTATGACAGGGGCTGCCACTCAGAGAAGCACGTTGTGAATATAGTATGACCAGGATGCAGGAAGCAGCCACCTGACCTGCCCTCTGCAAGGGAAAAATCTCTTGTAGTAATAATAAATGCAGGCAGTGGGGGCTCAGGGGAGACCTGTGGAGACTTACGTTAAGGTCTCTGCAATGTGTTTGGCCTTGCACTTGAGATAAGTGACAGGCCACTCTGCATGGAATGGGCATACTCTGTGTCCCTTTAGGGTGTCCCTGCAGATGAGGGGTAGCTGGGTGTCCACGGAACAGAGCTCAGGGCAGGGTTTGCCTGGGGAGAACACATCACTGTGAAAACCCTCTGAGCCAGGAACACTTTAGAATAATGCCTGTTTGGGAACTCAGATGTGGATGGGTGGGGAAGATTAGGCATTAGGGCTTATCTCTCCCTCTCAGCTGGGTTTCTGTTATCCCTGAGCCCTGTGGTGGGGGTTGGCAAAGGCGCTGACCTATTCGCTTGGCAGGTTTGATCTGCACTGTGCTCATTTTCACCGTTCTCTGAGGAGCATGCCTGGGGATGGCGGTGAGGTGGGGGAGGTGGGGCGCATTTGATCATAATCCAGAGAGATGAAAGAAATCAAATCCACAAATCTAAATACAAACTTACAAAGATGTAGAATAACTGGCTGGCCCTAATATGCTTCCACCCTGACCCTTGAGATTTTTAAGCTCAACCAACACATAGTTCTCTCAATTGGCTCATTCATTGCCAGTAGCCATCGTGATGGTGGGGTGTGTGTCCCTGGACGGGCTTTATAAGGTTGTGACTCCCTAGACTTGGGTACACAATCTAGAGGCTTCCCACCTACCTGGGCACCCTGCAAGGTGACAGGGATTAGCCCACCTGCTGCAAAGAAGGCTGTCACTTTTCTCAGAGGGTCCCAGGCAGGCTGTCACCTATTTTGCAGAGACCTTGTAAGTAAGTAACTGCCGGTTCTGCCATTCAGTCCACTACCTGCACTCAAAGGACAGCTGTAAGGGAACCCCCCCCCCTACTTTGCCCCTGTGAAACAGCCTGGATATATGAGTTCAGCATCCTTGCCCTTGTGTTCACAGATGTTTCTGAGGCAGCTTCTGTCCTAAGGGCCCTGACCCTGGAGTCTGGGGACCCAGATTCTATTCTAGTGACATCTCACTTTCACTATAGAGAGGTCTCAAAGTGTTTTTTAGCAGATTGACAAAGGACTGTGTAACTCCAAGGAAGAAAAAAAAGGCAAAGAAACCTTGTCTCAGACTGTGACATTCTTAGGAAATTATGACTGAGTCATATACTCGTATACCGGGGGTGCCAAAAAAATGTATACGAGTGGTCACTTTGGTCAATATGGCTCAAGCAGTAGTTCGCCGTAATCAGAAGTGTCTGGACGCTGAGGGTAACCACTCTGAGCTCCTCGTGTAATTGCAGAAGTCAAACGTGACTTATATTCATCTTTTGTTATCGGTATATATTATTAAAATTTTAATACAGTTTTCCTTCCTTAAAATGTGTATACATTTTTTTTGGCACTACACACACACACACACACACACACAATATGAGGTGTGGTAAAATAATATGGTGAATATTTAAATAAAAAATTTTATTACAGTAAAAGTCACATTGCCATTAATCCCCCTCAAAATACTCCCCCTTGCTTTGAACACACTTATCCTATCGTCCTTGACACTTTCTGAAGCAGTTCTGGAAGTCCTCTTCTGTGAATGTCTTCAGTTGCGCTGTTGCGGCTGCCTCGATGTCCTGAATCATTTTGACTTTGGGGAAGAGCCAGAAGTTGCACGGTGCCAGATCCGGTGAATAAGGTGGATGAGGACACACCATTATATTTTTATTTGACAGAAATTGCCGTCTACCAGAAGCAATGTGTGACACAGCACGTTGTCATAATGGAGGATGATTAATGCACACTTTAAAACACACCTTCTCTCAACCGTGGCTCACACCCGACTGATTGCACTGAGCAAGTTGAAACTTGTCACACACTGTTACTAAGGTTCAACAGGCCGCTTCCCATATTGAAGATCCCTGCCCTTCTGTTGGATGGCACTCAGCAGCAGCATTCGCTCTATTTTTTTGATCACACCTTGTACATATATATTTTGTCTTATAGGACCTAGAGCTTTGCTTAACACATGGTTAGTGTATGGCAAAGATTCTTAAATACATTTATAGATGGTAATATTATTACACTATGCTAATAAGAAAAAAAAATAAGCTGTATGCTTCACCCACAGAGACCTTAAAATTTAAGGGGGGGGGGCCGGCCGAGTGGCGCGATGGTTAAGAACTCGCTTGGGATGCCAGAGGGCCCCGGTTCGGATCCCACATATGAGGGCCAGTGACACTGCCCTCCACAGCTAAGATGCTGAACAACAGCTCAACCTGGAGCTGGGCTGCCATGAGTCGCCGGCGACAGCGTGGGCTGCAGTCCCTGTGGCAGTGGATTGCCATGGGCTACCGTGTGTGGCCAGCAGCCAGCGTGAGCGGCCAGCAGCCGCAGTGAGCGGCCATCCAGAAGCCGGCGACTGGTCTGCCTCGCCTGGGAAGAGCGCAATGATGGTGCCAACTTGGGCCAATGAAGCAACGTTCTCCACAACTAGGCTGAAGAACAAAAGGGCAGCAACTTGTCTGTTCCCCTTCCCCCAATTCCCCAGCACTGTTCCCATCCCCACAATTTCCCAATAAAAATCTTTAAAAAAAATTTTAAGGGGGGAAAGATTCAAATAAGGAGTTCCACACATGGAAAAGAAGAAAGGAAGAGCATGCTTGTTGAACAGAAGAGGCTGAGCCATGGTGTGGAGACAGACAATTCCTCCTGACGTTGGCCTTCTGCACAGACATCTCTTTGACTTAGGAAGAAATGGCACTAACCTTGCCCCACCAGTTTCTCATTTCCCAGCAGAACTCTGTTGGGTCAGGTCATGGGTGACATGTCATATACCTGGGCTCTGGCTGACTTGCTATGTTTCCTACAGGTAGTCTCTCAGGCACTTGACCTGCTCCTGGTGATCAGATTCACTTTGAGAAAAAGTTTTTCAGATGTCTCTTAGAGCTCATTTTTGAAAGATGGTCCACCTGGTGCCTGCTCCCTGGCTCTGGATGGAGGCCAGAGGATGACAGCAGCATGAACTTGCTGTGGATAACAAGTCCTCTGTTATGACTGGGAGCATTTGCAATGCTATAAATAACTCTATCAATATTGTGATAATGGCACTTTAAAGAGGTCTATTTTACAAGTGCTGAATGTAAGAGAGACCGCAGCTGCGCTCATTAATTCTGAAGTATGCCTCCCTCTATGTACGACTTGCAGGTGTAACAATAAGCATGTTGACTCAGTGAAAGTCTGGATAATGTTTAGATTAAGAAAAAGGTTAGAGTAACATTGTTAGTTTTTCCATTGTGTTTGGCATAATGAAAACAAATTATAATAGCTTAATTAGAAATGGGAAAAAGGGCAAAACATAACTTTGTTACAGATTTCAGATGCTCACAAATAGCTCCTCCCCCCTCAAGAGTTAGTGTCATAATTGACAGCAGTAGATCTTTTGATAATTAATTGCGGTAAATTATCACTTGGCACGAAGAAGGCATAATTGTAATTAATTTGCAACCTTCCCAGCATAACACTGAATTAGAAATGGCACTGCCGTCATTTTTCCAAGGGAGGAAGTGGAGGGTAGGAACAGCGTACCCTTTTCCTTTGATATCCATTTAGAGTTTTGAGGCAAGCCCTGGCTGTAATTTTTCTGGTATGATCTTGACATCTCTGCTACTCTCTTGGGTTAGGGGTGTTTAATTTAGACTGTGGCTGTTGGCTCTGGGCTATGATAGTTAGCAAGAGGTGTCCCCTGCTGAGCTCTGTCATGGCCTGCCATTATTTTAGCCTCCAGTTAGTCACTTATCCTTGGCATCTTTCTGTATCTGTCTTTCTGTATCTGTCTCATTCACTGGGGTGCTGAAAAACCCAATTAATTCATACAATAATCATTGTTTCAAAACAAACTATTATATTTTTACTTGAATGAAGTGAGAATGATTGCCCTCAAAATGTTTCTCCCCTTTTCCAGTGCATCCTATTTCTAGGATGGTGCAGGTTGTTAAGAATCTTTTCTATGGTCCAATTTTATAGTGACTGCCACTGATCAAGGTTTAATCTGATTGCTCAATATTAATTATTGTAGAAACAGAAATAGTGAATAAAAACTACTTCACTGGATTCTAGGGAACTGTTTATATTTAATCAGAGTGCCTGAGAGAACAAATCATTAAGCTATAAAAGATTATATCTGGGTTAGAATTAAAGTCAAGTGGATTTATTAAACCAAATTGTGGCCCCAAGATGACTGCCCTAGTGTACTACACTGTTGACCAAAGGCTTCACAGGGTCATGGAAACTTCTTCTCTTGTTACATATGCCACTTGAGAGAATGAGGAAGATCATACTTTTGACAAGAAGGGCAAGACATTGTTCTGCTTAGTCATTGATCATAAAAAAAAAGGTAAAGATCATGGTTCTATTTCAGGCAGACCCATATAACAAAAATAAACTTTATTAAATTATTTTGGACACTCTTCAAAGTTCTTCTTAGCCCCATTGTTATAAACGCTGAAATAAGGTGAATTTATAGCCAAAGCCCTTCACCACTGCTGCCCTGCCAATGAACTCAGGTTTGACCTATATGTAACACATTCTCTGGGGGTTAACAAATCATTCAATCTTCATGCATGATTCCTTTCTCCAAAAGCAAAGCCTTAAGTAACCCCTGCTCCCCTGCACCCCGCCAATAACTTCTTCCAGTTGGGTTGAATTAGTCATGATAGTTTTACTGTGTGAGCTAATATTCACAAGTGTCAGAGTTCAAACCACCCAACATATTTCACAGGAGACTTCAAATTGAACTCAAGCCTTAGCCCTGGTTGGTGAAGGTCGTGATGTTTGTTTTACTGAACTTCCTATAGGAACACCTAAAGCACTTAACAAGGACATGTAGACACCAACTGCAGGTACTGTGCTTTGCGTCGTGAACCTGGCATGTTAGCATCTTCACTAGGAACAGAACCCCAGTTTTCTGATCTCAAAGTGAAGCATGATTTCCATGGAGCAAATGGAGGGAAGACATTTCTGACAGGCTCTTAGTAGAAAAAGGAAGTAGACTTAATCCAAGGAGTAGAACTAAGATTCATGAATGGATGCTTCAGAGGGGGTAGGTTTAGGCTTAAGGAAGAATCATTTTATCATTTGCAGTTGTCTGAGAGGCAAAATGATGCCCCTCACAGGAGTTGTGAGTAGACAGTGGAAACCAGAAAGCAGGGAGGGTAAAGGGATTGAGCTTTGGGATTTGGGAGGAGAAGTAGAAGGCTTTAGACGATGTGCTTTTAAAGGCCTCTTCTAATTTAGAAATTTTTTATGGGTGTTTGATTGCACGACGTATGTATGCAAGTTAAAATGAAAGACAAGGGGCCGGCCGAGTGGCGCGATGGTTAAGAACTGGCTTGGGACGCCAGAGGGCCCCGGTTCGGATCCCACATATGAGGGCCAGTGACACTGCCCTCT